>NW_026652290.1:58034899-58137399 GCF_009828535.3 Hylobates moloch | reverse complement strand
CATTCCTTTTTTGTCCCTATGCCTGGTCCATTTGCCATGTACCATCCGGCAAACAGCTGACACATACTAGCTATTATGGACCCAGGCCTAATTGTGAGGTCTTAAAAGCTCTGCCATGTTTGTCTTCTAGGATGAATCAGAGGCCCCTATAAACCGCAGTGTTATAGACCACCACTCTCATTTCGCATTTCCAGAGTAGCAGACTGTTGTGCCAGAGGGTTTGTTGATGTTGAAAATATAGTCAGAATCGGTGGCGGCATTTTGTTTTCCTCTTTGCCTGGAATGTTTTTGTTTTCCTTAGTAATAAAGCATGCAATTACTTACAGAAAAACTATTTGTAGATATTATTTTAGCTTGGAAGCAGAAACTGGCAAATTATAAACGTGCCAATGCAGCCCTGAGCTGGAACCATGGTTGAAGGGGGATGGGAAAGGTGGCATGGTTATGTGCTTCAGCCCTCTATGGCTTTATCATTATGCCATGGGATCCTACCAATAAGGGTTCACAGATGCCTCTTATTTGGGTTTCTGATTTGTGCCCCCACAGCCCTCTTGGAACAGAGATCATGATGACACGGCATCTACTCGTTCAGGAGGAACCCCAGGCCCTTCCAGCGGTGGCCACACATCACACAGTGGGGACAACAGCAGTGAGCAAGGTAGGAGAGATGTTATTCTCTTTTGCTACTTGTTTCATTTTTAAGGATTGAAAAATCAGAAATGTCTAGTGAGTTACTAAGTATACAGTCTTTCCTAGAAGATAAACCCCCTTTAACTTGAGAATCAGCTCATCTTATTTTATTCTCTGACCCTGTTCTTCTGTGCTGTTGCAGCTGCCTAACTGCCTGTCAGGTGGCCAGCTTCATAAAACAGGGTAGTGAATTGACTGAGGGCAAGATTAGAGAAGTAGCTTAGAAGTTTGAATGTGAATAAATAGTATGCCACTCATACCCTGCTATACAAATAAAAAGTATTATTACTGCTTGCCCTCAGAGGCTTTTCAAGAGCTCATGAAGAAACACCCACTAGGATTCCAAGTTAATGATGTCTTAGGATGCTTATAAGGCTGTGAGCCCTTTAGTAGCACATGCTCGGCTTCCCTCTGCACTGGGTGGAAGTCATTTTTTTCTGGTTTTACTTATCTGAATCTCCTAAGTGCTTGACTTCATTGCAAAGCCAGACTAAATAAAATTTAGGAAGACATGGAAAGATAACAGGTTAATTTGTGTTGTCCTGTGAATGCACATACCTATGTGTATGTGAGTGTCCATGGATTATGCATGTTTGACTATAACTAGTAGGAAATAAAGTTTAAACATCAAGCTAGTCTTCAGCAAAAGGGTGAATTGAGTGTTCAAATGTCTGTACTGCTTTTCATGAGAGCCCGCTGTGTGGATTTTGTGTTCCATTAATGCAATTAAAGTTTAAAAGAGAATTCTTTATCTGAATATAAAAAGGCTGTTTTATTGAAGTTGACTCTGAGCCCACAGTAGGTACATACTTTAAAATCTGGTTTTATGATCATGTTTCACTGGAGTGCTGTTAGACAACAAAGGAATTTTGTTGTCTAACTTAGTTGAGCTCTACCAATTAAAATTGCAAAGTCGACAATGAATTTAGCATGATTAATTTGAAAACAAAAACATGAAAGTTAATTTTTTTGAGGCACATGTATGCTGTTTGTACTGGGAATAACTTCTACAAATACAATTTTAAACATTTGAGACATTTTATTGTTCAAAGAAAAGTTGCTGACTTCATCACAACTATAAGCCTAGTAAAAACAGAGCCCGGAATAGTAAACTGGTTCAGAGCTGAGGCAGAAACAGGTAACCTCTGACCTCTGACTTTTACTGGAAAATGATATGCAGCATAAATCCAGGGGGCCTTTTTTCTTTCAAGTGTGTGTATGTATGTGTTATAGCATTGCTGTTCAGAGCGCTATAGTTAAGGTGGTGTCAGCACTTTCAATATAAAGCCCTACTTTCATAACTCTACTTACACTATGAGTTTTCAAAAAGGTGTAAATAGAATATAAATTCTTTTTCCTGTAGCCCAAAATTGCTACATGGGGTCGCAGCCTAGTGTTTGGCTTGTTTCTTTTTCTTTTTCATTTCTGTCTTTTCAAAACTTATATCATCTGAGAATAGGTAAAGAGTTAAGCTGCTGCATTGAAGGCTTGCAAACTGCTGAAATGCACTTGAATTTAAAATTGTAATGCATCTGTTTTCTCAAACATAGTATGATAAGAGGATTTTCAGATAGCAAATGCCCAATACCAGTTCTTCCCCTCTGACATGCTGTAACAAGGAATTAGGAGTGTTGTATGCGGCTTCTTCCTTCAACAAGTGTTCTCCAAAGGCCTATTTAATAATTTGATTGTAACTAGGGACTACATATTATTCACATTACTAACTTTTCACTTATAATGTTTCTTTCCATATTTTTTCTTTTTATGTTTTATATTTGAGTCCAACACCTAGTTGTTTTTAAGGCAGTTTCACATAAATTATCTTATTTGAATGATCTCAGCTGAATCATTTAAAAACAATCCTGGGTAGCAGATTAAGTAGGTCTATCCCCACTTGACAGAGGAGAAAAATAAGGCACAAAGAAGCTGAGTGATTTGTTGAGGTCCCAGTGGAGCGTCAGACCTAAACTTCCAGTTTCCCAATTACTTAAATAAGGTTCTTCTCATCAGACCCTCTTTCCTCATCTCTCTACTAAAAAACTACAGTCAATAACTTCCATTGTCATCAAATAGAAACTTTCTGTGCTGGTTTCCCCTACCCCACCTTTCTCTGCTTGATAACAGAAGCTGTTGGGAGCCCCACCTTCAGTCTTATTTGTCCTTCCTTGTGGGTTTTCTTTGGCAGTGGAATTTATTCCTTCTAAATGCAGAATGATGCCTGAAAGTGTTGCTGCAACAACTTATGCACATTTCCATGCCAACCATCACCCTTCTAAACCTTTTTTTCATCCCTGAGACCTGCAGAGCTTGGTCTTTGTGCAGCCCTCGGATTAACTGTGCACAGTGGCTTTTCCATGTTTTCCCTGTTTGCCTTTTCTGGCAGGCATGGATGTGTAAGCTGTGCCAGCATTTGGCCTGTAGTACATGTCCTAAATAGTTATTTACACAGTTTGAGTCCATTTTAGTCAACTGGGTAAATAACAGCCCTCTTCAAAAGATTTATAAATCCATAAATATGTCTTTATACATACCCAATAGACAGATATAACTCAATCTGTCAAGAACATATCCAAAGAGGTATTTCCCCCACAGACAGGAGTAATACATATTTTAAAACTTTCTCTGCCATATTATTTGTACTGCATTTCTTTTTTCCTCATTCCTTTTCCATTTTTACCACTTCATTATGGCACCTGTGGTTTAAAAAAAAAAAAGAAAGAAAGAAAGGAAAGAAAAGAAAACAAAAAAGAAATCCCCTAGGCTTTAGTCTTCTGTTAAATAACCTTATCTGCTACACAGTGGAGGCATATAACAGGCTGTATATATACATCTCAACTGAGTCCTATTCTTTTGAACTTTCAAAGTAGATAAAATGAAATAAGTTATGCAGGAAATTTTAAATGTTCTATCAGATTTCAAAATACAGTAATAGTTTCTGGTTAGAGCTTCAGCAATTTGGGGAATTTTGAATGACTGATAATTTGCTGAATTAGTAGCTGTTGTGATCAGTGAAAGAGTTTTAGTACACATTTTTACCTAAACATTAAAAAAAGAAATACAAAATCCATGGCTGGGAGCAGTGGCTCATGCCTGTAATCCCAGCAATTTAGGAGGCCGAGGTGGGGGGGTCACAAGGTCAGGAGTTCAAGACCAGCCTGGCCCACATGGTGAAATCCCATCTCTACTAAAAATACAAAAGTTAGCCAGGCGTGGTGGCGGGCACCTGTAATCCCAGCTAATCGGGAGGCTGAGGCGGGAGAATCCCTTGAACCCGGGAGGCGGAGGTTGCAGTGAGCCGAGATCATGCCACAGCCCTCCAGCCTGGGTGACAGAGCAAGACTCCATCTAGGAAAAGAAAAAAAAAAAAATCCAATCGTGGGCATTCTAAAGAGAATGTACATAAGATGAGTAATTACAAAAATACCAAGTACTATTATTCAGGGATTTAATGTTTATTCATGATTTACACAGTATATCTTTCCCTCAATTCAAATTATTTATCATGATGACCCTTTTTATGATATCTACTTCCATTTAATATTAATACTTGTGGCCCCTTGCAAGAGATTGATTCTTTAATAGTAAAGTCCTTTTCAACTGGCATTTAAGAGGGAGGGCCTCACATCTGTGTTTGGTTGGGGATTCTGTTGCTGTTGCTACAACGTTGATTTTGTTTACTCCATAACTTCCTCAAAGTACTTCCAAAGATACCAGATTGAATCCTTATTTTATCCCTGGCAATTATTTGCTTTATTTTCCCATTTCACAGGAGAAAGAAGTAATAGCTCAGAAATATTGAAGAGTAACTGTCAAAGTCAGCTTCAGGATCTTGGTCTCTTGGCTTTGTAGCTGCTTTAGGATGGGGTGTCTGTTTCCAGGGCTGCCAAGTAGTGTCTCATAGGTACGGGAGGTACACGATGGCAGAGACGTGGGCTTTCATGTGTATTTTGCATCCTACGGTGCATGGCTGCCCGCCTGACCATAATCAGAGCCTACTCTAGGAACTGTTGTTTTGGAGTGGGAGAACTTCAAGCAAACTGGGTGCCTCTTCCCCTAGATTTTTACTGTTTCCCCAGAGGCCTGCCACAGCCACTCTATGCCTCTTAAGCAGCTTCAGCTATGATTGGCCACAGTTTCGAGTCTGGACAGGTCTCTGTTTTTGCTTTAAAGTTAAGAAAGCTAAATAAATGATGGTAAAAAGATAATAAAATAGAACATGACGGGTTGTCAGTCAGTGTAGGTATTTCCATCCCCTAACTTTTCGAGTGAGGTCATGGAGGCTCAGAGCGATAAGGAGACTTCTCCAAGGCCACACACTGGCTGGTGCTCGAGTTGGGACTTGAACCCATGCAGTCTGACTCTAGAGCCCAAGCTCCTAACTATGACATCCTATTTGATACACTGCTTTACTGGAGAAACAGATCATTTGACAGACATTCTTTCTGTTACCAATTTGACAACTCTTTCCCCAGTTGTCTGTACTGAACCTGGCGCTGTGCTCCCTAATGGTGACCTAGCTATGAATAAGACAGGACCGCCTTAGACTCAGAGTGGCAATATTCTGTTGGGGAGGGAGAACCTAGCTTTGCATGCTAAATAGAATGATGAATGAAGTATTTACAAAGGGAGCGTGATGACTGATATGATTCATTGGTATTATGTATTAAGAGCCTATATCATTTCACTCATTCAAAGACTTAGTGAATTGAGAATAGAAGCATGGGAACAAGTAAAGATATTGCTCTTGCAGAACATTTTCTACTGAAAGCTCATCATATTTTCCTCTTTTGTGAGGATAAAGAAAAAGTATTATTTCTACTTTTAAGGCTTTTAATGATTGCTGGAATCTCTAAAACCCACTTATGAACTTCTCCTTTAGGGGGCAGGATTCAGAATAACAATAGTGCCACTTAAAAAAAAAAAAAAAAAAAAAAAAAGGCAAAACCAGCATGCCAGGATGTTTCTTTAAAGAAGATTAATGCTAAGCACTGCATTTCTCTATCATAATGTATCAATAGTTGCAGTGCTTCCCACTGCCCCATCCCCCTCCACACCAGCTTTTGTGTGAGTCCAGGCAACCTATAGGCAGAAGGCAATTCCATTTATTATTGAGGGGAATCTCAAGGCAGTTGTTCCAGACCTGTGAAGCCAGCAGGCAGAGCGGCCTGAAAGGGGGTGGGGAGCACCGGGCGAGGGAGGTGAGGAAGGGCCACATTATGTTCCAGATGACTGAGCAACGATTTATATATCCCTCGCCTTTTTTACATGAAGAAGAAAAGTAATAACAGCCCAAACCCAGGCATTTGAAACAGTCAGCTGTCCGATGAATAATGGGATAGGTGGGAAGGAGCGCTCTGATTGGATGTCTTAATGAGCACATTTCGCACAGAGTTTGGGCTGCAGTTCCCCTTGACCTTTGCCCTTTATTGACCAAACTGACACTTCATTTTTCACATACTTCCAATTATGGCTCGGCTTAAGTGTTGCCCTCCCTCCTTTATTTCTTTCCTATGGACAACTTGAGAGTGGTTGAGGCCACAGAAGATATTTTAATTTGAAAAACTACCGTAGCAACTCAGGTTCAGGATGTAATCTGAAACTGCTGTCACTTTGCAGCTTTTCAGCTGAAAACACAAAGTTAATACTGCTTGTTTCTAGACAATTTTGTTTAAAAAAAAAACGAAAAAATCTAACATATTTTACAAACGAAATGATAACCTAAGAACCTTGAAAATGAAGGAAAATGGTTACAAACGGTAATTTTTATTTTTTGTTGTTTCATTTGTCTGTTGGTCACAGTGACTTGAATGATCTCTATTTGTTCACACTTGCTTCTTAAGCCTGTACCTCTCCAGGGACTTCTTGTATTTCAATGGCACTGTAATGATTTTGACTAATACACTTTTGAGAGGAGAGAAAAGTAAAACACAATTGTGACCACAGGCCTTAGAGCATCGCAGGCCTGTGTGTTCCTTTGGTTATATTTAATGTTGACCTGCAAATTAAAGTGTGGCCTTTGCTTGCAGTGGCAGGCAGAATAGGAAAATGATTTCCTGGTGGGAAAACTCAGGTGTAAAAAAGAAAGGGGAAGTTATTATGCTCCACAAATGGCCGTTATCAAAAAGTCTATATTATTAACTTATCAAACATGTTGAATGAGATGTAGAGACGGAGAACTGTTTTCCCAAGAACACCCTGTAATATACTCACCTTTCCTTTTATTGACTCATCAAATGTGAGTAACAGCGTTCTGTTTTCCACCTGCTTGACTTCTAGCATCATGAAATCAGGTCATCTTAAAGAAAAATAACCTCATCATCTAAAAGTAGTAACTATATTTAGGGGCACGAACTTGGCCATAAGCATTTTCATAGAAAGTGCCTCTTCTCATTATTAGGCAACATCACCAGTAAACTTCAGGTCATTGTTTTTAATCTTAAACAACCAAAAAGTGCGTTTGAAATTATTTACAGCCCAGTAGAGATATTCTTCGAACACAGAAGTATTTATCTGAAAAGTGGATGAAGTGTTATCTACTTTATTATGTAGCCCTCTAGCATATCTGTGACATATTTTTACTGTAATATGGTAATAAAAGAATATGTAAAAGACAAAGGTTCTGTCTTTTTCTATAAGGTGACCTCTGTTACCAAGTAACTGCTTTACTTATGAGCTTATTAAAAACTCAAAAAATGAGCTTTTCATACTTCACAGGCATTGATGTGAAAATGAGCCGTCCTGTGAGTAGTTTTCTTGATCATTTTTAGAACAATTGATCAGCCAAAGAGCTCCTGTCATTAGTTGACATTGACTGATAGCAATTTGTCACAAGCTCTGAAGGTCAGCTAGACAGTTGGAGTTTCAGCTTGTCTTTGATTGACCTTTACTGATTCCATCCTCATGTGATTGGGTCTGAATAGTCCTGACCCTCAATTGGAAAAGACAGGGCATTAGTCAACAGAGTCATTTCTTGTATTTTCTGTTGATTGCTCGTTTTTATTTATGTGTGAATTCATGGTCTAGATTTCTTATCAAATTTTGAACTCTTGTTTTTGAAATTTAAAAGGTGTGATATTTATTGTGTGACCTATAAGTCACAATTCTGTTTTCCCTTTGGTTTACACACTTGATTTGTGATGTCAGTGACGTCTGTCTACTGGCCACTGTTACCTGTGCAGATACTGGAGTTTTGTTGCAAGTGATGGATTAAAATTTTGTTGTTGCTGCCGTTTTTTAAGAAATACCAACTCTGGCGTGACTTGTAGCACGTCTAAAATTATACACCAATTCTTTTATTTTCCTAGAATTGACTACTTTTGTCTCCCAAGACTCATGCAATATTTTAAAATAAGAAATAAGTAGTAAAGAAATATATGAATAATGATGTTATGTCAATTCATCATTTAGCTCTGCAGCCAGAGGCATGAAAACTTTTTAAAAAGTATCTTCTTTTCAGTTTCACTCAGTTGGCTGTAAATTAGAGAAAGCTCCCTTAGCTAGAAGGGCATTCGCTTTTCAGTGATAGTGGAATATATTTTCTGTTTTCATGGACCTGGAAGTTAATTGTTCATAATATTCAGTTCTTTCTTTTCAAAACTGTAAGTATTTTCCAAAAACATATCACATATAGAGAAATATGTTCCACATCATATTAATACCATGCATTGTATTGTTTTATGTAAATGATGAAAATGGAGATATTAGCTTTAAAGACCCAGGTCTTAATCTGTAATTATTTAATTCAGTTTTTATATAAGGCCTTTTCGTTCTCTTATCCTTTCTTACCTTCCCTTCTTCTCTTGAGTCTGCATTGGGTTTTAAACTATAAGCAATAACTTGTTTTTCAGGACAGATCTCCCAGGCATTCCAGGGCCACCACACACAGCCTGGCACAGCTCAAACATGTGTTTCAGTTTCTACCCAAGGAAATAAATAAGGAGCGAATTCGTCGTTTCAGGTGGTAGATTCTTCACATGGTGTCATTCTTGGCAAGGCAGAAGTGAGGAAGTTAATTTTAGGGAAGCATCCATTTAACATAGCCCAAGGAGATAAAAAGAGTTTAGAATTATAATCTCTCCTGCAGATGAGCCAAAATATTATCATGAGTTGTGTTTAAGTGGGGGATGGGAATGTAAATTTATACATTCTAGTCAAGTCATCAAAAATAGATTCAGCCCTTACTGTGTGCCAGGTACTCTGTGTGAGCTATAAAAATGAGTAGGTCACAGTATTTGCCCTTAGGAATTTCCTGTGTGCTACCAAGAACATCAAGCATATCAAAGTAAAATATTTGCTAAATACTGGATATTCTTAGGGAGCCGTGAGTGTATTTATTTCACAACACGCCAATGACCCAGACATGGTGAACTTCGTGGTCAGGCCTGCTGGATGAAACACAGTGTGGTGGGTATTAGGTTCAAATTGCAGAGGGACAGCGCTACCTTGGTAGGTGTAGACGTTCAGCATCTATGGGGCCCTGTTAGGTGGACTTGGCTCCCGAGCCCACTCTTGGAAACTTGGTCCAGTCCTTCCACACTGCCATGAGCCAGCCAGTGCCTCTGCTGTCTGAACCACTGGGGTCATCATTGCGTTCACCGCCATTAGTCACCTGGCTGCTGACTCAGATTGATCTTCTTCAAGGGAATCTTGACATTTTGAGGAGGAGAGGACCCCTTTGGCAGGCTGGTGAAGCCAATGGATACCTTATCAGAGTAATATATTTATTAATGTATAAAATAAAACCCATAGGACCACAAGGGCAGTGAATTGTATTAAAATTCAATCTTCTAAATATTTTTTAAAGCCAAGTTGTAATATAGTAATATAAGGCCGGGCACAGTGGCTTATGCCTGTAATCCCAGCACTTTGGGACGCCGAGGTGGGCGGATCACCTGAGGTCAGGAGTTCAAAACCAGCCTGACCAACATTGAGAAACCCCATCTCTACTAAAAATACAAAATTAGCCGGGTGTAGTAGTGCGTGCCTGTAATCCCAGCTACTCGGGAGGCTGAGGCAGGAGAATCGCTTGAATCTGGAAGGCAGAGGTTGCGGTGAGCCGAGATCGTGCCATTGCACTCCAGCCTGGGTAACAAGAGTGAGATTCCATGTCAAAAAAAGAAAAGAAAAAAGTATATAGTAATATAAGTGCTCTGTTAAATAGGCTTAAATAACAAGATCTACTAGTAATTCTGTTGTCTGCTGAATTTTTGAAGTAATGATAAATGTAAATCATGTTTTAAGATATTTGTAACAACTATATTGTGATATGCAAATATGATTTCCATTGGGAGCAAAGTTACAGGTCCTGCTAATAGTTCTGTGGTTTGTTACTTACTTACATGCATGAAGGAAATGCTAATTCTAATTGAAGTTATTGATAATAAAAATGTAATTTTTCCCCTTCTCAAGTACATATATCCCCTGAATTCTAACCATGGATCTCCCTTGAGGGGGTGTCTATATAGCCCAGGTTAACAACTTCTAAACTTAAGTGTCAGAAGTTAAATGGGTTTGGGGATGTATAGCCATCCCTTGCTATCCCCCAGGGATTGGTTCCAGAACCCTCTCACCTCAACCCCACAGATACCAAAATCTTCAGATGCTCAATTCCCTGCTATTAAATGGCATAGTATTTGCATATAACCTATGCACATCCTCCCGTATACTTTAAATAATCTCTAGATTACTTATAATACCTACTACAATGTAAATGCTTTGCAAATAGTTATTATACTGTATTGTTTAGAAAATAATGACAAGAAAAAAATTCTGTACATGTTCAGTATGTATGCAATCATCCATTTTTTTTTTTTTTCAAATACCTTCCATCCTCAGTTGGTTGAATACGTGGATGTAGAACACATGTATATGGAGGTCTTGACCTTAAATCATGCCATTCACCTAATCACTTGTTCTCCCTACTCCTACCCTTGGACACCACCCTCTGCCCCGCAGTGAGCATCTAACAGAAGATGGGTGAAGACCAGCAGCAGCATCTGAGGATCTTTTGAGGGATTATAGGGCTGAGGTGAGACTGAATTCTGAGACGGGACCTTGTAGCAAGGGTAACTATGCTACCCTGGGAGGATGTTTTTATGTCCTATGCCCTTCCCAGTAGCAGCCACGATTTTACCCACCCTGGGCTGTGATATTTAGCTCTCCCCCTGAAGTTATTTCTCTTTCTCATCGGTGATAGCACTACTTAAGAATAGTAGTAGAGGCTTTGGCTGTTGGCCTAGCAAAAACTAACCCAAACAGTAAATTTATGCCAAGCATTTTCCTTAGGAAAAAAAATATATAGGCCTTGTCTACCTGTTGTATTGATTAGTCCCAGAAATGTAGTTGGTAAAGTTGGGTTTTGCTCAAGTGTCTGGCTTTGTGGATTAGCTCAGTCTTGCAGATGGTTTTCCATAATTGCTTAACCTGAAAGCATTCTATTTGATTAGTACAATTAGTTTGGCTTTCTCCCACTTACTAATATCAATTCATATGCATTCCCTCCTAACATTGCTTACTTTATTTTGTAACAAAGAATGAAGACAGCAGAATTTCCTGTTACTTATTTCCATATTAGAAGAAAAGGAGAATATGACCTTATGCAGCAAAGCTTACATTTAAAAAAAATGTATATTTTTAAGAAAAAGAGAACTAAAGAGTGAATGCAGAAAATATTGAATTTGCCAATGGGCTTGTTGCTAGGTTATTAGCATTTACTGTTGTAGTTTGACTCTTTCCTTGAGTGCCCCTGCTACTTATGACAGCCAGGACAGGTAGCACCTTGACACCCTTTTATACTTTAATACCTTGGGAGAAAAGGATATATTGATTTTAAAATGCATATATATACACATATACATACAAATATATGAATATAAATATCATTTATAAATATAAAATATAAAAATGCACACCTATATAAATAAATATGTATATTTATAAAAAATATTTATAAATGTGTTATTTATAAAATAAATATATAAATAAATATATATAAATAAAATAAATAACATATTTATATATTGTATATATTTATATATGCATAAATATAAATATGTATATATATTCTCCCTCTCATTCTAAGAAAGGATTTAAGGAAATTAACAAAAGTTTATCGTATACAATAGGATAAAAAATGGGTAGATGAACAAATTAGAATGAAAGCAAAAGAAACAAAAAGCCAAGAAACAAGGGTAGTACCAAGCAATATAAATTATAAGATCTTGTACAATTACTAGAAATAGGTATTAATTTGGCCCTGAGCTTCCTAGCAGCTAAAACAAAGACTGAAATATAATTAATTACAAGATTTACAACGTCCATGGAAGTTGCTCAGAAGAATCGATTTGACTGGCATTAAGATCTGAAAGAAATTCTCCTCCTATCCTCACACAGGGAGTCCAGGGAGATGGCGCAGGCTGGCATCCTTGACAGCATCTGTAGGACTCCTCTTATGTTCCCCAGCTCCTAGCACGATGCTGCAGTTATAATAATTGCTGATACATATTTGATTGATCGGACTAGGTATCTGTAATCATATTCATCCTTTTGTTTCTTTAACTCATTGGAATCTGAGTCTTGATTTCCATGGTTGAAATGAATGACAGCCTATTTTGATGTGAGCCAAGGTGCTGAGTATTTGGTGATGCCATGAGGCCTTTCATCACTTGTCTGTCTCCTTCTTCTGACCATTCTCTGGTGGGTTCGCCTCAATCTCCAGTCTTTTCTCCCTCCATCCGAAGTCAGGAACGGGGGTGAGGATGCTGTTGTTGCTCTGGTTATTATCCCCGGGAACAGGGTTAATGGAGCCAGAGAGATTCAGGTAAACAACGGTTAGAATGGAGATGCTGAGAGGCTGAGCTGGGATGCCAGAATGGAAGGTTCAGATGCTGCAGTCCTTAAAAATGAAAGTTCTGAGGGAATATGACTTCAGCCTATACAGTTGGAGGGGGCTGAGTGTTATGAATATTTGGCTTACCTCATCCTAGCACCAAAAACATCCCCTCAGGTAAAAGGAATACATTTACTACAAATAAAAGTATTGCTTGATGTACATTTTATGCATATGAGAGGAATACTCCCAAAGATAGAAGTGGAAAGAGAAATATTCCCATTTATTAATTGAATGAGTATTAATTAAATGTCCACTGCATACCAGTCCTGTGCTAGATGTGGGAATTCAGAGTGAAAGAGGTCATTTCTGGAATCAAGAAACTGACAGTCTGGTGGAGGAACAGACAGTTTAATATATCGTAGGTTAAGTCTCCCTAGTGAGCAGGTCCTGAGTAATTTGGAATTAGAGGAATGGTACCTAACAAACTGGCAGAGGGGCAGCACCTGCCTGGCATCGGACAGGCCTCTCTCTAGTCTTTCCATGGTGGCCATTTTTAATGGATCACAGCACCCTTGTCACTGGGCCTGAAAGGAGTGCAGATGCAGGTCCTTCTCCACACAGTGCTCCAGCAACCACTACCTCGTCTCCCGGAGTTAGCCACAGAAGAAATTGGTTTTCTATTTCTGATCTCCCACTCAGTCTCCTAAGAGAGTGAGTCTATGATGGAAACTTGGGAGAGATGGAGAAGAGGGGCATGTAAGGAAAAAAAAATTAGTTTGTGTAAAGGTAGGAAGGAGAGACAGTATGCCACTTTGGGGACTTTGTGTGTGCCTCAGCGTGAGCAGAGAGTGGGTGTGAGAGAGGAAGAGTCTGAGGTGAGGCCCAAGAGGTAACAGGGGCAAGACCACAAAGGGTCATATTTGTCATCTTAAGGCCATATTTGTCATTCTGGCATTGGTTTAGCAGGCAGTAGGGAGTCATTGGAAATGTGAGGGTTGTGGCGTGGTCGGATGGAAGTGAAGGAGGAATTGGAGCGGGGGAGGCTGGAGTCAGCATGATAGTTATTCAGAAATGTTGCAGAACTTTACTAAGGCAGAGGGAGAAGGCTAGAGAGAGTAGCTTTGAGGAGGAAGACTGGACTGGACAGAGAGACTGAGTGGACACAGAGGGCAGTGGAGTGCAAAGGCTCTGGGATGATGCCAAGGTTTCGGAAGACTGACTACACAGACTACAGATCCCATCGGCATGGTCTTTCTTTGTCTTCTGAATGTAGCTTTGCCACTCTAGATGGGAGAAAATGCAGCTGGTCATTGATGGCTGTGGCTTTTCTCCTACACCCTTGCTGGGCAGAGGTGATGCTTTTCCCACCCGTTCCTGAGGATGGCTTGCAAAAATCCTGCTAATTCTCTCTGCTGCACTGCTTTCCCTCAAAGAAGGCTCCGGCTCCGTGGAGACCAGGGGCTGGGTGGAAAGGAAGAGGCCAGCCAAGCTGTCATGGGAGTTTGGTGACTCATTTTATCAGTTTACTGCTCTGAAAATGAGGTGACTTCCCCCTTTGCTTGACAACTGATTGATGAACATTTCCTGAGTATTTGCAGAATAGATGTTTTGCTTCATGGGCCTTCATGTTTATGCGCTCCCAGTGGATTCTAATCCTGGCGTGCTTCAGCCTTTCCCCACTTCTCAGCTGCTGATTTTTCTTTTTATGTAGAGTCTTCAGATTACCTGCCCAAGACTTAATAGAATGCAGGATTAGAAACAGTATACTGTTATGCCTGGTGATACAACTCTGGTTACGTTGACTTTTTGCCAGAATGTTAAAGAATGAAGGATACCTTTTTATACTGAAACAGTATTTATTTGGCTAAAAACACTATCACCTGGTACTTAGTGTGTCTACATTGAAAGCTGTCTTTCAAAGTAGCGTACTTTATTTTGTGTGTCTAGAATTTCTTGTTTTTAGTTTTTACTTTCTTCCCCAAGATGTGGGTTTATGTGTCTTTAGAAGAATTAGCTTTACTTTGTTTCCATTTTTCCTGATGCTCTTGATAGTGAAGGAATCAGCTTTGGAAAACATTAATTGCTCCACTAAATAATGGAATGTTAATACAAGTTACATAGCGAGAAGTGGAAGCGTTGCTTTTAGGCCCCAAGAATAGACCTTAGGCTCATTTTCCATAACTGAAATGTAAGCAATAGCTTTGCATTATGTGGATCAGAGTCATCATCTTAGACACTAGCCATAGTCCGTAGATTTAATTTTCATATTTCAAATGGAGGCCGTAGGTTTAACATGTCGGACTTTGTAGCTGGAACAGATTCTATTTTTAATCCGTAAGTTGCATATGGCATGGAGCCATGTGCTGCCCAGATCCAAATGCATAACTCCTGTTGATATCAGTGAGCTTCATGATGAATTGGAAAGAACTATGTGGTCTTTATTCCAAACATCTATCTGACTTTTTAGGATTAAACGTGCTGAACAAATTCTAGCACTTTTCAAGTTAAAATGGAGTGTTTTTGAATGTAGCAACCATGCTGGCTTAAAGGAATAATGCAACAATTCCAAATAGACACTCACACACATAACCGTAGAATTGGTTTTCAGGCAGAGAGAGGCAACTGGGCTCAGGAACCTGGCTGGCATAGTAAAGGACATGGCTGTATCGAGCTACACAAAATTGCCTTTAAATAGAAAAGATAAGAGGAGAAAGCCTTTTCTTTGGATGTTACTCTGCTCATCAGGGTACACATTATTGTTGGTGAGTAATTCTAGCAAGAGCCCTCTTGTACTTCCTCATTCTTATGACCGCAATGGTGGGAATTGTCTGGCAATATTCATTCAGAACTGACAGATGTTTGCATCTATAAATAAATGTACTCAAATCATAATTGTTATAACAAGATTGTTTGATTACCTGGCAGTGGCCTTGTGCTGAGATAGCTTTTGGATCACCTGTTCTTTGGGAACATTTGACAGACCTCATGTTTATTACCCAATTGAATGTCAGTAGCAATTGCAGCTAAAGAAAAAACAAAAATGCAAGTACTTGTTGACCTTGACTTTTTTCCACAAGAGATTGGACTTGATGGCTCTATTGCAGTTGAGCTGATAAGGGTTATAAACAGTAGTTTAAAGAAAATGTTTTATTCCCAGAGGAAAACACCCTATTTGCTGTGGGAAATGGCAATAGACATAGATGCCCTTTGCCAGATTTTCTTAATTTACCTTTATTTGGGCTGTGGGAAAAGGATATGCTGGAAAAGCTTTTTATGGCTTTAATGTACATTTGCATAGATTGTTATAATTTGTGAATGGTGTAGTTAGTAGATTGAATACAATTTAAAAGAAGCCAATGATGTTTCTATAATTTATGATAATATGATTTTTTTAAACTGTCATGTTAATATAAGATTGTGTTTCAGAGATGAAGATCTTATAAAAATGCAATAGACTTATGGTGCCAAAATGCTCTTTTTGATTTTAATTCAAAACATAAAAGTGTCATTGGTTAATATGATCTCACTAGGAGCAAGGAAAGAAAATTGATCCAGTGAATATTTACATGGGACATTCCAGAAATGCACTGGGGGATAAGGCAATCAGCACTTTTCTTTAGGCACAAAGTCTTAAGCTCCAGATTTGAATCAAGAAACCCTGGGCCATGAAGGATTCTCCATTTCTTGGTGAGACAGTAAGGCTCAGTAACCTGCCCTATTTGCTCTTTAAAAATCCCACTGCATTTTCCTTCAGAGGAGAGGTGCTTTGGCTCAATGCCACTGGCTTCAAATTTTGCTCTTAAAATGTTGTTTTGATGCATAGCGTAGTGATGGCTGAATTGATTTCTGTGCATAAACGGTGGCCTAGATTCTTGCCCTGTGGCAATCCATGGAATTAAGAACTCTAGGTTCCTGGAGTGATAAGAGGTAAGCAAATGATTAGATATGCATGCAGGGAAAAAATCCAAATGCTCATAGAATAGAAATAAGGGTCTATATAATTTGCAAGTTTAATGTAAATGCAAGCCACTAATACAACTAATAATTTAATGCTAATATGTGAGGATAAGTAAATGTTATTCTAATTATTTCCTATTTGGTGTGTTCTCAAAGAGTTTTGAGCAAAAAATGTACTGCATTGAAATTTTTCCCTGGCTACTCAGGATGAAAATGTGGTCTACTAACAGCTGTGGCCATAATGAAACCTCTGGGATACTAGTGACTAACATTTCTCTTTAGATAGAAGTTTGGGACAATTTGAGATGGCAGAATCTAAGCCAGAGTTTCTTTCAAGGAGATTTAGCACACTGGGATATGATGTGATTTATCCAATGAAGATACAGGCTGAGATCTAGCTCAATATGCCCTTTTAAGTAGTCACTAGAATTATTTAATAATGCAAAATATATTTTTGGTTAAAAGATTTGATCTTTTTGTCTGTTTTTCAAAGTACAAATTTCCTCCTGAAGATAGACAAGTTTTGGGTATGTTTTTGTGAGAACAGACCCTTTGAATGAAATTTTAAACCATCAGAAAGTCATAACATATGTAATCAATAGGGAATTTCTTGCTGTCTAAGAAAACGACAGGAAAGAAGAGTTCCACTCTCTCCAGCCTTCTTTGCTAAGTCTCATTTCTTTACTTACGCATTTCTTTGGAGAATAACTGCTTGCTGACTTCTACTTTCCTATGAAACTTTTGTGAAGAATCGTGGAAATCTTTGCAATGACAGATGCCATTGCAGATTATTATGATGTCCATTACTTGGAGAATGAAATTAGGAAGAGTTTATTTCTGACATGGCACATACCCTTCCCTGCAACAGAAAGACTGTAGCCTAGAATCTCTGTTAAAAAAAAAACACATCCTCAGGATTTCTGGTGATTCTCTGGTTGATGCGTTAGAAATGAGCAGAGAGGCAAGTCTGCTGCCTCAGGCGTCCTGATCCCCTGCAGCAGGAGGGCACCCAGGACATGCAAGCTCAGGTTCCTTTTGGCTGCATAAGCAGAGAAAGTGGAAGGCAGGGTATCCTGCATTCTTCCTACCACTCACTGAAGGATGTGGCAAGGGCATGAATTGTTTGTGGTTGGCTCTCTATTCTGGTGCTAGGAAAGACTTCTGTGTTTATCTGCATCTTTCTGAGCCCCTGTTGCTATGTAGCCAGCTCCCAGGCCACTTTGTGGGAAAGCTTTCTTTATGATGGATGACGTGGCATTTCTTGTCACTTCCTCAAATTCCTTCCTGCTGCCTATCAGCATTGCTCTGGACTTATCTGGGTTGAGCTTCAGCCAGCTAAAGCTAATCCAGGTTCCTATTTCAGAGGAGCAAAATGACGGCAATGACGCTGACATTCTTTTGGTTTGTGACCTAGGATGCTGGGGAGAAGGAGCAAAAAGGGGAGGGTTGCAAGAGTTGGGGCCCGTTGGCTTGATTTTTCAATCCTGGTACCTTGAGCCTCTCTTTATTCTCATGAGTCTTGCCTCTCCATAAGGCTGACAGTATTATTTATTTTCATGTGCAGTTGGATGTAACTTTTCCAACTCTGACCTGAAGTGGCATTTACCTGAGATTGGTTTTATTCCATCCACTGAGGTTGGCACTGACAATTTTGAGCCTCTTAAATGAAGTCTTATGAAATGGAGTTAAGAGGATCAGAGACTTGTGGCTCTTTAGGTCTGATATTCCTTTTTTTTTTTTTGAGATGGAGTCTCACTCTGTTGCCAGCCCGGAGTGCAGTGGCGCGATCTCGGCTCACTTCAACCTCCGCCTCCCAGGTTCAAGTGATCTCCTGCCTCAGCCTCCTGAGTAGCTGGGACTACAGGCACACACCACCACACCCAGCTACTTTTTGTATTTTTAGTAAAGACAGGGTTTCACTATGTCGGCCAGGATGGTCTCAATCTCTTGATCTTGTGATCTGCCCACCTTGGCCTCCCAAAGTGTTGGGATTGCAGGAGTGAGCCACCACGCCCAGTGATATTCCATTATTTAATAAATATATCTACTGAAAATCTATTATGTGCCAGGTACAATGCTAGGTGGGAAATTTTTCAAACAAAAAACTCATTTTTCGTGCTTTCAGATTCTGAAAGGTGCCCACCTTTATTCATTTGTGAGCCTCACACCACCACCCTATGGTGGAGCAGAGATTTGTGTCTCTATTTCATAGGTGAGAATTACCTAAGGCCTGACAGGGTGTGAGTGAGAAAACAACAAGACCTAAGTCAGTCAGGTTTCTCAATTCCAACAATTTTCTTTTTTACCAGGTTAAGAAGTAACCTAGTAACTGATATCTTTTTGGTTCATTTATTTCTGAAATGTGTCTACCAGTTCTCTCTCTCTGTCTCTTGTTATAAAGAGAGAAGACAGAATGACATATGAGGAAGGATCTTTAGAAGAAAGTGATCAGGCACTGCTTAGCATTATATTTCGTTCATTCATTTATTCATTCACGGAGACCCTTCTGTATAGAGGGCACTGTGCTAAGTTCTGGGATGACAGAAATGAGTAAGACCAATCCCTGCCCTCAAGGAATTGATAGTCCAGTGTTTGTTTCTCCCTTTACCCCTGAATTGAGAACTGTCTGGAGCACACATATTTCCCAATGTTGCTCTCTTTAGGAGTTACCTACTGTCTCATTCAATATTCCTGATGCCATCTAGTGATATTCAGGCATGAGGGGGTTTCAGTGTAGGATCAGAATGGAAGCAACCCAATATTGGTCTCTACTCATGGAGAACAGGCTTTTAATAAATCAGATTTCTACGTGAGATGGTTTGACTTTTTTGGACAGAGGAACAGCCTAAAATCACCCATAAAATGGGAGTAGTATTAGTACCTACTTATAGGACTGTTAAGAACATTAAACAAGTTAATATATAGAACTTTGAACCATATCTGGCAATGGTAAGCATTATGTATGTGTTAGCTGCTGTCATTACCACATCATCATTATCAGCTGATTAATTTTTCTCTGTGGAAAAAGAGACTCTGCTTAGGACTGGTGTCCATTTCTAAGGGGAGTTACACTTATTTTTTTTTTTTTGGTCTTTTTTTTTTTTCCTTTTTGTGGAGAATGAGGTCTTGCTATATTGCCCAGGCAGGTCTCGAACTCCTGGGCTCGAGCTATCCTCCCGCCTCTTGCCTCCCTGAGAGCTGGGATTACAGGCATGAGCCACCGCGCCTGGCCGGACTGGTGTCCATTTCTAAATGTGAGTGATGCCTTCCAAGAAATTGAGAATCTAGTATTATTCCCAAATATGTATTTATTTTACAATGAAGACTGTTTGGCTGCCCTTTTGTGTCAGGAGAGAGGGCATTGTAAACTTGGTGGGCCACCAAGATTTTCACCCTCACAGGACTCCCTTCCACTGTTCATCACTCTGAAATGTTCCCTAGATCTGCCACTTTTACCTGAGGAGGCAGTGATGAGGAAGTGAATGGTTGAGAAGGGATGCAGGCTGATAAAATTCTTACCACAAGGCCTTTGGTCTACTGGATTCCTTTTAAACAACTGCTCATGTTCCTTCTGTACCACACATTAAAGTGTCTGTGAGAAAATGAAATTTGTGGTGTCAGTCAAGATTACATGTTGAATGGCATACCACTTCTTGATGGTCAGATTGGGTTAAGGTTGAGTGTCCTTGGGGGTCCTAGGTGGAATTTCCTCACAGGAGCCAAGTTAGGGTGGGGAATATATTTGGCCACTAACAAAGTTTCTTCTTGTGTCTCTGGTCTCATCTGGTCACAATAACCTTTGGTTTTTGATGAAGCTATTGGGTAGTCTGGCCTTTGAATTTCAGGACATCAGTGTTACTGGTAAATCTTAAGATATGGAAAGATAATCCTTAGTATTACAGATAAACTTTACCAAGTATTCTAGATATCTTGAGAACTAGGTTTGTGACAATTGCAGTTGGTAAAATAAGGTTCAAAATACCTCTTACCTATTAATTGCGACTAAAAAAGTTTGATTATGGTAAGTTATGGGGAAGCAAAACTAGATTTATAGGGAGGGTTTTATTTGTTTATAAGAAATCAACTTTACCACTTTTTTCATCTACAAAATGACTCGAAGGTGCTGACTACCCACTCACCCTCTCCGCCTCATCTGGTTATGTCTTTTTCTCTTTTTTATGTGTACAGTGTTGTAGCATTGTTATGGTGAGAGCACAGAGAGCCCATTTCCTATTTTGACTATCTTCCTTTATTTTTCTATTCATTCTCTCATGACATAGCAATGTGCTTAAATTTTTTATATTAGCTGCAAGCCCTTATCCCTTCTCAAGGGATTATAGGTGGTCTTCTAATAATCAAACATGATCTCATTCCTTTTTTACAAAAGGAATTTTTTTTCTTTCTTTCTTTTTTTTGGGGGGGGGGGATGGAGTTTCACTTTTGTGGCCCAGGCTGGAGTGCAATGGCACGATTTTGGCTCACTGCAACCTCTGCCTCCTGGGTTCAAGCAATTCTCCTGCCTCAGCCTCCCAAATAGCTGGGATGACAGGAATGTACCACCACACCTGGCTAATATTTTTATTTTTGGTAGAGACAAGGTTTCGCCATGTTGGTCAGGCTGGTCTTGAACTCCTGACCTCAGGTGATCCACCAGCCTCAGCCTCCCAAAGTGCTGGGATTACAGGCATGAGCCACTGCGCCTGGCCAAAAAGGGAATTTCTTATACTTGTGGTGATGACTCTGTTCTGTTGGAGCACCATACAGTGAAAATGTCCAAAGATCCTCATACTACAGCCTAGGATGTTACATAGAAAATTTAAAATACAGGACAAGATTTTTTTTTTTTTTTGGGAAGTTTTATGTAACTTACTCTATACAGGTGTGAGAAGATTTTTGTTTGTTTAACCATTTTTTCTTTATTGTTGGCTTTTATATACATATGCACATATGATTTTTTGTTAATATACTTTAAGTTCTGGGATACATGTGCAGAACCTGCGGGTTTGTTACATAGGTATACATGTCCTATGGTGGTTTGCTGCACCCATCAACCCATCATCTACATTAGGTATTTCTCCTAATGCTATCCCTCCCCTTGCACCCCACCCCCGACACACCCCACTGTGTGATATTTCCCTCCCTGTGCCCATATGTTCTCATTGTTCAACTCCCACTTATGAGTGAGAACATGCGGTGTTTAGTTTTTCTGTTCCTGTGTTAGTTTGCTGAGAATGATGGTTTCCAGCTTCATCCATGTCCCTGCAAAGGACATGAACTCATCTTTTTTTATGGATGCATCGTATTCCATGGTGTGTATGTGCCACATTTTCTTTATCCAGTCTAACATTGATGGGCATTTGGGTTGGTTCCAAGTCTTTGCTATTGTGAATAGTGCTGCAGTAAACATACGTGTGCATGTATCTTTATAGTGGAATGATTTATAATCCTTTGGGAATATACCCAGTAATGGGATTGCTGGGTCAAATGGTATTTCTAGTTCTAGATCCTTGAGGAATCACCACACTGTCTCCCACAATGGTTGAACTAGTTTACAGTCCCACCAACAGTGTAAAAGCATTCCTATTTCTCCACATCCTCTCCAGTATCTATTGTTTCCTGACTTTTTAATGATCGCCATTCTAACTGGCATGAGATGGTATCTCATTGTGGTTTTGATTTGCATTTCTCTAATGACCAGTGATGATGAGCTTTTTTCATATGTTTGTTGGCCACATAAATGTCCTCTTTTGAAAAGTGTCTGTTCATATCCTTCACCCACTTTTTCATGGGGTTGTGTTTTTTTCTTGTAAATTTGTTTAAGTTTCTTCTAGATTCTGGATATTAGCCCCTTGTCAGATGGATAGATTGCAAAAATCTTCTCCCATTCTGTAGGTTGTCTTTTCACTCTGAGGATAGTTTCTTTTGCTGTACAGAAGCTCTTTAGTTTAATTAGATCCCATTTGTCTATTTTAGCTTTTGTTGCCATTGCTTTTGGTGTTTTAGTCAGAAACTCTTTGCCCGTGACAATGTCCTGAATGTTATTGCCTAGGTTTTCTTCTAGGGTTTTTATGGTTTTAGGTCCTATGTTTAAATCTTTAATCCATCTGGAGTAAGTTTTTGTATAAGGTGTAAGGAAGGGATCCAGTTTCAGTTTTCTGCATATTGGTAGCCAGTTTTCCCAACACCATTTATTAAATAGGGACTCCTTTCCCCACTGCTTGTTTTTGTCAGGTTTGTCAAAGATCAGATGGTTGTAGAGGTGTGGTGTTATTTCTGAGGCCTCTGTTCTGTTCCATTTGTCTATATATCTGCTTTGGTACCAGTACCATGTTGTTTTGGTTGGTACTGTAGCCTTGTAGTATAGTTTGAAGTCAGGTAGCATGATGCCTCCAGCTTTGTTCTTTTTACCTAGGATTGTCTTGGCTATACGGGCTCTTTTTTGGTTCCATATGAAATTTAAAGTAGTTTTTTTCTAATTCTGTGAAGAAAGTCAAAGGTAGCTTGATGGGAATAGCATTGAATCTACAAATTACTTCGGGCAGTGTGGCTGTATTCACGATATTGATTCTTCCTATCCGTGAGCGTGGAATGTTTTTCCATTTGTTTGTGTCCTCTCTCATTTCCTTGAGCAGTGGTTTGTAGTTCTCCTTGAAGAGGTCCTTCACATCCCTCGTAAGTTGTATTTCTAGGTGTTTTATTCTCTTTGTAGCAATTGTGAATGGGAGTTTGCTCATGATTTGGCTCTCTGTTTGTCTATTATTGGTGTATAGGAATGCTTGTGATTTTGCACATTGATTTTGTATCCTGAGACTTTGCTGAAGTTGCTTATCAGCTTAAGGAGTTTTTGGGCTGAGACGATGAGGTTTTCTAAATATACAATCATGTCATCTGCAAAGAGGGACAATTTGACTTCCTCTGTTCCTATTTGAATACCCTTTATTTCTTTCTCTTGCCTGATTGCCCGGGCCAGAACTTCCAATACTGTGTTGAATAGGAGTGGTGAGCGAGGGCATCAGTGAAAAACAGGACAAGATTTGTGAAGCATTGCATTGACATTCTTTTCTACATATTATTTTTTAGCATTTCTGCAATTTTTTATTATGGATGTTTTCATACATGCAGAAAAATAGAACAAGTTGTACAATAAACACCCATAACTCACCTTTCTGTTTCAACAATTGTTAACATTTTGCCATGTTTTTTTGTCTATATACATGGATACACACACATATGTGTATATATTACCATGTGTTCTTCATCAGTGAAAAAAGAATATTTAAGAATCCATGGATTTCTGAGGAGACAGATATTTCAACTATACCTATATTCCCCATCAAACTGTTTAACCACTTATTTTGGTGTCTTGGAAACAAATACTGAAACATTTGCATCCAGAATACAGTTGTGTTTGACTCTATGCAAAGATCAGTTCGTGGTGATCAGTTTCTATTTTAAGTAATTGGTTATGTGTATTTCATTCTGGGAACTCTTCAGTGTCTTTCTAAGAGGGCCTGTGGCCAAATTTGAGGACTTGCTATCCTTGAAATACAGGTTGTATCCCTACTTCGTTAACTTACAAGCCATGTGCTCTAGGTTGGACAAATCATAACCTAGCAGGGATAAAATTTCTTCGGTAAATAAAGTAAATTGAGCTAGGTGATTGAATGTTTCCCATCACATCTAAACGACTGAAATTCTAAAAACCAAGTTGAAAGTTTGCTTATAAACCTAGCTAGAATGAAGAACCTTTCAGAAACATTTTACATATAGATTGAAGTATGCTGAAGGTCAGTTAAGTTCCACATAATTTCATGGTCAATGAGAAGAAATTCTGAATCTAGGACTTAGCATCAGTAATAGCCATCAAAAAGTACAAAACCTTAATAACTGAGTTTTCTGAATATCTGGGTGTAAAGTGGTATTACAGATTTGATTCTTTTGCATACAAATATGCCTGAAAAGTTCCAAATGCATATCAGCTTTTTTGTTAGACTTTGGATATGTAGGTGCTTTATTTGGTTATTACTAAAATTTCCAAGTGATTTGTATATTTAAATATTTGTCTTCTGCTTTTTTTTCTCCAGTATACTTTATCTATGCTGGTGGAAGAATGTGGGTCAGGAATGACTGGTAAAAACAGATTAATATGTCCCATCAAAAGAAAGACCATTTTAGTTAGATCATGTATGAGGTCACTTTACATGGTTTATGAAGGGTTTTCATGTTTTTCTCCTTGGATGAAATATATACTTCTGAGAATAATATGACTAGGTCAAATAAACAATGAGCTGGCTGGGTGCAGTGGCTCACGCCTGTAATCCCAGCACTTTGGAAGGCCGAGGCGGGCGGATCACAAGGTCAGGAGATCAAGACCATACTGGCCAACACAGTGAAACCCTGTCTCTACTAAAAATACAAAAAATTAGCCGGGCATGATGGTGGGCGCCTGTAGTCCCAGCTACTCGGGAGGCTAAGGCAGGAGAATGGCATGAACCCGGGAGGCGGAGCTTGCAGTGAGCCGAGATTGCACCACTGCACTCCAGCCTGGGCGACAAAGCGAGACTCCGTCTCAAAAAAAAAAAAAAAAAAAGTCTATTGCTAAAAAGCAGCTGACAATATCAGCATTAGCTTATTATCTTGGATTTAATCTGTTGATAACAAGGTGAATATATCTGTCCCAGCACACGAGGATAAGAGAAAACTTCAGTCTGATATTGGTTAGTGAAAATTTCAGCAAAATCTTTTTAGTATAACATCTGCCTTAATAAATGGCATTAAAAGCGGGGAGGTAAAGAGGATGGAGGCATTCTCTCTTCCAAATGTAAATATACTGCTGCTTACCTGTCAATCTTATGTTTTTTAGGTTAATTCTTCCTAAAGTTTTTTGTTTTTAACTATTTGATGAGAAGATTACACTGCTACAGGCCAACTAAATGGGATGTATTATTTGAACCTCTTCCATTGTTTTTAAAATCATTGTTT
This sequence comes from Hylobates moloch, assembly GCF_009828535.3. Classification (NCBI taxonomy): domain Eukaryota; kingdom Metazoa; phylum Chordata; class Mammalia; order Primates; family Hylobatidae; genus Hylobates; species Hylobates moloch. The sequence continues at coordinate 58,111,940 of NW_026652290.1, read as the reverse complement.
GTGTTGTAATCCTTTCAAAGAGCCAGCCAGTAGCTGCTTTCCTGTTTAAAGAGTAAGCTCTTTCCATTGGCAGATCACCTTCATTTAATCCTCTGAAAGTGCATACTTAATTCTTAGCAACAATGCATTTTTAGCACCAAGGACATATTACCAAGAAAAACTGAATATGGTAAACAAGTAGAAAAATGCGCCTTAGTTGTCTAAGAAGGTAATTGTGTCTTGCTTTTGGAGTCTTATAAATATCCCTCTTGGTACAATTAGCCTCTGTAAATATTTGAACTCCTTTGTAGTTGAAACACTATATATTTCAAGAGGCAGATGAAGGACAGTTTTTAAGGTTGATTCTTAATATAGTAGCCTTACATTTTATTGTTGGCCATACTTTAGGATTTTATTGCATTAAAATGTATCTGTGATTGTTAATATAAAACTTCAATCAACTTGCTTAAATATTGGAAGCTATCAGGATGTGGAACAAGCATGGCATTATGGAGAATATCACCCTGGCCTGAGTCAAGTGCACAGTGCTGCAAAAGCATTGTGCTAATTTTAGCTTACAAAGAGGATGAAGATAAACTGCCTACCGCTAGTTTGCCATATGCTATCCTGGTGATAATATTCAAGTGCAAAATATTCCGTAGAGAGCCTTATTGTTTCAGTAAGGGAAGCCTGGATAAGAGTTAAGCAAATTTCTCCTCAGTAAGTTTATAAGAAATAATGAAGTAAAACAATTCTCAAATGCAGGTAGATGAAATCTGCTAAATTTATTTTGGCTTTATTGACTTTCATGGGAGTTGACAGAATTAGTTTTGGTTTATATTTGATTCAATTTTATCTATTTTTCACATGTAAATCTTAAAAATCAATCTGAATAAATATTGATCTCTTTCAGAGGGGCTAAAATATAGTTTGGATTGCATAAAACTGCTTAAAGACAGCATCCCTTGAAGTTCAATAAAGGAATAAAGCAATCTGTTCAACTGGTTTTAAAATAACACTTTAAAAAGCCTTTTTAAAAATGAAAAAGTCAAAATCCATTACATTTCCATATTTGGCAAATTCAGCGTCTACAGTTTCACCGAAGAGTGTTTGACCTATTTATTTGTCACTGAGACTACTTCACAGTGAAGGGATTGTTAGTTCCTGCAAAACTGAGAAAAATCCAATGTGCATAGCGCATTTGCAGATGGAAACAGACTGTGTAGCAGGATTTGGAGGGTGGGTTGGCTGGAAGCTTTGTGTTAACAACTGGTGAAAAGCTTGACCTTTGCGTGACCTAGGTCAAACAAACCCCCAACTCAAGAGCTCTCCTTTGACATGGATACCTGTTTGGGGAAGGGGCCAAAAAAGGGAATGGAGATAAAATTATGTTATGGATTTGCAAGCTTACTTTTTAAAAAGTTCTAGTTAACTTGACTATTTGGGGACATGGTGGCCATTTTAGAGTGTTATAAAGGACCACAAATCTGTTTGTGTCAAAGGGAAAGGGTGATAGGGAGACCTTTCTTTTTTTCTTTCTTTCAATGATTCAAGCCATGCATAGGTTTTTCCTCCCATTGCAATATGATCTGGGTTGTGATTCACAGAGTTGAATGAATGGGCTGAACTCCACTGATGAAAACATTTGATAATGTGTAAAATAAAAGCCCTGGCAAGGAGGAGATGGCAAAGCTTCCATTGTTTGTCCCCACACTTTGTTTTTATAGGGGATTCTCACAGGAACAAATAAATTGGAGTAAATAAAAGCAAAATAGCACTGTTAGTCCATATCGGGACTTTGCACATGCTCACAAGTCAACTTTGGCAGGAAACTAGCAAAGGTCTGTTCCCTACCATTTGCATTGCATCTTTATCTCTCCGGTTCATTGTTTGCCACTGAGTGCTTAAACCTCAACTTCCCAAGTAAAAGCTTCCTGTTGCTTGCTTTTAAATATAGTTTTGTTACAACAACAAGAAAAAAAAATGGAGAAATGTATTAAGGAAGCCAACCGATGAAAAAAAAAAAAAAGAGAGGATAAAACAGGCCTAGTCCAATGCAACTACAAACCTTCGGGGCTCAAAGCACACACTGCTGGGTACTCTTGATGCAATAATAGTCCCCTTTTAGGTATAAACCTATAGGAACCATCTCTTTGCTCCCACAATAGGTCAAAAGTGAAGCAGAACCATGAAAATGTCCAGTGTTTCTCACATTGGCCCTTTGGCTGTATTTGGTTTCACTTAGTTTTCACTTTTCAGTGTTGTCTGTGGATGGAATTTTCTGCCCTTTCAATTGCAGGTTAAAGGAGATCCCATTCTTTATTAATTGTGCTCTTGCTTTGAGATCCTTTAATGTCAGTATATCTGAAAAATGGTATCCATTCCTATAGAAAATATGGTTCTTATTCCACCTTAATGGGTGGGGGCTACTCTGATACTTCCTGCAATTTCAGAGGAAAGTGCAGCAGTTTTCTCAGGCCTTGGATATAAACAACATTGTTTACGCTGTTTCCACTCTCCTCATCCTCTGTTTGTACAGGCCCTAAAACAAGTGGGTCTGTTTTGCATTTAAAAAAATTAGTGTATGTTTTCAGAATCAATCTATCAAGTGAGGCCAAGAAATGCCATAAGAATGCATGGGTGGGGGTTAACAAATTCTGGCTTTCAAAACTGACTTGACAGCCATTTAAAATGCTGGCTCTACATTCACAGAGTGTGTGGGGCTTCGTATACTCCCTTAATTCCACCATGGAGACAGTTGATTTGGGTCCCTCTTCCCTGCTCATTCCATGATATAAGGACAGCTGCACCCAGAAATTATTAGCACCGTCCAAATGATTCTTTTCAAAGGGAACTTCTGTTGTGCTAAAATACACACGGCATTGTGAAAGTACAGTTTATCGTAGATATTTAATAAGGAATCTGTTATCGATTACTAGTAGTACAGGGAATTAAAATTTATGGAACAGTAGCTAATTAAAACAGGAAAAGTGTGAGTGTTCACTTATGTGTGTGTGTGTGTGTCTGCATGCATGTGTGTGTGTGTGTGTGTGTGTGTCTGCATGCATGTGTGGGTGTGAGCAAGGAATTCTTAGTGGAGGGGGTTCCTCTATTACATGCATACTGGGGAGGCTTCATGAACACCCTTGCAGTCCTACAAGAACAGATGAGACAGACAGCTGACCAGGCAGCCATCAACCTTTCCGTCTGTGTGAACTGTCACTGTGCTTATAGACACAACTCCACATGTTCTGTAGAAGTCGGAAAACTGAATGTGCCTGCAGATTGTTTGGGCCTGTGAGTACAGGATTCAAAGCTCCTTAGCAGGTTGCTAGATTGAGACTCTGGGTGGATGCTGAGGTCCCAAGTCTCAGTTCAGCTTGGTTTACTGCACTGAACTCAGCACACACATGGTCGATAACTCTTTCACTTGGCTGCCCTCTCTACCCTGCATTTGAGAAACTGCCTCCTGGGCAACTAAGCTAAGAAAGCTATTGCTGTCATCTGGCTGGTTCCAGAAGGAGAAGGATGTCAGGAGTATGCAAAAGCTTGTTTCTTTGTGCAAGTCTTCAGCTGATTCTGAGTTGAGTATTCAGCTTGTTCTTTCTTGGAGACTCCTACAGCAGAGGCCCCTGAGAAGTCCTTGGTTGTTTGTGCAGATCTGGCTGTTCCATTCTGATGCACAGGTATTCCACATAGGTGCTAGGAAAAAGTGTGGTTACAAAGTGGCTATGGGTCATTTGGAATAAATCAGTTGGACAACTCTTCTTTTGTTGTTTTATTCAGGACACTGGAAGTGTGTCTCATTGCTTTAATGAGAGTTGCATCTTCTTAGTTATGCTGTTGAACACATCTGGGGCCTGTTACTGCACCCTTACTCTTAGATAAATTGTAGCACCCATGCCCACACAGATAGACCTCCAACCTTCATAAAGGGAAGTCAGAGGAAGCTGATACCCCACTCAGGTGGCCTTTAAATTTGGGGGGCGGACTTTGGGACCATGTTGCTTGGCAACAAATAACATATAGCAAAAACAAACACATAAAGATATGACCCATGATATTCAAATTTAAATTCTATAACACTAGTTTGCTTAAGATATCAGCTGCTATATGGTAAAGCTTTTAAGGCAGCTGTAATTTGTGGAAATGCTGGCATTCACTTTTCCATAGTCTTATCTTGAAGGCATAAATTGGAACTAAATCTGAGTTCAAGCCCCTTCTCATTTCCCTGGTACTCTTCCAGTAATGTAGTTGACATTTGAACAAGGACCCATATTATGATTCTATCTATAGTTATTTACCCTCTCCCAGTTTAACATGAAGCCTTGCTAGCTTCCTAACTATAATATTTGTACCTTATTTTATAGTTATGTGTTGGACTCTGAGTTGTCTTAAGGACTGAGGAGTTTAAGACTCATTAATATTTTTATTAGTGTTGTTATTTCCTTATAAATGAATTATCCCTTTCAGCTAACTATATCTTTAGAAAATGACCTTGGTTTTCTTCCACCATCATATCAATAATAATAAAATTAGCTAAGAAGTTGTAATTACTCTTCCTATATTCTCTGTGGTGTGCTTAAATAGAATATCCACTTATTATGATGTTAATTTCCATTCATTACAAATGAGCAGGAACAAAATATTCCTGTCTGAACCCACCTTTTGCTGCACATTATGACTCCCCTATAAGTACACCACACAGCCCACTATCGTATGTTCTCTAATGTACTTTCTAATAAATACAGCCAGCTTAAAAAAATGATGTTATTCATTACATGTAAAATGATCATTTGAACTGCTTTTACTCTGAGTGACCCATACATCACTTAATCAGACCCATTTAAACAGAGAGAGAGAGAATATGAGAATTGAGTGATCTGTCTGTATTTCATTTGGTGGCAATACGGGTAGAATTTAGTCTAAGAATGATTCTTTAGCCATCTAATTGTTTCCTGAAAAAAAAAGTCTTATCTTCAGCATATATAGGTGGTGGTATGATGGGCTGTATAGAAATATAAGTTTAACCTGACTAGTGAAGATCATACTTCATCAGTTGTGACAAAGAAAGAGTGGCATGATCTCAAAGTTGTTCTCAGCCTTCTCACTCCTTTCAATCAGTTGAATCAACAAATCGATCACTTGTTCCATATGTAATAGCTCTCCTATTACATTCCATATGTAGAAATGAAGATTTAGCAAACCTCTAGAATGCAAGACCAAATTCTTTGTTAAAGTTTTCTTATAATGAATTCTGTCTATTCCGCATATATGGAAAAACTCAGGGTAAGACACTTAACTTTTTTTCTGTAGAGAAACGAAAGCTGTAAAGGCAAAGGTATTTTTCTACTGCCTCCCCTTCCCACAAACCACTGTGTTACCCTAAAGAAATTTATTATTTCAATCTGCTATTCATCTAACAAACTCCAACTGCCTGCTAGTACCAGGCCCTGAGGAAATACAATGCTGAACAAGACTCATTTACTATGCTCAAAGAGCTTATAGTCTAGTAGGAATGCTGCATATAAACAGGCCGTGTAAAGGTGGTGTAATATCAGCTATAATTTGCACATGGAAAATACACCTACCTCTGTATTGGAGGATCCCGGAGGAAGTTCTCCCATAGTCAGGGAATGTTTTACAGTACTTCATGTTTTCCCAAGAACTTTCACATATATGATCTCACTTGTTCCTCACAACACCCCTTTGAATTAGCCTGTTCCTTATCACCATCACCTCTTTGTGGGTAGAAGAAGGAAGGCCCAGCAAATTGAATCACTTCATGAAGAGTACCCAGACTGACCTGAGACTGAGGTTGCAGGTTCTGACCTTAAGGTTAGTCATGAATGCATATGTTTGGGGAAGTAGGGGAACTTGGAAAGATGAGAAATAGTGGCCTGGTGTTGCGAAATTACTGTTTGACCATCTGGAAATTTGCCCCTGGTTCACAGCCAGGTTTCAGAAGACATGGAACAATCATTCCACATTCACATAGCCTAAGCACAGATTCAGAATGCCCACTTTCCCTCTTCTGACCTTTTTTTTTTTTTAAACTAAGGAAAAGAAGCGAGTTCTAGAAGACAGGCAATTAGCATGATCACTCAGGCCAGTTTTTATAATTTTGATTTTCATCCAAACTAGTCACATTTCATACTTTGAAAGTTTTTAGGCTTTTCTGCTGGAGATCATCTTCCTCACACCGTGATTCTTAAAGGCTATGTATTTTTTACCCCGATCATACTTACATCTTTTGACAAGAGAGAAGAAGGACATCCAGCTTTGGGTCTGCAGTGATCCATCATTCAACTTTCGGTCTTTTTCATCGTATTAGATTGTGCTAGTACTTGCTCTTTCCTTAAGCTATCTCCATTACAGGAGAGGGAACTTATTGCCCCAAATATAACAGAGATGCCTGACTTACGGAGAGTTACTTCAGAGATGTTTCTGGAAGAAAGAGTTCTTTGGGTATAAATGAGAAACAAAGGGGACCGTTGTGTTTCCCACACCATATTCTGGTATCTAGCATGTAAATTATACTCTCACAGACCACCTGGATCTGAATGGCTGCGATTTGGGGCCGTTTCCCAGTTTTGCATGGCAGATGAGGAAAACGCAGGAAACGCTGAGGCTTAGAAGATGTGCTAGAACCTCAGCAACACAGAGCCACTGGGCAGCAAGAGGAGGCTGAGACAGGGCAGAAACACTCCCACCGTTAAGGTTTGCAGCACCTAATCTGGATCTAGAAATTGGCCGCTGTGCAGGCAGCTGGGTGGTTCAAGATCTAGCACCCAAAGGGTGCAGCAAGTTCAGGCCTGGGCATTTCGGCATAACCAGTCTGATAGGTGGGGCCAGCAACAAGGAATTCTAGGCCACAGGCCAACTCAGAAGTCAGGCAGGCCTGTGATTGGCATTCGGAGATCTGTTTGGGAAGGAGATGATCGTCCCTCTAGCTGGCAGTACAGGACAGCAGTATTCAGTTCTGGGGAAAGAAAGGGCTGGGCCAGGGGAGGGGAAGAGAGATTCCTAGCCAGCTGATGTTGGAGACAAGACTAGATCCAGAAGAGGACCAAGACCAGGAAAGGAAGTAATTCCTTGGTTTCTGTGACTTCCTTCTCACCCAAGATAGATTTCAGGTTAGCACACTGTGACATCATCACTGAAAACCTCTCCCCTCTCCTCGGGTGTGGGGGGCAGTGTGTGACCGTTCTTCACTCCAGGCTGGTGTTTCAGGAGGCAGCCTTGTTTGTGTTTCTGTATGCCTCCTGCAGGGGAGACTTGCTTTTCTTTGATACATAAATGGTGAGTGAAAAGTAACTCTCCTGTGAGCTTGGTCTCTTTTTTGCTCTTCTCTGGTCGAGCAGCCTGACCGGGCCTGGTCAGTGTGAATTGCCCAATTTCATAGTGTGCACGGGGGTCTCAGGAGAGGGCAATTGCCTCGTAACTTTTCTATTAGCAGAATTTCAGATTCCTGACATGGAGGGATACTTGAAAACCATTTGTGTGATGCTGGGAAATGTTTGCTTTGTCCTTCTTTATGTCCTAGGCATGGGCATTTTTGTCATTTCACTGGGGACTACTTGTAGGCTCTGAAAACAGGAAGGGGCTTCTCTCAGGCCATGCCCTAGCTAAGAGAGGATTCCCCTTTGTATTTGGATAGCTGGTTGCTCAAGTTCCACCCCTTACATGAGGTTTTTCTGTATGATTTTCTCCTTTATGTTTTGGAGGCACATTCAGGAATGTTGTCTTTTTTTTTTTGCAATGTGGCTATTTTTGACTTTACAAAGCATTGGAGCTGGCATCCTCCCATTCTTGTGAACTTTCTCTCGATCTGTAAATACTTGGTATTTGTTTACTTCCTTGTACATTTCAGGGGTTGTTTTTATATTTAACTTTGACTAAGATACACTCACATGCTACTCTGAGAGTACATGCTTCGGTGTCTCTTTTTTCTTTGCCTTCAGTAAAAAGGATATGATTCAGGGAAGGTTTATGAACTCACTTTATGGGTCAGATGTGTGCTGGCTGTGGAGAGCATACGGCAATCAGAAAGGACTGTCTCTACCCTCAGATACCTTTCTAGAGGTTAAAGAAATGCACCTTGATCATTATCATTGACTCTAATGGAGTAAATGGAAAGGGTGGTGGTAGAATGGTTAGGAGTTTAGCCTCAAGTCAGATCTGGGTTGAATCCACAAGGATTTGTATTCCTTATCTGTATAGCAGCCTATTTCCTTATCTGTGCATTAGGAACATTCAAAGGATTAAATGAGATAATTCAGAAAAGCAAGGATTGTGAGAATTAATTAATCGAAGTTCAATGCCAATCTCAGTTTCCAGTATCTAGTAAGTGCTCAATAAATGTTAGTTTTTAGTACTGTTTCTATTATTCTTATTGTCTAGAGAAGAGATGGAAAGTTAGTCTTGTTTTTCTGTAGTGTGTCTCACTTTTCCTGGATCTGAAAGATACTTTCTTAAATGATATAACTTTTTTCCATATCAGTAAAACAAAAATCTTTGCTGTTAAAAACTGCTGCAGAGGCTTGGCATGGTGGCTTATGCCTGTAATTCCAGCACTTTAGGAGGCTGAGACAGGAGATTTGCTTAAGCTTGGGACTTCGAGAGCAGCCCAGGCAACATGTGAGACTCCATCTCTAAAATAAGATGAATAACATAAAAAATTAAAACTGCTGCAGAAATATTATTTAGAAGGCAGAGGGCAAGTTATCATAAATTAACCTATTTTGTGTGGGAAATGAAAACTTGTACTAGTAAAAATTGCTGTCCAATGTATCCTCATCCACCAATTGGCTGCCAGCTTAATGTGATGGGACTATTTAGGCAGCACTGCCACCCATTGTCACTCTGAAGCACACTTGCAAAGTTCCCAGTCACTTTACAAGGCTTTTTTTGGGGGGCGGTGGGGGAAGAAAAAGAAAAGAAAACAATAGAAAAAAAATGGTATGCCATGTTACGAGAGTGGGTGTAGATATTTTGGAAAAGACTTCTAGGAATAGGAATGGGATGGGATGGGGAGAGGTGACAAGAGTAGCAATGGTCGTTTTGGAGCTTTGAGTGGGGGATTCAGATTAATGTTCCTCTGTTCAAATGGTGTACTCACTAGCAAAACAAACATAAGAACTCACATTTGCTGAGCCAAGCCACTGCTGCCAGATGATGTGCGAAACATTTTTATATAGCTGATTTTATTTTATCTGCCCCACAACTCTAAGGTGTAAGTACTATTACTAGGTTCATTGTTTCCAGAGGGATGAAACGGGGCTTTGGAGAGGTTAAATAACTTGCCCAGGGTCACACAACTATTAAGTGGTAAAGCTGGGATTTACATGAGCCCAGACAAAGAACCCAAGAAGCTAAGCTATTCTCTTGTAATACCTCCAACATAGGAGGCAAGAAGTGAGGTATTATACAGGTTGAGGAGATAAAGGGGAGAGAGGCCTGCAGTGCTAACAGGAGGAGCTGGGATTCATCCCGGCTTGTTGTGATAGGTCAGTCTTAGAGATACCCATGTGTTCACCTACTCAAAATGGGGCTCAGAGTAGCCTTGTCCCATTCTTGTCCAGTGGGCGCAGCTACAGTCTTCCTGGCCTGGAGTGACTGGAGGCTGTCCCCACGTCCCACTTCAGTGAGGCATTCATGTGCACCCAACACACTTTCTAGCTTTATTTGCCTGGAGGGGAAGATTCTCCAGAACCTTGTTAAGATGCACAGTGTGGTCCTTGGACTGGCAGTGCGGCCTCGGCAGTGCCTGGGAGCTCGTTAGAAATGCAGAATCTCAAGCTCCTCCCTACTGAATCTAAATCTGCATTTTAACAAGATCCCAGCTATTTCGTATGCACATGAAAGTTTGAGCAGCACTGCTCTAGAAAGTTACTTTTATCTTTACTGTGCCCACCAAAGTAATCAAACTTTGTGAAGTACGATTATTTTCAAACAAGCCTGCGTCCCTGACTAACCGAGTGGCAGGTGTGAGTGGCACTAAAATTCACAAGAGAACTGTAGCCTCAGATAATCAAAGGAGTGAAGGTCAGATGCAATCACTGATGCATGCTAGTAAATTCTCAAACCTTTGTTTTCAGAAACGATTGGATTTTCAGATAGATTTGCAGCAAGAAAATAACAAGTCTTTATTTTTTTCATCCCAACTTCTTGCACATTTCTCTTCTAGCTATATTTAATATCTGTTCTCCCCACATGCTTGCTAATCCACATTTCACAGTCTTCTTCCATTTCACTTTGTCTGCAAAGAAATCTACCTGGACAGAATAGCATCTCTTTTTTCCCCCTTGACCCTTGGCATTTCCTCTCCCTCCAACTTCTGCCTGATCCTAGGATGGACTCTCTCATCCCTCATTCTCTATCATTAGCTCTCAGGCTGCCTTACCTGCACACACCTTTACCTTCCCCCACACCTTCTTACAGGCTGAAAGCAGAATAGAAAGGCATCAGTGAGGGATGAACAGGAGAGTGCCTTGAGAGAAGATTTCCAGGAAGCCAGGGAGAGCCAGACAGTGGCCTGGTTGCAACCCATGTAGCCGACTCATAGTGCTCATTGCTGTGGAGGCTCTGGTCTGTCTAGCCACACAGACCAGTGAAGTGAGTGTACATAGGTAAAAAAAAAAAAAAAAAAAAAAGCTTCTACAGAATACAGACATGTTATCCTGGTGTGTCTGGTGTCAATCAGGAAAGATGTGGTCCGGATGAACAGAATTGTACCTTTTTAAATATTATAACTTTTAGGGACATTCTTGATGAAAATGTTTCCACTCTATACATAACTCTCATATCTGATTATAACACTTAAAAAATAATTTAAAGTCAGTGGACATAGGAGTTTATGCACTGTGCTATATATTTCCTTGTTTACACAGCCTGTTAAGCATTTATATGGCTTTTTTTTCTATGCTAAAAGGGCCTTGTGTGCAATGCCTTTTAGGTTCTTGTCTTTTGCCTCTTTATCATCTTATACTTTTACAAAGCTCTCAGCCTACAAACTATGAGGCCAGAAGCTAGATGAGCAAACTTGAGAACTGCATCTAAATTAAATATAACTGTTCTTTGATTGAGGGTCTTATGATCCTTTCTCTGTAGAAAGTATACGAGCTTTACCACATATAATCTATGATTGTAATCCATTGGTTCTCAAGCTTGGCTGTATGTTATAAATCAACTTGGAGATTTAACGGTCACTAATGCTGAAATCTTACCCCACCTCCCAAACTGATTTAATTGGTCTTGAGTGCAGTGGTAGGCATCAGGATTTGTAAAAGCTACCACATGAGTTAAATGTAGCCCATGTTGAGAAGCACTCCTTCTAATCTGGATGTCAGAAAGCTTTTTAAATTTTTATTTATTTATTTATTTATTTATTTATTGAGATGGAGTCTCGCTCTGTTACCCAGGCTGGAGTGCAGTGGCTCGATCTCTGCTCGCTGCAAGCTCCGCCTCCCAGATTCAAGGGATTCTCCTGCCTCAGCCTCCCGAGTAGCTGGGATTACAGGCATGCACCACCACGCCCAGCTAATTTTTGTATTTTTAGTAGAGGCAGAGTTTCACCATCTTGGCCAGGCTGGTCTAGAACTCCTGGCCTCAAGTGATCCACTTGCCTTGGCCTCCCAAAGTGCTGGGATTATAGGCATGAGCCACCGCGCCTGACCAGCTTTTTTATTTTTCAGATCCTACTTTTCAAGTGTATTTTATTTAATTGAGTTTGTTGAAAAAGTGACCTCAGATAAATGAATGCTATCTTGTCATGTAAAAGTGTTTGTATATACACACATATATACATGCATAACAAATACATATGCAGAGTAATATAGAAGTTTAAAACTAAATTATATAGCAAGCTTTTGCAGATATCACAAAAATAAATGTTGTCTTTGTGTGTGTGTCTGTGTGTGTATTTGTGTTTGTGTGAGCCTATGTGTGTGTATGTGTGTCTGCCTGTCTGTGAGATCCTATATGGGGTACTTTTTTTCCTAAAATGATCTATTTTTGTGGTTATGTAGAAGTTTATGACCATTCATTAATAGAACATTTATATGTATTTTGGAGAGCATATTATGAGTAATGAACTAGCATTATTAAAATAATTTATAGGCCGGGCACGGTGGCTCACGCTTGTAATCCCAGCACTTTGGGAGGCCGAGGCGGGCGGATCAGAAGGTCAGGAGATCGAGACCACGGTGAAACCCCATCTCTACTAAAAATACACACACAAAAAATTAGCCCCCATCTCTACTAAAAATACACACACAAAAAATTAGCCGGGCGTGGTGGCGGGCGCCTGTAGTCCCAGCTACTCAGAGAGGCTGAGGCAGGAGAATGGCGTGAACCCGGGAGGCGGAGCTTGCAGTGAGCCGAGATTGCGCCACTGCACTCCAGCCTGGGCGACAGAGCGAGACTCCGTCTCAAAAAAAAAAAAAAAAATAAAATAAAATAAATAAATAAATAAATAAATAAATAAAATAAAATAATTTATAAAAATAGGCGAGGCACTAGTTCTGAACATTCTTTCTGAGCTGTTGATTCAAAATAAAAGTTTATGACTTTTGTACTGTTTTACCTTTGCACTTGAAAGTGCAAATATAAAAATAAAGAAAATACTCTTTATTTCCTGAGAAAAAGATTGGGGGATTTCCATTTTGTTTTACCTATAATGTAAATAGATAGATTTCAGTAATATTTTGCAGTGTACTCACATCCTGAAGTTTCTAAGACTCCATTAAAAAGTTATACTGTTTTTGCAGGGATTTTTTCAGGGCGTTTAGCTGTAAAAAAAAAAATGCTGAATGGATGAAAAATGAGTAAAATTTGTGTTTGTTTTTTTTTTTTCTTTCCTATTCATCATTGCTGTTTGTCCTCTGTGTGTAGGCAACTAATTTGCTGTTTTTCTCCTGAGGGGAATTCAAATCAAAAACTAATATTGAATTACTAGGAAAAGGGATTCCTATCTCAAAAGAACAAAGTAAAATGATTCAGAAAAGAAAAAAAAAACTCGGAAAATTTATCCAATTTCTTGGTGTATGTTGTATGTGTCCATGGTACTTTACTTATATGAACAGTTACATAAAATAAATCTTCAGTAAACTATAAATCTGAACACTGACAAACTCCAATGGACAATTCTTAATTTTTATGAATGTAGAAAGTCTGCTATCTTCCTTTAATCCCATCCAATGCACATTCACATTTTGACAATTTTTTTTTTCATTCTGTGAAAACCTAGTGAATATTTTCATTCTGGGTCTCAGTTATTTGATTTCTTTCCATGTTTTTCACCCAGTTATGTTTTATACATTATTTGTGTTGAAAGTGAAGACTCATGAAGTGATAGAAGCTTAATTGAATGAATTATTTATAGTAAAGAAGTTATTCCACATTTATTTCAACAGGGTGGAAATCCCTGACTTATAAATACTCAAATTGTGAATGACCTAGATATACATACAGATGTTCAGCCTAGATCTCTTACTTGTATCTCATTGTGTTACATCCACAGAACTCATTTACTGTCACTGCAATTCCTGTGGAAAAACTTGAAGTGTTCAGAAACACATGGCTTCCCAAATCTAGGCAGGGGTAAATGGCAGGGATTGTGGGGAAACAGAGGGGAATGGAGGGGAGGCAGAATATAATGATCAGTTTGGAAACTGACCATGAACTGTTTTATAAGAATGGCATCTGTTGATTAAAAAAACAAATCCCAATGGGAGCTGCATGTTTTAAAAACCTTTACTTATTACTTTACCTAAAATTCTGCCATTTAAAGATTCACTCGTTTGCAATAACAGATCTTTTAAAGATGCCAACATTTCTGGGAAGGTGAGGAGGGCATCAGTCATCTCATCCCCACCCAAATTAGTTCTTTGAGATTGCTTTTACCTGAAGTCTGGCTTATATCAACAAGCCTGAAACGACGGACATTTTGATTGTTGGGAGATGAAGAGGGTCAATTCAGAGCAGGAAAAGAATGGGTCCAGGTAAAGTAACCACAGTGGGAGGGCAAGAGCCTCTTCAAAGCACTGGAGCATGTGGAAACTCTAGGGGAGGGATACTATGCAGTGGAAAAAAGATACAGAAAGGGAGGTGCTCAGGGCAATTGCACATAGTTTAACATTTTTCTAGACTGGCTGTGTGCGCAGGAATATGAGAAGAAACTCTTCTTCCCCCTTATTCTTATACTTTCTTCCTGCACCCAGGGCTCAGATATCAGTTGGAGCTTTATTCACTTAATAATTAGTTTTACTTTGCTGAGCTGGCTTTGGGATGTGACAGCATTCACAACTGGCTTCTATGCAAAAATACATTTGAAATGTCCAAGAGGACAACTTATCAATTCATGTCAGAATGTAATCTGTGCCTAAATTGGGGTCTACCTGAATGGACTCATTGCTTTTCCATTGTCCCCCATTCTTTAATCTTCATGATTTAATCAGGTGATTTGTTAGGTTGAACTAGAAAGAGACTGGAAAATGAGGCATTGTTTGACAAAATTTACATCATATTAGGGCACGCAATGGAGAGGACACTCATGACCCCATAGATACTTATGACTCACTGATAGGTCATGACTCTCAGAACCCTAGGGATGAACACCCACAACCTGCTCCTCTTACCTCTCCAGCCTCATCTTGTTTATCTTTCCCAGGTTCCAGTTCCTCCAGCCACACAAGGCCTTGGTACGTGCTGTTCCTTTGGCCTGGAATGCTCGCCTCTGCCCTTTTAGGCTGCCCGCTACCTGTAGTTGACTTTTCTCTGCCCTTTAGATTTCTGCCCAAGATCACTCCAGCCTAAGTCAAGTCTTTTTGTTTCACAAACTCATAGATGTGTACTTTTTTCCAATTAAGAGCTTCAGTTTGCAGTTGTACATTTATTACTGTAATTATTTTGTTTAACTTTAGTGCCTTCTAACTGGAAAGCTTGATAGAAACAGAAACTCCTTCTGATTTTTTTCATCATTTATGTCTCTAAGTGTTGGCCTAGTGTTTGGGACATCAATATGCTTTTATTAAATGAATGAATGAATAACAAGAATGACTTTATGCAAAAGATGGTTACATATATGGGGCTTTTTTTTTTTTGAGACGGAGTCTAGCTCTGTCGCCCAGGCTGCAGTGCAATGGCGTGATCTCGGCTCACTGCAAGCTCCACCTCCCAGGTTCGCACCATTCTCCTGCCTCATCCTCCCAAGTAGCTGGGACTACAGGTGCCCGCCACCACGCCTGGGTAATTTTTTTGTATTTTTAGTAGAGACGGGGTTTCACCATGTTAGCCAGGATGGTCTTGATCTCCTGACCTCGTGATCCACCTGACTTGGCCTCCCAAAGAGCTGAGATTACAGGTGTGAGCCACCGCGCCTGGCCCTATGGGGCATATTTTTAAATGCTACATTTTACCCTTTAGTGGAGGAGGGGGAGCAGTAAATTCATAGGAAGAAGTATTTTCTCCAGGCTCTGACTCTCCATGTCTTCCTTTAGCTTTCTGTGATGTCAGGAGTCCACTAAAGGGCAGAAAAAGGCTGTGAGCTCATTCCACATTGGTTAACTATTAACAATTTATTTCTTTTTTTGAGATGGAGTCTTGCTGTGTCACCCAGGCTGGAGTGCAGTGATGCGACCTCAGCTCACTGCAACCTCCACCTCCTGGGTTCAAGCGATTCTCCTGCCTCAGCCTCCTGTGTAGCGGGATTACAGGTGCGCGCCACTGTGCCTGGCCAATTTTTGTATTTTTTTAGTGGAGATGGGCTTTCACTATGTTGGGCAGGCTGTCTTGAACTCCTGACATCAGGTGATCCACCCGCCTCGGTCTCCCAAAGTGCTGGGATTATAGGCGTGAGCCACCGTGCCCGGCCTATTAACAATTTCTTGTCACCATTTAAGAAACCTAAATTCTGCTAGAAAGGAAAAGCTTGATGGCAGATCTCTGTGGAGCCAACTGTAGGAAGCTATTTCTTGTTATAAGTGAGCCATTTCTTGTTATAAGTGCCAATAATATGTTTATTTGAAGTTTGTGTATTCTTAATCTACAACCCCACCATTCTTAGCTCCATCTTTTCCATCATTGCCACTGCTATGTCTGTACCACAGGGCACTTGTTAAGCCTCTTCTAGAACTTAGCTCTGCCACAGCAGGTGCCCATGTCTAACTCTTTATTTTGGTTTCCAAAGGAACTGCTTCAAATTTTCCAGGAAAGCTGTGGGTGGTAAAATAGATGAGAATATGCCTTCTTTTGTTGTTTTCCTTTGATTAACTGGGAATCACTTTGAGCTAAGAACAAGGAAGCCTTAAATATCTATGGATAAGAGGAGATACAAAAGTGAGGCTGAGGAGTTAACAGAATCCTAATTAAAGATAAACTTGGATCATTACGTATTTGTATATTGGCTGCAGAGTTGTATACTTCATATACATATGAAGTATAGTGTGTTTCTCTTGAAAATATGTAATAAGACTTAAGGGGTTGGCCAGACACAGGGCCTAAGACAGATAATCCAAGCACTTTGGAAGGCTGAGGCAGGAGGATTGCTTGAGGCCAGGAGTTCGAGACCAGCCTGGGAAACATAGTGAGACCCCTGTCTTTACCAAAAATTAGCTGGGTGTGGTGCCATGCACCTGTAGTCCTAGCTACTCTAGAGGCTGAGGCACGAAGATCCCTTGAGCCCAGGAGTTTGAGGCTGCAGTGAACTATGATCACGCCACTACAGTACGGTGTGGGTAACAGAGTGAGACACTGTCTCTTAAAAAAGGAAAAAAGAAAAGACTTAAGGGGCTGTATTATGTCTTCAGGGAAAAGCTGATACAATTACTTGAAAAAAAAATCAAGGAAAGCCAGAGTTCTAGAGTTTTATATATTTAACATCAGATATTTGATGTTTAAAATGCTGGCCTGAAGTTTGAGCTGAGGATCAAATTGTCTGCTTAGAAACAACTGAGTTTCTCAGCTATGGTAAACTTGGGAAATGTGCAAAGGGGGGAATATAATTAATTAATTCACTGGGAAAAAAGGCAGAAAGAAACAACTTTTGTTCAGAAAAGATGCACAAACAGCAAGAAATTTTAGTTAAGTAAACGATTTTAAATTACAATTGCAGAAAGTAGTGATATATTTCTGAAAGGCTATGGTAGACATCATAAAGATTCTGATACCTTAATTCTTAGTCCATCTTTTGTGCAAGATGATCTTAAAGGTTTAGAAGAAATATCCCAGCTCTGGGAAATTTATTTCTTCAATGTTTTCTTATAGTTGTTTATTGATTTTCATTGGTGAATATTTTTCAAGAGTTTAATTTAGATATGTCTCAAGAAGAAATGTAAGGGATGAAAATGCAAACTATGGTTTTCTTCCTGTAGTGAAAAAGATAACATTCATTTATTCATTTATAAGCGATGAACAAGTTTGTACACTGTACACTGGAGTAACGCCAGGATTTGAGAGCAGAGAGGTGCAAGACTTGGTCCCTGCCTTCTCAGACCCTGTAGTCAAATCAGGGAAAGAGATATGGAAATTAACAGTTTTAGCAGAGTGTTATGATGGAGGAATGCCAGTAAAAGAAAAATCACCTGGTTGGTAGGTGGGATTGGGGTGTCACTAAATTAGCTACAGTCCAGCAAATACCTCTTAGAGGAGATGGCCATTGAGCTGAGCTGTAAAGGTCACCAGGAAGTTTGTCACGTTGTTAGGGGAAGCAAGCTAAGACTGCTGCAGGGAAAGGGACTAGCATAAGGAAATGCAAAGAGGTAGAGAGAGCAGTGCACGGTGCCATGAGAACTTCAAGTCTGCTCAGGACCGGAGGTGGAGCTGTGAGTGCCAGTGCGTATGGGGACTTGGTAAATGCTAGGCTGGAAAAACACCCAGGAAAGAGATCGTGAAAGGCCTTCCACACCAGGCTAAGAAGTATAACCTTTATTCTGAAGGCAAAGGGTAGCCACCAAAGGATTTTAAGTACCAGGGTGATATGATCAGATATGTGCTTTAGAAAAATCATTCTGGCAGCTACTATACATTCTAAATGAAGATAAAACATGTCCTTAAGACCTCTAAAGTATTCCAGCTGGTTCCTGAAGAAGGGATATCTATAATTCTTTCCATATATCCTCTTAACATACCATAGAAACATTATCCCACCTGAATTCTGGCTAACTAGACTTAACCATGACCTGGAGAAATAGGTTTGGGGTAGTTGTTACATTTTTCCCAATAACCCTGGACATCAGGAACACCCAGATAGGCCACTATAAAGGAAACCCAGCCTTTCTATATTGATGGGATGTTTGTGTCAGCAGCCACTAGCAAGGCAGGATGTTCTACACACATTTTAAGGGGTGAGATGCCATTTTCCCTCATGTAGATACTCTATGGGAGAAACACCCAAGAGAAAAAAGAAACCTTCATGTTGGGCTTTCTTTTTGCTGACAATAAGATCATGCAACAGTATCCTATTTGCATGAAAATGTAGCCAACTTACAACAGGAACTATACATTCATAAGCATACTTTTGAATGGACCATTTGGAAAACTTTTTAGGCACAATCGAATTTATGCAGTATCAAAAGATACAACTATAAATGGCCTGATTTTTGAGTCTAGGTAAGTTTTGGGATTAAACACTGTTCCTAAACACTGGAAGAGGAGAAAAGTAAAGTTTAAAGAGAGGATATGGCCCAAAACTATGGAGTCTCAATACAAAATTGTAAATGAAAATGATCTTGGAGTCATTGTGGCTTCCAGCTTGGCTTCTAGAAAAACAAGGGGGTCCACAACCTTACACGTTCATTTGCCCTGGCAGTTGAAAGTTCATCTCCTTAATTAGGAGTTTTGCTTCTATGACATAAAGAACCCTCTAACAGACAACCCATTTTATTTTTACCTGATGGCCCACTGACACAGGAAGTTCTGGTCAGTTGTGATGTAAATCTTAGGAGCTGTTTTGGGTTTTGTTGTTGCTTCACTCTGAGTAGGTTTAGGGGAACAGCAGTCCTGAGAGGACAGAGGGAGTTAGTAGGGAGAGAAAAAAAATGGGAGCAAGGCTTTGACCTGCCAGAGAGGAGCCCCTGCTGACACGGTCAGTCTGACCCATTGAATGGCCTGAATACGATAAATGCCGCTTTATCCTGCCTTGAAAGGCACGAGATAGCACAGTCTAAATGCCTGGGCATGCTTAAATAGGCGACTCGGGATGTTTGAGTTGAGAGTGTTTGAAATCTGAGCTCTCTGACAGCCTGGGAGCTGCCACAGGTCACCTGCCTTGCTCCGTAGGGACAGGCCCAGGTCTCACAAGAAATTGTCCGTAGACGAATTGTAGTACAAATTCCTTTCTTTGTTGGTTGGCCTCTTTCACTAGACCATGGCCTATAAAATTTTGTAAAAACAATTCTTAAATATTATTTGAAAGGGCAAATGGCCCACGCTGAAAGGTTTGACAGTTTGACATATAGTGCATGGTTTTGATAGCTCGGAAACTGAAAAGTGTGGCCAAGATTCTCTGCCTGCTCGTTAGAAACCCGGTGTTTTTTTAAATAGTGTCTTGTTGCTGTGCAGTGTTCCTCTGGTCCTTGAAATCTGACAGGCAATGAGTCTGCTCCAGTGATCTTAAACCCTTTTAGACTAATTTGTGAGAGAGTAGCAAAGTACTGTAGCTAGCACCTTTGGGTCCAGCATCCAAGAGGCACAGAACCAGGTATTGCCAATTAAGGAGCCATTCGGATAATCATATCAAAGCAGATTGCTTTAGAGTCTTACAATGCCCGAGCCTGTGCCTAGAGAGAGAGGAACCCAGAGTTTCACTTCAATGAGGGGGAAAAAAGAGACTGGAGTGGCCCGGTCTCATCAGAGCCCAGGAAGTTCCAGGGAGTGGATTTCTGCATTAGAATGTTGCATATGTGCGGCCTGTGTGTGCGCAGCCCTGGCGGCTGCCTCTGCATAGCCAAAGGCCATTTTCAGGAGCCTCTGGCCCCTCAGTCACTGGCCTGCTAGTTAATTGCCACACGGACTTCATGACACATGGGCAGATAATATGACATTTTCAGTTTCTGTCACTAGCAAACGCCACAACGTTGCTTGCACTAGTTGCTAAGAAGCTGTCAGAAACCATTAGCGGTTGGCTAAAGTCGCCCTATGGCATTTCCTCATAGCATCAGCAAAACGAGCATAAATCACCCACTGGAGCCTACTGCTATCCTAATGAGGCTGTAAGCTTGTTTATGGACTAGCATCATTTTTATGATTATTTCCACCTTTTCAGTTTGCCTTCATTTGGCGGCAGGAGAAGTCAGCTCCAGGAATGAAGTCACTGCTGACATTTTACAAATGTGGTTCAGAGCTGCTGCCTGCTGCCGTGTGGTCGGCCGGCGGTTCTCCAAGTTTGTTTAGTGATCTCAAAAATAAAAAAGGAAAGAAATTCTCGAGAGACCACATTGAGGTGACTATATCAAATTGCGGAGTGAATGGAAATGCTAAAGGTACAATTGACCATTTAGACTTTCCTCTGAGGTTGAGACATTTCCAGATCAATTTTCAATTTAGAAAGTGGAAGAGGTTAAACAATTTATTAAAATCTATGAAAGTGTTTGCTTTTAGAATAGTCTGTTTTATTATGCTCTTCTCCTTCCTCATCTTCTCCACTTCCCTAACTTGTGTCGGAAAGGAGCAGGGTTTATTGTTTTAGGCTTTTCTGAACATGCACCAGTATTTACACTGGATTGAAAGCATTTGCTTCCAATGAAAATCTTGTCTTAGATTACAACCCAGCAGTGTAATTTCCCTCCCACATGGGAGTAAAGTAGCTGTATTTGCCTAAAAACAGTAGGAAGAACAAACTGTGCATTAAGCCAAGGCTGTTTTTGGCTTGAGCTAATGATGTAATAGAAACCTTTTATTCAGGAGAGGTCACTGCCAGGGACTGAAGGGGGTGATCTGGCTCCTGCTTGAAAGGTTTCTCCATTGTATCTACATAAGTCTTCACTTAAAAAATTCTGTTCCTAATGCTTCTGCTTTCATACAGCAGAAATAAACAGGAAAGGTTCTGGTGAGTGTTACACATGGAATGCAGAAAGCCTTCCTCTCCTAATGGAGTATATAATTCAGGTGCCCTCAAGGCACGCTTTCAGGAATTCTTTTGCCTGAGGTAATGGGAAGCTAAGGTTGCTTTAAGGCCTTGATTATCTATTGATGCACAAAGCTGGAAAAAAGTCATCTCTGCTGGATTATAGTAGATATTTCCATAAATTATCAATGAATTCTCTTCTAGGCAAGCACTAGGCATTACTCGCTAAATTAATCTGAAGGGGTTTGAGGTGGATAAAAAGGCTATTTTTTTTAAAGGTGGAAAATAATCATGGGGAGGTGGTTAAAACAGTATTGTTAGGTTGTAAGCTTTTCATTTTTAATCAGTGATCAAGTCGTATGTGTCTTTTCCTTGGTTACCTTTTGCATATTGAAAGTGGATTAGCCCATTGAAAATTTAAATGCTGTTGAGTTGTTTTCTTTTCTCATGTTTCTTTAATGAATTGTTATTTTATATGGTAAATTGCTTCTCTGAATAAAAAGGCTGTTTAAATACTGGACTTTCAAAGAATTTATTAGGCAAATCCAAGGGGACTTCTCATAAAATACTTGGTTATGCAAATAAAGAGTTTGGTTGGGTGGAAGGAGTGCTGATTTACAGATGTAGGGGTCTGGCACAGCACAGACCCCAGTAGTTCCATGCCAGGGTACATGACCTTGGCCCAGTCAGGGAACATAGCATTTTCTTCACTGATACAATGATGGCTTCGGAGTGGTGGGTTTTCATGATCTTTTCCAAGTGAACACAAGATATGTTTCTGTGAAACTTTTAATAGATAGATTTTGAATATAATAAAATTACAGATTTTTAAGGAATAAAAGTTTAGAATCAGAAAAGGTTTGCAAAAGTTTTGCATTTATAGCATATTCTGTAATAATAATAGAAATGTTGGAATTAGTTTGTTCCTCACCCAACAAACTTTCTAAACTTCATCTCAGTACAAGTTAAGGCAACTGAAAAAAAGAAACTTGAGGGACACTTTTCTTTTCTTTTTTTCACAGGAGAGAGATGGGTCTGCTGAGGGAGCAGTTAAAAACAGTTGATTAGCTGCAACATACCTACTATAGATTAAACAGAAATAACTGAAATTGAACTAGAGAATTATTTTTTTATGTAGGACCTAATAACAGAAATGAGAAATACAGAAATTCATGAAGCCGTAAAAATGAACCTGAGGCTATGTGCCAGAAACTTGTCTTACCAAAGTTTCAGGTTCTTTGGGTCATGTAGTTGGCTCTCCAATGGCTTATTTAACCCAGTGAATGTGCTCTTGGGTGTATTTTTTTTACCTCGTTTCTAAGCCTGGCTGCTATAGCTCTTCTGTTTGGGCCCAGATCAACCTGTCGGTTTCTAAGAGAACGGTTGACCGAGCTAAGCTACTTTTTAGTGTAATGGGTCTTGTCCTTTGTTGTTTTCCTTTTTGACTTTGATGCCAAGGCAAAAAATACCTACTTTCCATTTGTACCTTGTAACTTATTTTGAACAGCTATATGGGTTAAATTTTTATTTTTTCTTATTAAACATGGCATTATAAAAAAGAAATACTACCTTTTTTAGTTTCATTATGTCACAGAGCCAAAATATTTTCTAGAATAAAGAGTGTAAATGTTATAATACAAATCAATAGAAAAATAGGATCCAATATAGAGGAGTATGTTAGCAGGTGATTTTTCCATGTGAAAAATTTAAACCTAGCATGAATTTTAGAAACTGCCTGAATTATTAGTGTAATACAATTCCAATTTACTGTTAATTTAGCACTACCTTATTTGATTTACACAGTAATTGTTTTTTAATTAAGAAACTATGTCAGGGGTTTTTCCCTTACTAAACTTGATGCTTTCTCTCTATTACAAGAAAAATTATATTTTATTTGAAGCATTCCTATGTCAAACTGCTTATATGATGGATTACCTACATTTCCCCATCCTAGTTTAACTAGTCTTAAGATAGATCACTTGTGGAAATAGTTGATATCTTAAATGAATCTTCTCACAAGTCAATGTCACTGACTGTGGGATTTGAATGCCCAGGCAGCCATAGTGCCACTGCTAATGACTGTCACCATGTTTAACTCCCCAGTAGGAGTTACACTTAACCTGTCTCAGCTATACATATTGGAATAATTACCATAGCAACAAAGCCACAAGGGGATTGGATATTTCCCTCCGTTCCCTTTGACTTTTGGCAATGTTCTTTGGAAGAAGTTCTTTAGACCTGACTACTCTTGAACCTAGGCCTTGTTCTTTCTCTTTGTCTTGGAAAACAAAACACAACAAAAAAACAGTACCAAAGAAACTATTAATCATTTAAATTTGCTCTTTTGGTTTTGTTTATATCCAAAGGCATTCTATTTGAATAAAGCATGTCAAGGTAGCATCAGTCAAAATTTGATTCACTATGTTTGCAGGTGATGGCTTGGACAACAGTGTAGCTTCCCCCAGCACAGGTGACGATGATGACCCTGATAAGGACAAAAAGCGTCACAAAAAGCGTGGCATCTTTCCCAAAGTAGCCACAAATATCATGAGGGCGTGGCTGTTCCAGCATCTAACAGTAAGTGGATTCTAAATGACATATGTAAACTAAATATGGACAATGAACCAGTTTTTACACAAAATAATGAGAAAAAAGTGATCCCTCTGGACTTGAAATATTTAATAAATAACCGTGTTCCCACAGTTTTTGCAAAAGTGTTAGCACTTATTTCTTAGATACATACCCCAAATGAGAAATTTTATTTAAAATTCACGATTGTGATTTTGTTAACTTTCATAAGTTAAAAGGTTTAGGTGTTCATGTGCACTTGTGATTTTAGGTATGTGTATTAATGATGTTGCTTTTCTAAGTGTGACCCTTAAGTGCTCAGAACCATCTCCTACTAAGAAGAAAATAAGACAAACCCTAGAGAGAGACTTAATATCTTCTGATGCTTTAGTGGATCTTTACAACAAATGGTCCACAAAAATTTAAATCATGTTGCAATGGCAAGATGATCACATAATTTGCTTTTAAGTGGTTTGAATGCACTGGCTTCCATTACAAAGCATTCATGTAAGTCAGAGCTCCACAGTGAAAGTTGTCCCTGTATTTAGAACTGTAAAGGAAAACAGCAATATAGAGTCAGCTCTTCCTGTGTAGTCCCTTGTGACTTTTCAAGCAGAGTAACAGTTTATATTGTCTGTGCAAGTATTGCTGTTTTCACTGCAGGAATTCTCCTGGAGATGTGAGAAACTGGAAATTTGGGGCTTTATGCCACTGGGGGGTTTGTTTTGTTTGGTTATTGTTCTGAATGAATTTTATGTTCAAAATATTTATAAGAATAATATTTTGGTGGATATTTTTGTAAGTGCATACTGATTTAAAGAAGACACAATGAAGATTTGTGGATAAAATAATATTTTAAAAATCAACAAAATTGTTGACCAGGGGAATTTCAATATTAGAGACAAAGGTTGAATTTAGACAGGTTGTAGCAAAGTTACATAGATGGATAAATGTTAAAAACTCTTGAGGGTTGTTTTTTAATATCAGGAGAAAATATTTTATGTTACTATTTTTGTCTTAGCTTACTTTTCCTAAAGTCATTTTTTCCTTAAATATTAAAGTTAATCTTGTATTATTATAAACACTTGCAGAGCCTGTTTACCTTCATACCTGGGCCCACTTTCAAAGCCATGTTCCTCAGTGAGTTTTACAGGTACAGAGAGAGAAACTTAGGGGATGTCTGAAGGTCGTGTTGGTTCTGCTCCTCTGGATAGAGGCTGTGCCTCCAATAATGCTCAAGGGTATACATTAATCCAGATTTTCCAGCGTCAGTGAATAAGATAAAAACTGAGAGCAGCAGGAATAGCTTTAAAAAAAAAAAAAAGTTTCCTCCCTTCTCTTCTTTCCCTCATAATTCCAAACAGTAACTAGACTGAGTAAACTTTAGGGCTTGGCTGTGCTGGAAATTAGTTGGAGATTTAGCTTGTTTGAGCTGTTTTGATTTTAACATCATATTAGGTTTACCTAGAATCTGATTCGGGCACCATTACTTATCTGACACCTGTTGCATGTGTGTAGATGTTTCAAGATGTGACTCCTGCAAGTTCCTCACTGACGATTATCAATCACTAATGAACTGGGGGAGAGAGGACTCAGGTCTTGAGGGCATATCATGAAAAACGAATGATACGACATTTAGATAAGAAGTGGCAATTGGTCAAAGGTGTGGTACAATGATGCTGATGCAATGATGCTGATATTTTATCTCCAGAGCTAACCAGCTAACTTGCTGTGTGGAATGAGTTGGTGTGGTGGATAAAATCAGGTTGGCCCTGAAGTCACAATCAAACAATTTCTATTTCCTAGACTAACAGAAACAATGAATAGATTTCTTTAGCCCCCATCTCAATCTGCAAAGGAGTTTTGGCTTTACTTGAAGCTGAGGTGCCCCTGAATAAGATATAATCAAATACTGGTTCAGACAGAATCAGGAGAGAGAGAAGCAAGTTATTTTATGCAGCCACTAGTTTTCCTGTTTTTCTAGGTTGTACCCTTGTGAAGACCCTTGCAGAGAGCTACATTATCTTCTTGAAACAAACAAACAAACAAACAAAAAACCCAAATAAACTTTCTAACAGCTCGCATGATTTTACATGCATTGCATTGCTTATATGGACTATGTGTTTGTTACTGGGGCAATTGTAATAGAAATTGTTCATGAACTGCCTGATTTCTTGAGACCTGAATAATAGTCTTCAGTTTTGAGGTCTTTGCTGGCCTGTGCCACTGCCCTGGAAGGGGAAGCCCATTCATCCACATTTCCTCAGCTTTCTGTGAATGTTTATAGGTGTTACCTTGTGGTTTCCATTGGATATTTCTACCCCCATTACCCACTCCAATGCCATCTGCTCATACAGAAATATTGATTAATGATAATGGTCTGTAGATAGCTAATTGTTCTTATAACATCATCTGAAGAGCAAAGTTAGGAGATATGTTTAAATTTTTCATCTTTTCCTTCCCCCAATGAAAAAGATTCCTTCCCACTTCTCTAATTGCAAGAGCAAATAGACCTCCAGTTATAAGGAACACCCGTTACCCTTGTTTTGTAATCCTTCTTGAAGGAATGCATGGACTGCTTAGGTAATATTTATAGTAAGAAGCTAATTTTAATAAATTCTATTTTACAAACCTATAGAATCTAAAGAGAGTTTTGTTGTTGTTTGTCTAAATGTAAGTAACCACTGACATCTCAGTACTAATTCTTTAGTGACTTTATTTCAAGTTCTGAGAGGTCTTCGGGGATGCACAATTCATTAGGAAGACTGTACAAATTTTAAATGGTCACATCATTGTTATGTGATTAATGCAACTTATCTAGGAAATCCTTTCTGAAATCTTGCTAGATATAAAAAAGCCACTGAAATTCTGGCTAATTAAAACAATAGCAATACCAATTTATTAGTAAATTGTAAACTAATCTTTTTTTAAATTTCAAAAGACATATTCAAAAACCTCTCACACCTTTTGAAAGCAAATTGCTATTTCTTTTTAAAATAAATGGATCAATCCTTTCATTGGGTTTATTCAGTGAAGAAATCTGCCCTTGAAAAGGCTTTAAAGCATTTCTGTGTTAGAAGAGTAGAATAGGCCCTGAATTAAAAACCAAAACACAACAAAAAACAACTTTCTGGATTTGTACCCCAGCTACATGAGAAGAAAAATGTGGCAGTCTCTAGTTATCCACAGGTAGACTTAATCAGTAGCACGTTTTACTACTCCAAAGAGAGAACTAAAGCCTCATTCTTGGGCTCACAGTCTCTAGCAAGCTAAACTGGACATACTTGTATATAATGAAAACAATAAAAGAAAAAGGAAACGAGTTTTAAACTTTAGTGATTAGGGGGTAAGAAGAAATTTCAGTGAGGTAAATTCCCAGCTTAGACTTAGCTGAGCATTTGCCAGAGTTGATAAGTAGAGAGGGTCTCTTAAAAGAAACTATTCCCTGGAATTGAAAAGAATGACTGACATGATTTAAATAATAAGAGAGAATTAGAAAGAAAATAAAGGCATTTATTAATAGAAATACTTACATTTGCCTGAAGGTAAATTATTGCAAACAATTAAAACGTGCTTAATATTTGCATATGAGTCACTGTGTATTCACAATCAGTTCAGGGGCATATGTCATATCAAGGTTTCTTTTTCCTTCTTGAAGGTATTATTCCAACTGTAAACATAGCCTGTGATGTCATAGTGCTTAAGCTGGATGTGTTTTGCATATTATCAGTTCTTTTGCTACATAGTGTTACAAAGATATGTGTCCAAAGGCTTAGTGAAAATGAAGAAAAAGAATACATGCCACGTTTAAGGTAAAAATCAAGGATCTCTTTTCTTTTTTGTTTTCCTATCCTATCATATTGCAGCCTAAAGTATAATGTAAATAGAAAAGCGGTTAATGTGGTTCTTATTTAAAATATGCAGTGACTATATTTTCCTGCATGGAGCTCCTGTGCTTCCAGGAATACTGAAAGCTAGGGAGAAGGGAGGTAGTTAGAAAGCATACCTACAGATCCAGGGGAAGCAAGCATTCACGGGTCAATATCCGGCATTGACCAGTCGGGATGGTGATCCTGACGGTGAACTGATTTTCATTCACACTCTCTCCTACTCCCCATCCATTCACCATCCTGAGGATCCCATTTGGTTAAGCCTTACTATAGGGACAAACTTTGCTTCTAAGTTAGACACACTTATGTGCCAAGTGTTTTTGTTTCATTTTCTTTCTTCTTTCTTTCTTTTTTTGTGTATGTGTGCACTTCTAGCCTGGAAAATTTATGTGTGTGTGTGGCCAAATTTATGTCTTGATTTCTGATTTATAAGACTTCCCTCTCATTGTGGATAAAGCCAATGCGAGAGGTTGTAGAATCTTCCAGGTTGAGAATAGCGTTTCCATAGTAACACTATTAGATGAAAAGTGCCCTGCGGGTCCGCCACTCTAAGGACGGAGTAAATGGAATTGAATCGGGAATTGAATGCTCTGGAAGAGACAGATGTTGTTTCATTGGTTTCGTTTTTAGTAACAAGATCTGTTGGAGTCATCTTAGTGTCATATCTCTCCTTGCCATTTTGGAAGAATTATTCTCTAAACATTATTAATTATTACAATGAAAAAGTACATCTAATTGGTATCTGGATAATCCATTCCGTTGATCAAAGTTAGGAAAAGAATAGAAGGACTTATAGGTAGGCACATGGGCAAGTAGTAGATGAAATTTTCTCCTCTCCTCCCATTTCTATTTCTCTTTTTATTGCCTACCTCTGTACTCTGCCAGTTTGAACAGTGAATATTCCTTTTAAGCCTTACGAGCCAGCATCCTTCAACAACCTATCCTGAAAGATCTAGGGGGAGTCCTGAGAAGGTGGTGGGGCAGGACAACTATATTCTCACATTCTTGCCCAAACTGTTCATCAGGGTATTTGAGAAAGGCAGTTTCTTCTTCAAACTAGTCCTAATCTACCTTAATTGTCATGTGCCTGAGACAAGGGAAGTGGCTTGTGGAGATAGCAGGTAACTTTGATTCCTTCTTCACTACGTATTATCCGCAGACAGATCATTAAATTAAGAGCCTTGAAAACTAGTATGAAGGTGTGAGAAGATCTTTTTTTCCTTGCAGATGTCCATGTACCCTATCAAAAATTAGCTCTTTTACATACATAAGAAGAATATTTTCATAGTTTTTACTTTTTCCCTTACGTGTAACTGCCATGCACCTTCACTTCTGACCAAAGCTAGGCTTTGCTGAAACTAACCCAGGCTTGGATGACAAAATCCTTTATCTGAATTTTAAAAGATCTCTGCTACTTTGTAGATAGCGTATTTCAACTTTGACTAGATAAGGACCTTGACTATTTTTTACTCAAGTGGGAATCATCGGTCTGGGGAGGGAAATGGAGTTGATTATTTAATTACTTGAGGGGAATATTGGAATGCCCTATTTTTTCTGTGATATACATCATATAAACTCTGTTTTAATAATGAAGTGGGTGGTTTCCAGATTCTGGGGCAACTGCCTTTTTCTTTTCCTTAGCTGGTTATTGAAATCCTAATGGGATGGGTGATGAATTTTCTTAGGTCAGGTAAACTGAAAAGGCTACAGCTGGAATTCTTCACCCAGAAGAATCGGAGTTAATACTAATGATCATTGTGAATTAGAAGATCAAAGGAGAAGCATCAGCCTGTTCTCCACATTGTTGCCCCAGAGGCCATTAGTGACCTGGCAAAGCTTTCTCCCAGCCTTCTCTGTACCTCCTTCCCCTTGCCTGGGCCTTTCTTCCCCACTCGTAGTTATGCACCTCTGACCTGGGGTAATTACAGTCAGTTGATGAGGAAGCATGGGGGAAAACAATCGAAAGCAAAATCAAAAGTCCAACTTTAAAATTGCCTGTTTATCCAGGTATATAGCCCTTCCGAGCACACGACCTCTGTCTGAGACTCTATGTTACTGTCAGAGTATGAGTGCGA
Organism: Hylobates moloch; assembly: GCF_009828535.3. NCBI lineage: Eukaryota > Metazoa > Chordata > Mammalia > Primates > Hylobatidae > Hylobates > Hylobates moloch. The sequence goes on along the minus strand of NW_026652290.1, from coordinate 58,082,364 downwards.
TTTTTGTGAGCAGTGAAATAAGTGGTTTATTCATTTCACCCCGATGGTTGTTTCACTATAAGAGACTTTTGTAGAGTCTGGCTGGCAATTTGTTAGATCATTCTAAAAATTTTCTTTTTTTCCCAAGGTTAAGATACAGATACACGATAGTTTGGTTTTCTGATATAGTCTTAATTGGGCTGATTAAATAAAGGATTATTTGTAAAATAAAAGTGCCCATGGACTTTTTACAACTTGTTAGGTTGTTACTGATGCATGTAACTGAACAACAGCAAGCCATTTGTACTTCAAAGTGTGTATCAATATCATGTCTTCTTTTTATTTTAATTAGTGATGATATATTTTTAAAGATAAAATATCAAACTTGGTCACTGAGCATGCACCTCAATTTATCTTTCAGATTAAAATTGGAGTACCACAAGTATACATGTGAGTGTGTGTATATTTTTTTAACTAACTCAATCCAACCCCTAGGAATTTCATGCAAGTTTGGTTCTTTCTTTCTCCACGTTTAAGATTCCTAGTGAAGATACCTTGTCTTAAAATATGAAGGTTTGACAGCGGGAAAATCAGATAGATTTATTTTATAAAAGATTCCAGTGTTTTGGATTGTTTTGTTTTCGTTGGTTGGTGGTTTTGCCAGTAGAAGTAAATCTACATGTCATGGAATTTAGGATCCTAGGACTTAACTGTGAACATCCACATCATATCTGTCTCTCATGCTAAAGTGTGAGTATAACTATCTGCTCATGTATATCCCTACCCCTGCCATCTATGAATTTTAGTAGAGAAGACTGATCCATTTTACATCTTTTAATCCCCTAAGTAGCCATGTCCAAGGTTCTAATTTTTCTTCTTGTACTGATGTAGGTCCATGTCAGAGGGCAACCAAGTAGTGGAGACCACGTTGCAACGCTCTGTTGCTCAGTTCACAAAACACTATGGGCCACGACCCAAGCTTACCTTTGATAGATTGAAAGCCATGTGGTAGCAAAAAAAAAATATTTGATTGATGGTCCAAGGCAGTAATGATAGGGATTGTGTAGATCCACATCAAAATGATTGCTTCTGATATGTGAGCACTTTCACTTCAGTATTGCTCACCCTTCCTTGTGCAGAGCCCAGAGTGTGGGCAACTTGGATAGCCTCTGTGGACTTGATAGTCACTTCAGTGTGTCAAGAGCCAGAGAGTGCGCTCAAGAACTCAGATAAGGCATCTCTTTCTTGGTGGGCCAGTGGAGAGCCTCCAGGAGGAAGCAGTAGCTGAAAGGGTTATGCTACGCAACCTTCTAACATTTTAAAGACTTTTTAGTCCTTGTTTTTCCTTGCCATTGCAAAACGCCTTCACTCAGAAAATTATAGCCCAGTGAGCACGGGTCCCAAGATGAAATGTATTCCTCTATCTAAAGAAAAAGTAGACCTTAAATAACTTGATGTTATGAAGGCCAACATCCTAAATTAGTTGGTATTTAAATGAGATAGAAATGACTTGGTTTTATGTTTTTAGAAATATTCTGAAATTGGTCTTGGTAACTGCTTGAATTTGAATGTCCTGTTGGCATGATCTCTTAAAAAATGGGGTGATATATATTAATTTAACCTTGTAGCTGTCTTTGCATTTCATTTCTTAATAATCTATGGTCAGTTTTTATCTGTTTCCACAATTACCTTTGTTGCTAGCATCCCTGCAGTACCCAAGTGCTGTCATTTGCCACATGACACAGATTACCCTGAGAATTTGGTATCCTGGGAAGTTTTTGGGATGTCCAGAGACCAGCAGGTATAGCTTTTTTTTCAAAGTGAACACTTGTCCTATGAAAGATCAAGGTCATTTCTGTTGCAGTTTATAGACGTTTAGAAAAAATTCTTATCTATTATTTAAAGAAAAGCCAGTTGGCCGGGCGCGGTGGCTCACGTCTGTAATCCCAGCACTTTGGGAGGCTGAGGTGGGCGGATCCTGAGGTCAGGAGATCGAGACCATCCTGGCTAACCTGGTGAAACCCCGTCTCTACTAAAAATACAAAAAAAAAAAAAAAAAAATAGCCGGGCTTGGTGGTGGGCGCCTATAGTCCCAGCTACTCAGGAGGCTGAGGCAGGAGAATGGCATGAACCCAGGAGGTGGAGCTTGCAGTGAGCCAAGATTGGGCTACTGCACTCCAGCCGGGGTAACAGAGAAAGACTCTGTCTCAAAAAAAAAAAAAAAAAGAAAAGCCAACTTTCCCAACTTCAAGGGGGAAGAACTTCACAAAATTAATTCGTTGAAAAAATAAAATAAAATATTCTCCTGCCTGCATAATGTGACTTTTATTATATTTTTAAAAATTCAGCTATTAATTGCTTGGCTATTTTGACATTGGATTATTCCATCCTTTCAACAGCTGAAGGAAAAAAATTTATCGTAATGCTAAATAAAAATGTAATATGTACGTATGTGGTGCTTTATTGTTTAATATTTTCCTATACACTGGATTCATAAGACTATCCTGTAAGGTGGGCAGCATGACAAAAATGAAGTTTAGAGAAGTTAATGATTTTTCTCAAGATCAAAAGCGAGGAACTGGCTGAGCTTGAACCAGGATCTCCTTACTTGAATTTCCATGTGCTTTCCACCACGCTGCGTCTCAAACACACAGCAAATCAAATCGCATTGTGAGAGTTCAAAGATATAATTATAATCTCATTCCACAAGCTAGCTAATTAGTATTTTTAAAAAATAAAAATATGAGCCAGAGGGCTTGGCATAAAACTTCATAATGCAATCTGATGGTTGTTAGTAACTAAGGGTCAAGGATGGTCCGTCCCTATCTGGAATCTTTTTCTACAGATATCTGCCCATAAAAAAGGCAAAGAAAGCTACAGCTGTTGATATTTTGCGACAATCTTGATAATTTTTGCGTTTTTGGAATTTCATATTTTAAACATTATTTAATTGCTCCTCCTTCCTTACAGAAATGTGTAACTCTCTACCCATGTCTGTTACCAACAATGTCTGTGATAGTGCTTTGGGGGGTGAAGAATCTTTCCTCATGCAGATCCTAACTAAACCTTCTAACACAGAATTTAGCTCCTTGAAGATTTTTTTTTTTTTTTTTTTTGCCTGTCATGTGGCCAGGACGCCAAAGAGCTGTGTCTTTAATTTGCTTTATGGAGATAGAGGAAACTGCTTATGCAGCCCGATTACTCTTGAAACTACAATCCAACTGTCGTTTCTCAGCAAAGAAGGCAGCTAAACCCAGGAGAATTAAGCCGCCGCTCTGGGGTATGACATCAAGGTCTGATCATTTTAAAGCTAGTAATAACCAGAATCCTAAAATTCTTATGAATAAAATGTAATTTTAGTAATGTTTCCATAAACAGTGGTAATGGTGGCATTTTAGTAGGCAGTGACATTAGTCACATCGAAATTGTACCACATTGGCTTTTAAATTACTCCACCTGTCTGTATGAATAGAATTTTCAGTGTAAAAGCAGAGAGACAGCTGCTGCTAATGTCTCCTTCTCCCTGTGCAGATAATGCTGGCAAATCTACATGCAGAAAGGACTGGCTTGTGATGTAAAATGGTACCTGACCCCGCTGGCTCCTGAGCTACAAAGCAATACCTTTAATTACCAGTGGCTGTGTTTAGTTGTTGATATAAAAATGTCAGCTTCCAGGAGTGTAACCTCAGGTTCACTCCCTCTAGTAATGTCACCCATCGTACAATATTTTTCTTCTACCCACATCCGTAATGCGATGGGTGAGCATTTATCTTGATGTGTTTCAGAAACATGCAAGGCATTAATACTTAAAAGGAAAATGCCTAATACTGTACGAACTTGATTGATGATCTTTCAGTTGGAGAAGTTTTAAAGATTAGTGGAATTTGGTTCCTTCTTTCTAGCCAGAACAGAAATATGGCATGCTGTTTGTACCTTCAAAGGGCTTAGCATCATTCATCTAATACAAATACAGGTTCTTATGTGAGGATCATGGCAGGCATGTCATAGAGCAGAAAGGGTAAAGAATGGAGGGGCTTGAGAATATAAAATCTGTTACTACGTGCCCATGTTTCCTATTGATAGATGAAGAAGTTTACATTTTAGAGAAGCCCCTTTGCTCTTAGCCATTTGGTTATGGTTCTATTGTGGCAGCTCCATTGAGACAACAGTGGGCCAGGCGAGGGGATCCTCCTGTTGGAGATGCCTGTTGCCAACCATGTATTTGATGAAATGGTAAATAGGAGATATACGTGTCTGGCTCATTGGCAGGCATTCTTTTTGACTTCTTTCACACAACTGGTGCTTTCGTGTTTAATTGAACAAGGAATGAGTAGTAAATGAAAGCTGCTGCCTGAAATCCCACTGTGAGCATGTTTTGCACTTGGCTCCCCAGTGACAAGGCAATTTGTGAAATTATGTGACGGAGTAATTAGATGAAGCCAGGGCTTCTGACTGTTGCCATGCATATGTGGCGAGGGTTTGTTGGGAAGAGGGAGGAGGAGAAAAAAAATAGATTATTACTCTGGCAAGTTGGCTCAAAGCTCCTTCATTTATTTGTAAACAGAATATTTAGTGACCGCATAGGAAGTAGCTATAATCACCAGCTCATAAAGAAACCACAGCAGAGCTTTTGGATTTTTGCAGAGTGCTCATGTAAAATTTAAGCTGGGAGGCAGAATCCCTGTTAATGTAATTAGGATCTAATTTACCACCCTTTGCACACAGATGTAATAATGTCTAGATATTTATTCTATCTTTAAGCACGTTACATATACCTCAGTGCAGCAGTTACCGAACAGAAACAGGTGTGAGCACTTTCCTAATTCGTTTTTACACTGTAAACACATAGCAATTTAAGGGAAATATTTACCAAAAACGAGGAGAAAGAATGTCTGCAAATGAGGCAGTAATGGACAGTTGCCCTTTATGTACTGATGGATTTCTCAGTGGTTAAGTAAATTAAAGCAAATGCTAGAAAAATCAATAGGCCAGCATAGTCTTGGTTTTGCCTCATAGACTTCAGGACAGAATGACAGATGTGGTGTCTATGACCCATTTAAGTATTAATGCTTGAAAAACTGCTTCTGCATGCAAGGTTGTAGGCTTAGAAACATTCTCCTATATTAAATTACAGACAATAATATTTTTAAGTATATGTTGAATTTATATGTTTCAGTTAGGTTGTTCTTATGTGTTACATTTATACTGGAAGATTAGTTGCTTAGTTGTTGCAATAGCACCATAAATCAGTTTTGAATGTCCCCACAAGGAAACATCTTCATAACGCTGTAGTTGGAAGGTGAAGATGATGTATTTTGAGCTGACGTGTATGTTGAAGTGAATATGCTCAATAGCACTCTATGTGGAAACCAAATTAAATTTAATTAAGGAGTAGATGCTCAGAGCCTTTGGAAAAAATCTGTAAAGTAGCATTCAAATGTGGCATTATAATTCAGTTAATCGCCAGGGCTACAAATGCTGTATTTTACATTTGAACTCACATGGGTAACATGTCACGTAGGTCGACTGTCGTAGCGTGTGGAATTGTGGGGCTGTTCTGATGTCCTAAGTGGTAGGTGTTAGCCTCTGAAAACGAGAAGGCAGACCTTATTTGGTAGACCCTCAGAATGTTAGGTTTTCCACCCATTGTTCCCATTTCTAAAAATTCATTACCAATTTCAAGATAAATAATTTAAATACAGTCAAAATGTTGATTTGTTGAGTACCAGAGATAGGAAGGCAAGGAAAGAAGCAAGGCCAAATGTACTTGTGTGTCAGAGACCAAAATTTGCTCTTATGATTGAAATAAAATGAGGTTGAAGTTATTATCCTGGTCATTGGAGGAGAAGGTGCCTTTTGTTGGAGAGAAAAAGAGTTTTGCTGGCTTGCAGTGTCCTGTTTATCTTCTTGTGCTGTCTGAACTTAGACAATAATTGCTCAACTACCTTCCTTGCTCATGACAAAGCAGGCATGGTCCAGCCTGGCTCTGGGTTTTGAAAATCAGTATGTAAAGATGATATTGTGGCTGGGAGCAGTGGCTGTTGCCTATAGTCCCAGCACTTTGGGAGGCTGAGGAAGGAAGACTGCTTAAGCCCAGGAGTTCAAGACCAGCCTGGACAATATGGTGAAACCCCATCTCTACAAAAAGTTAAAAAATTAGCCAGGTGTGGTGGCTAATGCCTGTAGTCCCAGCTACTTGGGAGGAGGTGGGAGGATCACTTGAGCCCGGGTGTTTGAGGCTGCAGTGAGCCAAGATTGCACCACTGCACTCCAGCCTGGGCAACAGAGCGGGACCCTGTCTCAAAACGAATAAATAAATAAAATTTAAAAAATTTTTTAAAAAGGTGATATTGTGATAAGTCATATCATTGGAAACATTGCTAAGTTGGTACAATGAAAAGAAGTACAGTGATTATTTAGGTTCTAAATAGAAGGCTTAAAATTTTTTTTTTCCACACAAATATTTTACACAAATATTTCATGAAAATATTTACAACATTTCTCCGAATTTGTCGAATTTATCATGTGATTTAACAATGATCACATTTGGAGTTTTAACTGAGGTATAACGAGTAACTTTAAAAAAGTGAAAGTCTATCACCTGAAAAACTAGAAAATGAAAATTACTACAGAATTGAAAATTCTTTTGCTTCTTTAAAAACAGTGATCCTTGGCTGAGCACAGTTGTTCACGACTGTAATCCTAGCACTTTGGGAGACCAGGGCAGGCAGATTGCTTGAGCCCAGGAATTCAAGACCAGGAATTCAATGGGCAACATGGTGAAACCCTGTCTCTACAAAAATACAAAACTTAGCCTGGTGTGGTGGGGCACCCTTGTAGTCCCAGCTACTCAAGAGGCTAAGTCAGGAAGATCGCTTGAGCCCGGGAGGTGGAGGTTGCAGTGAGCCAAGATCACTCCCCTGCACTCCATCCTGGGTGGCAGGGTGAGACCTTGTCTCAAAAACAAACAAACAAAAAACAACAAACAAACAAACAAAAACAGTGCTCTTTAAGCTATGGCATTTAAATTATCTGGATCTTTTTAAAAATGTAGATTCTGATTGAGAGCGTTGGGGCCTGACATTCTGCATTTCCAGCAAGCTGCTAGTGCTGCTGGTGCTGCTGGTCCACAGACTGCAGCTTGCATAGAAAGGATCTAAGGTACACAAGCAAGATGACAGATTTTAAATGGAAAGATGATTGTTTTTCTCTATCTTTGATTTTTATACTTTGATTTTGCCCCCCTGATTTTGAAGCTTACCCCATTGTTTTTATCATATTAGTTTGACAAAATGTTTTATTTTTTCTCTGCAAACTTTCAATGCTTTTTCAGCATGTAAGAAGTTCCTTTTGAATATCAAAACACTTTCATGGGATCCCTCAAGTACTCTGAAAGCTTCTGATAGACCCAGGGCTCTGCAGAAAGACAGACTGTTTCTTCTGGGCTTGTTGACAGTACACTTGTGTGTTTGGGGTGGGTGGAGGGGTAGCCCTGAAGGTCCCATGATACAGAATGTTGTGGTTCACCTCCACCACAAGGAAACATCTTCATAGCTTCAGTGCTCTGGTGACAACATGCAGCAATGGAAGTTATCATGGAGTGAGGGCAGTGTGTGTGGCATGCTAGCCCCCAGACTCCTGCAGAGGCTCTGCAGATCAGGTAGCCTTTGTCAGTAAGAAAGTAACAGAATCACTCACTGCAGAAACAACACATATGTTTGAGGGAGAATTGCATTTGTGCCTCACACTTCTTGCCAACTTTATGTCTGCTCCAGGAGATCCTTTTGTATTCCCACTGCCTTGTGTACTTTATCTGCCATGGGCACTGTCACTCTCAAATTTCCCAGCATCCTGGAAGGAAGGTGAATTTGCTTTCAAAAGTGAGTATCTGAAAAGTATATTTCCTCCAGTGTGGCTAAGATCTAAGGAATTATAAGTAGTGCATACCTATTAATCATTGCTTAGCAGGTAAATTCTCTCACTCATTAGAGTTCACATGCTAGATGTAGTTTCTTGAAATTAGGTCATTTATTTTGGTCTAAGTCATTGAGGATCAAAGGTCATAAGGAATCCAAAAGCCATTAGTCAGGGTTCTTTTCTGGACCCCTTAGATGTCATTGTGCGAGTCACCCATGGCAGGCCAGGCCTGGCCTGCTGTCAGGGAGCTGGCAGGGTGCCTACTTTATTTCCAGTTTGCATAGATAAAAAGCAGAGCAGCGACTCTTGGAATCACTATAAAAATAAGCTTACATAAAATCTCCATTTGAAATACAGTATGTGTGTGCCCCTGCATGCTTTCTCTTCTGGAAGCCATGGGAGCTAGAAATCAAAATTAAGAAGCGAAGAGACAGACCTCTGATGGCATTGTAGACTACTCTTTGTTTGGGTGTAGGCATTTATAATTTATGGTAAGTTTAGTGAAGACCAAATTTCCACAATATATATAGCTACCCCCTCTTAATAAGATTGAAGTACATTTGTCAGTATCAGAAGTGGTGGGCAAGAGATATAGTCAAATCAATTCATTTACTTCTCTCATTGAGCCCTGTGAGTCTCAGGCCCACACCTTGAAGTGAAAACATCATCAATGACCAAAATGACCGGTGCTCAGGACTTACTTCCTGAAAGATGTTCATATTGGCCCAGACACCACGAGCACTCAGCAACATTCATCACTTTGTTCAAAAGAGACTGAAAAAACTGTGGGGTGAATTTGCAAGGGAAAAAAGGCCAAATATACCTGCATGAAATAGCATACATTTGAATTTCTAAAAGTCAGACAGAAAGCATCTTATTTTAAAAGATTATTAATTGTTATTTAATAGTCAACTTGCATGTGATCTTACAATTAATAATTGTATCCCCATTTCACAGATGAAGGAACTGGGACAGAAAAGGTTAAAGATCTAACAGCCATCTTAGTGTACAATGAAGTTGGGACTGGAAACAAAACTCAGGGCCATAAATTTCAACTTCCTGGAGCTTACCACGTCCATACTCTGACACTTAAAATTATGACTTGTTATTGTTCTTGAAATTGTCCTGCATACACAGTTGACTAGAACTAATGAGAATGGAGGCAGAAGTCCACATAGCCTCATCAGAGTCATGCCTTTGACTCAGTTATTCCAGAGTAATCACAACTGCTGTATGGTCAGCCAGAACTGGGGGCCCCTGTGTAGCCCATTCGCTGTCCCTAGATATCTCTGTGGTTCTGATACCTGTATTGCAGTAAAAGCAAGTGTGTGTGTGTTTGTGTGTGTGTGTGTGTGTGTGTGTGTGTGTATGTGTGTGTGTTGCGGGGAGACAGGGATCATGCTGGCATTAGGGCCTTTATCTATGAATACCTTATGCTTTTTGGTTTGAGGAGAGATGGCTAGAATAGTTTCCATGATATGATGACTTAATCCCACCACACTGCAGGAAAAAGCAACTTTCAAACCTGCTTGTTATGTTACCCACCATAAATCATGGCAAAACTTTAGGCCACATCTACCTTATCTTTGAATTGCAATATAAATGGGGTCATTAAAAGTTTTTTTCCAAGAAAGTCAAATGCTTTTTGAGGGCCTACTATGTACAAGGAACCATATACATCTGGAACGTTCTATGATGTTTGAAAAGGGCATGGATCTAATCTCTGGTGCAGTTTATAGAAAGCTGGAGTGAGCAAACAGTCAGGAGACAAATATAACAGTTTAAGGTAAGAAGGCTGTGCTGTAGGAGTACAAAGAAGTGAATGAGTAGAAGATATGTTGGAGGTAAATCTGTACCTCATAAATAGAAACATTCATTCAGTTACCACCACAGACACTAGAGATGTATATAGAGTCACAGATCCAGAGAGTGCCAAGAGAGAAAAGGAGGAGGCCAAAGATATAATTTGGGGGATGATTATTTCTGAAGGCTGTCTGGAGGAAAAACCTAGAGAAAGAGAGAGGAACAGACAGACAGGTCTCTGTCAAATACAGAGGTGGCATGAATTAATTTCTGGGTCCCTTCCAGCTCCAGTGCTTTATTATTCTAATAAAAGCAAGGAAGGTACAGTGGTAAGAAAGTCAAAGAATCCATTCCCCACACTAAATCCATCATGGCTCCCAAACTGGCTCTCCTTGCCGTCAACGTCATTTCAGTTCATGACATCACCATAGACCCAGAAGCTCCAACTCAGCTGAGACCCAGGAGTCATCCTGGAAGGTTCCTCTCCTTCTCCCTTCACAGGCAGTTGCTCATCCCTGAGTCCCATCAATTCTGCCTCCTCAACACTTCTCCATTCTTCTTCCCACCTAGCTCCATTGCCACTGCCACAAGTCAGTCCTCTATGTCTCCAGCTTTCTCAGTTTGTTCCCCAGCCTTCCTGCCTCTAACATTGGTCCCTTATAAACCATCCCTTATTTTGACACAGTTTTTCTAAAACAAAACTTGGCTAAGTCTCCTCCTACTTAAAATCCTTTGATATCTCCCTACTACCCGTAGGATATGAGACAAACATCGTGGTGTGCCATTCAAGGACCCCTTGAGGTCTGGCACTGGTGCCCTGAGTGCCCTGGCGCCTCTCTCACCATTTCCATACAGGCTCCCCATGCATGCCATGCTGCAGCCAAGCTGAAGGCTTACAGCTCCCCATCAGTGCTGCACGGTCTTGTCCTCTGTGCACCTTACATGCTGTTCCCTCATCTAAGATACATCACTTCCATGACCCCTTCTCTATTTGACACTTTCCTCCACATCCTTCACATCTTAGTGCAATCGTCACTGCCTGGGGAAGCCATTTGTTGTCTTCCCCAGGAGAGGGAAAGTGGCCCCTGCCACCAGGTCCGCAGCACCTTGATGAGACTCTGATAGAGAGTGCTTATCATAGTGACTATTTATGCTGTGCCTTTCTATCTAGAGATCAGGATTTAATCTTTGCTCTCTACATCTTCAGAGCTGTACTATAGATGCTTGATATTATTTATTGACCAAAGCAATGAGTACAGTTGCAAAACAGAAATGACCAAACTCTGGGAGCTTTATAAAGTAGAAAGGCTGGAAAAGATCCTGATATAGGGGTTAGGATATCACCAGTGACTTTTGTCATTTATTTGTTTATCTACTTCTTCTTTCTTTTAGAAACAGGGTCTCAGTCTGTTGCCCAACCTGGAGTGCAGCAGTGCAATCTTGGTTCACTGCAGCCTCCACCTCCCAGGTTCAAGCAATCCTCCTGCCTCGGCCTCCTGAGTAGCTGGGACTATAGGCACATGCCACCACACTGGCTAACTTTTTAAGCTGTTTGAGGCATTTGGAAGAGAAGAAGTTGTATTATGAGGCATATGATGATACGCAGTGGAGGCAGCAAAGGTAGATCCTTTTGCAATCACTTGAGGAAATACACAAAAGGTTATACTTTAGACAGAAGCTTCAGGAAGTGGTAACAAGAAGGCATGGTTTTTCTTTTCTTTTTTTAATATTTAGGAGAAAGGATATTTGAATATGTTTACATATAGAATTGAATTCAGCTATCTTTCCTGGAATTGCTACTATGTTCCATGCAATTTGTTAATGCACAGCCTACTTACTTACTTAGGCAATAGAGACCTTTGAAGATCAAAGTAGAGAGGGACTGATTAATGAAGCAAGAATCAAGGGTAAGCTGGCAGTGGAGGGGAGGGTGATGGGACTCAGAGTAAGAACATAGCAATAAGGAAGACGTCAGAGAAATTTAGAAATGAAGAAGGCTGCTATTCTCCTCCTGGATCTTTTAGCAGGCTGGAGGCAGAGTTAACTGATGAATGTCCAAGAAGTGGAATTAGGAGCTGGAGGAGAATGGAAGTCATTTGGAAAAATTGCTGTTGGGAACACAGTAGGCAAAGCAAAAAAAAAAAAAAAAAAAGGAAAGAAAAAAGATAAAAAGACTTTCAGAGTGTAGTTGAGAATACATATAGAAGTAGCACTAGATACCACACTGTGACCAAGGACTGGCTAGACTTTTAACAGGCACATTTCATAATCAATCTGTTTTTCACATGTTAAAATGAAGGCAATAGATGAATTCTTAGTGGTTTTCCACAGGAAAATAATTCCATTTTCTATTCCTTAAAAATTAGTAACACGGGGCTGGGCGCGGTGGCTCATGCCTGTAATCCCAGCACTTTGGGAGGCTGAGGCGGGCGGATCACGAGGTCAGGAGATCAAGACCATCCTGGCTAACACGGTGAAACCCCATCTCTACTAAAAATACAAAAAAATTAGCTGGGCGTGGTGGCGGGCGCCTGTAGTCCCAGCTACTCGGGAGGCTGAGGCAGGAGAATGGCGTGAACCTGGGAGGCGGAGGTTGCAGTGAGCCAAGATCGTGCCACTGCACTCTAGCCTGGGTGACAGAGCAAGACTCCATCTCAAAAAAAAAAAAAAAAAAATAGTACCACGGGGAACATTCATTGAACCCCAATCTGAGTCACAGAAGTTTGTACTATCATATGTAGGTTAGTGAACTCAAGATTGCATTAAAGGTTTTATCTCAGTTTTGGAGGAAGTTATCATGCAGTTATTGTACATTATCTTTCAGTACTGGTTGTATAAGTTTGCAAACTTGTTATTGATAACCTTTGCATGTGAGTTCAACAAAAACCATGCAAATGCAGCTGTCTGCTAAGATAAATGTTTTTTCTTGCCATGTTATTTGAGAGAAAAGGGGGGTTTTAAATTTAATTAAGACAAATCCACACAACATTGTAAAATATCTGAGCAACTGTACATGTTAACAGGTGAACAATCTCAGATATGTTCTGGAAAACCTTCCTCTGCTGGAAGCCTTATTTTTAGCAATGGGAAGGAGAGATGACTGGCTTGAACAGACTACTTTAGCTTCACAAGTTGAAGGTGAATTGATCTTGACACTGCTCCAGAAGAATCTACTGTTGTCATTTTGGCTTGATGGTAAATGATATACACCTGGCTTCATGAAATAAAACGGTACCCTACACATAATGAACACTCATCACCATATACAAAGAATAGTTAGCTCATTGTGATCATCAAGTCACAGATGACTCATGTGAAGTCTCTGTTTAAATAGGAAGGACTACTGACAAGCAAACATGCTCACAGAAAAATAGCTAAGTAGCGAAATAAATAAATAAAGGGCTCAGTAGTCCTTCAAACATGTATTAGAAAACAAATTAAAAATTGGTCTCCTATTCAATACCGTAAGGCAATGTCATGACAGTGTTGGAAAACCAACTCCCTGGTAGCTGGTGTATTGCGGACATTTCTGCCCTTGTCTTTGGGAGTGCCATGTACACGGTTACACAATGCATAAAGGCGAGGGTCATTTCTAGGACAGATAATTGAACATTAATACTCGCTGACATTGTCGAAGGAATGATATGTCAACCTGACAGGGCCTATGTGCTTACATCTGCTGATTGGCTGCGGACGAAGGCCCTGTGTGTCAGGATGAGACCCCAGGCCTGACTGCAGCAGGGCCAAGGATGCGGCGGCCATTAATCATGAGCTGCCATCTTGAGCCAAGATAGTGTCTGTAAAATCACTCGACATCCTGTGTGTGGCTGGCAAGTTCCATCTGTTGTATACTAGAGTTTGGTAGGTATGGCTCTCAGTTTAAAAAAAAAAAAAAAATCATCGCAGACCTTTTGGTTTGCATCATCTAAGCAGAATTTTGGGTGGACCAGATGTCCTTTGCATGTATTTCTTTCTTTTTTTTTTCTGAAACTAGTTATAACTAGTTTTAGTGGCTAAAAGGGAGGTTCTGAGGTGGAGTGTCTTCTGTTCCTGTGGGAATTAGTTTTGATGAGTTTCTGGTTTCCTGATTCACCATAGATAGTCAGTATAATGAAGAAATTCAACAAGAATTAAACTGAAGTTACTTGCTGTGATTTATTTTTTCGATTCTCTACAAAATATTAAACCCCGTAGGCAGATTTTCGAACAGGGAAAAAGAGGTCTATGCAATTATTTTCTTATCCCTGAAATCACATGAACAGCACTTTTCCTCCCTCATTTATAATAAATCTTTAGTGAGTTAATTCTGTTGCTGCAGTATTTCCACAGCCAACACTTTACTGAACATGTATCCTTTCAGAGAAAAAAAAACAAAAACATGGAACAATCACGAGGCCCTCTGACACTCACCCCAATTGTACCTTCTTAAAATAGGGGTAAACACTCTGGCAGTAGTTACTCAGTGTGGGTTTCCACTGCATAAAATGTTATAAAATAGGGCCCCTAAGAGCATCCATTATCACATATTGGTTAACATCACAGATTTTTAAAATCCCAGTTGCCTTGATGCCATGAAAAAAAAAAAAAGCTTTCATCTGTAAAATCCAGTTTCCCTTTGTTATTAAAATAAATGAAGCCATTAAACAAAATATATGCATGTAATAGTCGAGTTCATCATTTGGCATCATCAAAATGATGGAATTTTGCATTTTTAAAAATTGGTGTTGCCATCTTAGCAGGTTTGATGTGAGCTACAGAATCCAAATGTGCTGGAGGCTTCTGAAACTGTATGACATGACATGTATTTCTGTCTTTAGTCTGCATATATATATATATATTTATCTGGCTCTTCTTTAACAAAAAGTAGAATTCTGTTTAAGAGAACTAAAAAAGAAGACAGTTTTTTTTATCCAAAATCCTGCAATCAAATCAATTAATTATAACTATTGATGAGCTCGTATTGTGACTGTGCTAGAATTGAAATAATTTCCAAATACTTTATTTCCAAAGGTTTGTTTTTAATTACAGCGGCATTTGGTTGGCATGCAAGGGCGAGTTCTCACTCTTGATCTATCCTAGCTGGAGCTCAGGCCAAAAGATCCTCTGCTCCCTTTTCTCGAGAGCACACTTTTCTGCCAAATGTGGTGCTCGTCCCCTGCCAAGGAAGGTGGGCGAATTGCCACTTCTGACTTCCAACCACCAAAAGACAAAGGCTCTCAACATTCCTAAGTCCACTGAGCCAGAATGGGCCTCACACCTTGAAGGATCCAGATTATTATTGATTACTTTTCCCCCATAGACTTTATAATATAGAATATTTTCTCAGTTCCTTAGTCAGTCCCTGAGGGTGATTTAGGCACTTACAGCAATGTGTGACCCCTTGAAGGCCACTGGAGGGTCATTGAAGTGTCCTTACTCATCTGTCTGAGGCCTGAGCACATATACACTGTCAGTGTCACCTCTATATCTTGCTTTTATAGTGTCTTTTTTTAACACTCTTTCAGTAAGAACCTAGTAATTATTTATTTACCTCTGTGAAGCTCAAATAAACTCAAGAGGAGTTGTAGCTAAGCATAAAACATCTAATAGGGAAAACATAGCCTCCTTTCCTTTTAATGGAACCCACTGCGTAATTTGTGGAGAATGTGTAAATTCTCCTCATAAATTGTGCAGGGCTTCTTAAAAAAAAATTCAAGATGGTGACAGCAGCACATTAAGCCAAGCATGGGGCCCGTCTGTGTGGGGGTCCCTGTGTCACTTACAGGCAGCACACCCATGAAGCTGCCCTGCCTTCAGAGATCTTGGAAGCAAGTTTGTCCAAATAAAGAAAATTACGAGAAAACATTAAAACCTAATTTAACAGTGAAAATAAATTTAGAAGAATTATCTAGTCATATCTTCTTCCCTGCAAATTGAGAACTGTATGTATTTTATGTATTTTTACATAGATTAGCCTAACCTTAAGAGTCATCTCAGATTCAGCTACTGTTTACTAGTCTCTAAATATATGCCAGACACTATGCTAAGCAATTTGATGCATGTTGTCTCATTTGACTGCCACCAGCGTGGTTATCCTCATTTTACCAATGAGGAAGCAAGGCTTGGAGATCTGAAATATTGATCAAGGTCATATAGTTACTGTGGGTTCTAAGGACTTAACTTTAGTTATCTAACTAAATTGATACACCGAACTACACCTCTTAAAACCAATTTTTGGGCCGGGCGCAGTGGCTCACACCTGTAATCCCAGCACTTTGGGAGGCCAAGGTGGGCGGATCACGAGGTCAGGGGTTTGAGACCAGCCTGTGCAACATGGTGAATCCCCGTCGCTACTCAAAATACAAAAATTAGCCGGTCATGGTGGAGCATGTTTGTATTCCCAGCTATTTGGGAGGCTGAGGCAGGAGGATTGCTTGAACCTGGGAGGCAGAGGTTGCAGTGAGCCGAGATTGTGCCACTGCACTCCAGCCTGAGTAACAGAGTGAGACTCTGTCTCAAAAAAAAAAAAAAAAAGTCTTTTAAAATGTTTTCCTTTAGATTTGCCATTTGTAAATGTGTAACCACATCACTGAAGCATGAATGGACTTCATGACCACGTTCCTGGGCTAAACGGGCTGATGACTCTCCACATAGGCCTAAGTTCTCTTAAGAACTCACTTAGGAAGGGGGAAAACTAGCCCCTTCTTTGTGTGATTAGCAACCTTAAGTCACAAGTGGAATGGCAAAGAAAAACACATTAAATAAAGCAAAACTATATCTAGTTGTTTCAAAGAGGAACAAACGAATCAATCCTCACTGGGTAAGGACATTTCTTTCCCAAAGCATGTTTTAGAAGGGGTAAATGCCACTATTTAAGACTTTTTGGCATTACCAGTTAGATTATATATATAAGTTTGTTGGGAATAATGGCAGCTAATTTAAAAGGTGATGGTTTTGTTTGATTTTAGTTTAAGTTTTAGTTTAGTTCTTTGTTTCGTCCTGGGCAGTACACATTTACACATTAAAACAGAGGCTGGGTCAACTAACTCACAGTAGGTTTCTGACAGATGAAGCTACAGCTTTTTATTTTATCATTAACAAGATAAACTTTGAGCTTCAGTAGAGTGTAAAGACAACTAGATAGAGAAGTAGGAGGCCTTAGGGCCAGCAACTTCCCAGCCATGTAACCCTGTATAACTTGCCATGTGTCCACTCTGAATTTTGTTTTCTCTTCTATAGAATGAGGGCAACATTACCTGTTCTAACTTCACCAGTAATTGTGAGGTTCAAACTTGGCAAAATATAATAAAACCTCTTTGAAAATGTAAAGCTATATACAAATATAAGGGATCACCCTTCTCAAAGTCTTAAAAAAAAGCCCAAACTATTCTTCAAGTTAACTTTGATGAAATATCTTTATTTTTGCCAACTTTATCTCACAGTCTTGTTGGTGACAGGTTGAGTCTTCTCCCACTCATCTAAGATATTCCATGAACATTTGTGATAACCCTGCAGAAATAAGTCCACATCTGTGCCGGCATCCCCACCTCCCTGCCCCCAGCCCAGTTAGAGTTAACAAGGAAAGCGTACTTTGGGAAACAAATACGGTGGATCTGCCCAAATTTTGACTAAGACTCTTCCCTCATCTATAATCCACTCTGGAGACAGACAGTGAATTCATGTCAATAAATGCTTTCGGGAGTTGGAAAGGGTTTGCTTAAGAAGGTTCATAAAGATAAAGGTAATCTGATCACTAAAACAATTTAAAGTTTTTAGATTTTTTTTTCTTCTTAAGGGGAAATTCCCTTTAGTTTGATTGCAAGATAAGAGTTTTATTATTAACTAAGATAAAATATAGTGCTGAATAATCTCTGAAATTAAAAACTGAAGTGCATGGTACACAGAATAGAGAAAATTAAATAGCTTAGACTACAATGGATAAAGGGAAAAGAGTTTTCATGAAAATTAGCTTAGTAAAGGTAAATTGCATTTGAATCTTAACTTCAGATCTGGGTGCTCTGCTATTTGGCATATGTTGAATTGATAATGCCTGTGTGTTAAAGAATTCTGATTGTTTCTTTTGCCTCTCTCACAGCTTATAAAAATGCAAGCAGACCCATCTAATGAATATTAATAGGAGTGATGTCTAGATAACACATAAACCCCGGGATCTGTGGACTTTGGATGGAGTAGTCAGAGAGGATTTCTGTGGCTTTATTTAATACCAAATTTACATACTTTTAAAGAATAAACATCATCGTAATATTTTAATATCAATATTCCAAAGTGGAGATTTTAGTCAAATAAAAAGCTTAATTTTGTCTTCCCAAACATTATGTTCACCAGGGTCTGCATTTTAAGAGACAGGAAACTGTTAGCTAAAAAAGAAATTAACTTAATCCCCCTTCATTAAGTTCCAGTCTTTTTTTGTTACTTAGAGACAAGTAATAATTATACCCGTAGCAATGCAAAGCATGTTTTACACTTTTGTTATACAAAAGAACTGCGGTTGTTAAGGTGACAGCAAAAGAAAATGAGAACATTGATAAATACTGATTTTTTTTTCTTTAATCTTCTCTGACTCTTGAAAATAAATTTCACTCAGGTGTCTGAGGGGCCTTTTAATTCATTAACTGCAAAAATCTACATATGTGATTTTAGAAAATGTCAATCAACTAGCTAAACAATATTTTCCCAGCTAAGGTTATAAACAGCAGCTAAGTGGGTGGAAAATGTCTAAAACGACTATACATACCAGTTCTTTTATAATGCATAAAAAGTGGGCATTTTGTTTTCAAGCTGGTATCTTTGGGGTGGAACTTTTAGCAAGCACACAGTACATCTCAGCAGTGTACATTATTTAAAGTGCATTCTCTCTCTCTCTGGCATTGTGAAGACTTTTTAAATTTTAGCTTTACAAAGGGGGGAAATCATTAAAATGTGGTTTGTACCATTACATTCCATTATTTGTCATCTTTATGGCTATTCTATAGTTTTCATTGACCTTTAATGGTAAGCTTGGTCAGGAGAGGTGAGCAGGAATGTTCACATACTTGGCTGCGGGTGCTGCTTGAGAGTGTCTGTTAGCTGGGCTTCAATCCACGTCCCTGTAGATTTTAATGTCCCTACAGACTGCTGGCAGCCTGCTTCCAGCTGTGGCAGGCATGATGCAGTGAATTGCTTTTGAATGTTCTTTACTCAAATAGGCAGTAATTACAAGCTTAAAGAGGTTTAGTGGTCCAGTAAACTACATAATCACCCCTGAATTAGCCTGGGCTCATCAGTTGCAGTCCAGCAAGCTCCAGTCTGCTGTTTGTATGCAGTCTTGATCACATAGCAACCTGATCAGCAGGTGTGGAGCAGCCAGAGTCCCCCATAAACACAACTGTCTACTGGGGACAATGATCTCTAATGAGATGAGGCTACACCATCACTGTAATTTAAGTGGGAAAATTAGCACTAGAGAATGAGTACCAGTTCCAGGAGTCTTTAGTCATATTGGAAGCAGCACGAATTCTCCGTCTCATTCTCCCTGTCTCTATCTTTCTCTCCCTCAAAAATATCTCCTCGCCAAATGTACCATTTTGCTTCTAACTTATGGATACTTTATTCTTTAGACAAGGATTTTTCCTGAATATTTAATGCTAGACAGGGCATCTGTAGAGGCAATAATGATTGCTGTCAACAGACTCATTCCAAAATGGCATCGTAGTATTTCATCTTCCTTGTCTTTCTACTTAATGGTTTCAAAATCCTTTCTCTTTGATTTTTAAAGTGGAAAAGTGTTCTTCAGGCCGGTGTTAGGTCTCCTTTTAGCTGACATGCTCTCTGAAATTGTAGAGATGGGCTATACGTAGTTTGAAAAAGATCCTTACTTTATTGGAGTTCATTGTATAAATCAGTCATGAACTTTCTTTTCAGAAAAGTGGTCCAGTATAGTGTGCTGTGTTTTTGTTGTGCATGTTAAAGTGAAATTCTTGGGGAAAAGCCTGCATGTTGAAACAGTCTTCTTTATCCTTTCTTCTGTCCTGTGCTAGAAATAAAGATACAGAACTTGAATTTTGTAACATTCAAGTTAGAGAGTAGGAAGGGAATTTTGTCACAAATAAACCCAAGAACAACATAGAGTGAATTTGGGAGAAACTTTGGGGGAAATTATAAATTGATGCTAAGAAAAAAAAGCAGAATAACACAGTAATTAAAAGCACAGGCTGTGCAATTGACTACTTAGAGTCAAATCCCAGCTCTATTTTACTTGCGAGTAAATTAGATTCTGAGCCTCAGTGTCCTCTGTAAAATAAAGGTAAGAGTACTTATCTCAGAGACTTGTTTTAAGGATTAAATGAGTAAATACCTAAAGCACTGAGAACGCTGCCCGACATACAGTAAACATTATATAAATGTCAAGTAAATAAAGTGAGCAAAATCTGGACTAGGCACAGTACTGTTCTGGGATTTGTTGAACTAAGTGAGGATGAATAATTGTTGAAATGGAGCTGCTAATTTTCTATTTATCTGAAGTCATCTACTCACAAATGCAGGTTGAGGGATTTTAGTCATCTCTAACTTTAATAACATTCATTCACACAACTATTTATTGGGCACAGAACTGGTAGCTGCATCATGACTGGGAATAGCATTCATGTGTTTTTATTAGTAGTCTACTAAAATGAAATGATTTTGAATGTCATTTAACTCATATTTGATTAAGAATCATGTAATAAACAAAACTAATTGGTGAAACACACACCCCAATTTGTTTCAAACCCCAATTTGTTTCAAAGCTGACAATTGAAGGCATATTGTAGTGTGGTTAGAGGAAATAGTAGGCATTTGATTCTATGATCCTTAAAAGAGTTCTTTTTTTTTTTTTTTTGATGGGGTCTCGCTCTGTCAACCAGGCTGGAGTACAGTGGCGTGATCTCGGCTCACTGCAACCTGCGCCTCCTGGGTTCAAGTGATTCTTCTGCCTCAGCCTCCCAAGTAGCTGGGACTACAGGCGCGTGCCACCACGGCTGGCTAATTTTTGTATTTTTAGTAGAGACAGGGTTTCACTGTGTTAGCCAGGATGGTCTCGATCTCCTGACCTCATGATCCACCTGCCTCGGCCTCCCAAAGTGCTGGTATTACAGGCATGGGCCACTGCGCCTGGCCAAAAGTGCTCTTGTATATAATCTACTATCACTCCTGTATTTATAAGCAATGCTACAAGCATTAATAAAGTGATGAGCATGTGAGTTTCCACTGAGTTTTCTGACTTACAGCAAGATTGACTATTCCTTCCATTAGCAGAACTGAGTTGTAGAAATAAAAGGTACACACATATACATCAAGATAATAGTTTTTTTCATATAACAAGTAATAATCATCATATATATTAGTGATTAACTCACCAGGAGTCAGTGGGATTTCTTCATCTATTATATAAAAGACAAAATTGTTTGGAAGTGAATTTTCCCAACTTGTATGTTACTACCAAGTTTCAAATTCCAGCTCTACTACTTACCAGCTGTGTCAACTTGAGAACGTCCTTTGTCCTTTCTGTGCTCAAGTTTCCTCATCTATCAAATGGGTCTAGCGGCTGTTAACTACCTCAGAAGGCTTTTGTGAGGAGTCATACAAGTGAAGCATTTGGAACAGCGCCTGGCACATTCTCACTTCCTGATATATGTTACGATTACTACTTCTTCCTCTCTTATTAATACTGCTAAGCTACTATTAATAAAGTTCTTTTGGCTGGATGCTGGAAGGAGAACATGGGCCAAGGTTCTGATGAACTAACTTTCCCTGACAGCCCCCTCCCCTCCCCTTCTGCCTGCCTCCCAGGCAGAAGCAGTGGATATTCAGGTATGAGTGGAGGAGCAGGGAAATGGCAACTCTTTCCTCTCTGTCCGCCATGATTAATAACATGGTTCATGCTCCCTTATAACATATTTTTGGTTAAAAAAGGGAATGGAGAAATGAGAAACAAACGGCAGTGGGAGTGTAGCCAAGTGGAGAAACTCAGAGCAGGACAGACCTGGCACCAGCACTAAGTAGCTGTGAGCTGTTGACATGTTTTTGACCTGGCCAACACTCAGCTTCTTCATCTGTGAAAAGGAGCTAAGCACAGCCCTTACTCAGGGGGTTCACCAAGAATACATGAAATAATGCCTGCAATGCATTTGTTGTACTGACAAATGATGAGTTCAAATGAGCTATTATTTAAAATGATTCAAAAATGACACTTCAAAGTGAAGCGTGAATTTTCTCCCTTATCTACTCCCATGGGCCTCCTGTCCTGTTTTTGTTTTGTTTTTTGTTTTTTTGGAGATGTCTGTTGCACAGGCTGGAGTGCAGTGGTGTGATCTTGGGTCATTGCAATCTTCACCTCCCGGGTTCAAGTGATTTTCCTGCCTCAGCCTCCCGAGTAGATGGGATTACAGGCGCCTGCCATCATGCCCAGCTAATTTTTGTACTTTTAGTAGAGATGGGATTTCCTCATGTTGGCCAAGTCCTGACCTCAAGTGATCGACCCACCTTGGCCTCCCGAAGTGCTGGGATTATAGGTGTGAGCAACTGTGCCCAGCCCTGTTTTTCTTAATGGCCATTTTTGTATTTCCTCTTATAAGCATGGTCTTCTACTGAGAGAATCAATATTCAGAGGATTCATTAATAGCTGTTCAACATAATTTTAGCATCCTTCATGAATGTTAATCCATTTAGGAAGAGGATATAAGTAATCACTAATTTGGAGTCTAAACTGTATGTCTTAAATGTATATACTTTAAAATATTTCTGTAACATATGTGTAGCTAATGAAGAATATGTCTAAAACATTGTTATTTTATAAATTTGTAAGCAACTTAAAAAAAATTCCAAATACAAAGGATTATGCAGTTTCTTAATATAAGTATCTGTCTTCTTTATTTAGTTTTTTCATTTTCTATTTAACTGATATTTAGAAGAAATTAAAAGATCAGATAAGTGAGGCAGGCAGGGCATTTTAGTATTGGCCTCTTATCATTGGCTATAAAACAATGTTTTTACTACTGTGTATTATAAATATAGTCTCATTAGTACAAAAAACAAAGATTGTTATGAAACATTATCCAACATTCTGCTTTTCCTTCCACACATATGTCATTTTCATGTGCTAAGGTTACGTTTATAGATTCCTACCTGACACCTCCACTGGCAACTTCTTTTGACTGCTGTTGGATATACAGAAATCAGAGAGACTGTCTGCAGTATGACTCGACTGGGCCCCAGAAAAAACAAACACTGAACAAAACATGGAGCCCATTTAGTCTGAGCAACTAGGCAATCTAGGAGTGTTGGTGGAGAATTAAGAAAGCGGGTGGAAATCCTATGACTCTACTGATGATGCTCCAAACATTTCTGGCTTCTTAGCCAGTCCCAACACCACCCTTCTTTTGATTCCAGCATGTGAGGGGATGCAGGACTCAACTACTATGCATTCAGGCTATGTTCTGCAACTGCGCGGTGCACTGCTTTTGTAATGCAAATAGGAGGCACAAAGTGTCTCTTTGATAATGTGCAGTCAGAAGACAAAAAAGCATTCACTGAAACAGTAAAACTAATTCATAAAGCTGAAAGACAATAGGGAAGCATTATGGATTTTTTTAAAGGAAAAAAGTATCCTAGATCAATGTAATTGTCACAGTGTAAGCTATTCACAGTCAATGCAGAAGGGGAAAATGGCTGCAAGTTTATTTAAAGTGGGAGAAGTTTTTATAGGCAAAAAACCATTATGTTAAACAAATATAAATATATTTGGTTAACAAGTTTCTGCTTAGTCTCTTAGAGGTCAAATATATAGCTGATTATTTTCATTTAGATCCACAGTATTCCCTTAGTGACAAAATCTCAGTAGAAGTTTTAAAAGAGCCCAGAGATCTAATAGTTAA
This sequence comes from Hylobates moloch, assembly GCF_009828535.3. Lineage (NCBI taxonomy): Eukaryota > Metazoa > Chordata > Mammalia > Primates > Hylobatidae > Hylobates > Hylobates moloch. The sequence goes on along the minus strand of NW_026652290.1, from coordinate 58,058,776 downwards.
AAACCATATGGTAGATTTTTTTTTTTCTTTAAAGGGAGTATCTCTCCATCACATACCAGAGTTTAGTTCAAGGTCAACTTATATTAATGCATTAAACTTAGCTGTGGAGGAGGCAAAGGGCTGGAGGAAAAAGGATAAAAGAAGTTCCGAAATTGTTCTTCCAACGTATTCAGCCAAGCAACAGAACATTGCCTTGATAAGGCTTATATTGGACAGTTGCCATAATTCCTCCTGTTAGATCAGCTCCTCCAGTGCCTATTCCCATACCTTTTAAAGTACAGCATGTAACATTTTGCTTGAAAATTGCTTCTACCTCTATTGCTTTGTTATAGCCATTTTGCAGTTTCGGTATAGAGGCAGTTCTGTGTCACAAGAAATTACTAATCTGAGGCTTGAGAAGGGGCAGTGTAGCCTTCCATTATCTCACCAGCAAGCTCTGTACAGGATTATTTTCAAATTTTCTGCTGCCATTACAATGTGCTATTAGAGTGGCCAAGGTGGTGAGGGAGGGGATGTTATTGAAACTTGGTTACCAGGGTAGATAAGATAAACTTCATCGCTCTCTTGGCATCCACATTTGTAGCCAAGAGTGGAAATTTTGATGAAAGAAGTACATTTGGTCAAAGATATTGTTAAGATGTAAAGCTGGATATTTTCTAACTGCATTCTACAGAGCCTGTCTCTTCCCCATTGATGCTCATCTGAAATAGTCTGCTTGATTGTTTCAATAAACACACTTTCTCTCAATGTATTGTAAACTTGTAAATACCAGATAACCAACTTAAAACCCCCCTCCTATCCCAGTCTCAAGAAATAACACTGGAATTGTGCAGACATAACTTTCTTGAGAAAGTCACCATTTTCTGTCACTTTCTATTCTTTGCGGCTGGTAAAATGACAGCTCAGACTTAACTTTTACATAAGCTATTTTTAGATTTTTCTCAGACATCCTTCAACTATTTCTTTTATGCAGGATCCTACCCTAAGGATCATTTTATTCTTTGATGGGGTCATTAAGCAATCACTCTATAGTGGTTCATTATTGGAAGTCACTGCAAGATCCAGAAATACATGAAGAGTGGCAAGCGGTTTATATTTCAGGTAGAGATTTATGCTAGAAAGGAGAAGTCAAGGTGTTGACTGTTGAAATAAGGATGATCATTTCATGAGTTATTCCCTTTAGCTGGGGTTCCACTGCCCACAAGCCACTTAGTTTCCCTTTGAGGCCAGCATCTCTTCTCTCTGTAGCCAAACCAGCCTAATACACGTGTGCAGGTTTAATGCTGGAAGGGAGGGGCCAGCTTTACCCGTACATAATCACTGTTTTATGGCTTTCACTCATTCCTGAGGTGTTAATGCAGATCAAATGGGAAACACTCGAGAAAGAACCCTTGCAGCTACTGCATTCCCTAGCTCTCCCCTCTCAATCGTTAATTCTTATTGTAAGATCTAAAGGTAATTTTGTTTGCTCTCTTAATGTGTTGCAGTTCTCCCAGTGGCCCTTGCATATCCTTTCTCAAATTCCCATCTTGATCAATTGTTTGCAAATAATTAAGCTTTTAAGAGATAATAGCATGAGGCTAATGTACACAACAAAGGCGAGGTCTCCCTCACTGTCTATGGGACTGTGGTCAAATTTGCTTTGATATCCCGAAGTGATTAGGTTGATTGGTATATCTGGGAAGTGCCATCCATCTTTCCTTCACAAGAGCCTACTGATCTTTCTTAAACTGTGTCCTTGAGATGCAGTAACAGCAAAGGTGTTACAAAGGTGTTACAAAGGTGTTGCAAAGGAAGATGGCAAAGAGTGACATAGGCCTTTAGTTGCAAAGGTTTGGAATGAATTTCCCATTTTCTCCCTAAAAATGGCACTTCTCGGAGATTACTCTTTATCTCTTTTGCAAAATGACGTCTGCCTTTGCCCGTTGCATGGTCTCACTAGCCCTGTAGGCAGAAGGCAACAGGGCTTTGAATGTGTTTTTCAGCAGCTGTGTCTGTGGCATGCTGGGTTTTTGTCAAGTCATTTTTTTTTAAGTCTACAAAAGAATAACTCATACTGTCCACAAAAAGCTTATTTAGTAAAGATGCATAGGATTTAAGATATTGAAACATATTGGGTTTCAGTTTAAAAGCCTACTTCTTTGTGAATTTTTGGCTGGCTAAGGATTAGCTACATGAAGTCACGGCTTTCATGTGAGTCTAGCAATTATAGACTTTTTTCAGGGAATTGAAAGTTTGTGGGACACTAAGGCCAAGAACGATGAGAAAAAGAAATACATTCAGTTGACCTACCATAGACAAGGGTTTAGGAATGTTGTTGACACCTTTTTCTCCACTTAACAATGGCCAGCTTATTGTGACATTTAATTTGTCCAGGCTCATTCATTTGCATTAAAAAAAAAAAAATATATATATATATCCCAAACAACTGAAAATTTCTTAATGGAGACAGAGTGCTGAGCCTCCATAGCTTGAGGCCGCCTAGCAATTATGCTGCATGAAATTAGACACAGTTTGTTCCAATTACTTAAAATCAGATCACATGAAAAGTGACAGAGGAAATAAAGGGTAGAACTTTCTAATTTTATGATATTTAAATTATGAAATTGAAACTACATGATGTGAAGAAACAACCGAAATTTGCACTGAAATTTTGAGAGCCGTATTACTACCCTTTGAAGCTCTAGTAATCCAGGTAGTGGTAATAATTCAAAAAGAATTTTTCTGACACCACTTGCATAAATAAAATGTGAATTCCATTTGCTTTGTAAGAATGTTTGTAAAACTTGCTCACAAACAGGCATGCAAAAGTACTCTTGAAAATACAGAAAAATAAATTACTGTGACAATTTTCCATTTTCAAAGTAACTAAAGATAAATGGCATAAATAATAATTTTTATCCAGTTCTGGTCATAATATTAAGACATAACTAATAAGACAGGGCAAAAGGTTTTGCCATCTGACTATACTAAAGAAGGACTGTTGACATATTTATTAATTCTATTAGAAATCACTGCAAGTGATTTCTGTAAGACCTGGACAACTGTCAGCAAATAATTTTACAAGAAATGTTATAGATTGGAAGTTGCTTGTGTACTTCAGTGTACAACTTTATATGGCACATAGTGCCAGTGGTGGGATGCTAATATTTGCATATTTCGAAATTGAGCTTGTCTTCTAGCACTGCAATACTGTAAGAACTGCTAGCCTAGGTAATCTTTAACCTCAATGGATCTTAGAACTCTGGATGACAAAATTGAGGATAAGAAAAGTTGTCTGTTGTTCAAAGTCCCATAGTTAATGAGTGGCAGCATCATTTATACAATCTAATAGAGTCACCTATATTATGTACAATTCTTCAACTAGTATAGACATAGAACTACTGTATATCAAGCTATAATTCAGCATTCTATCCATGGGATAAGAAATTCATTTGGTTTGTATTGTGTGCCAAACCTTCATACAGTGGGAGTTATGTTTTAACCCTTAGGGTAATGGATTGCTTTGAGCTCAGTAGCCAGTCATGAGACTTTGGCTGCAATGGCTGGCATTCTGTTGAGTAGCACCCATGTCACTTATGATCTTAGCCTATTATAAGGTTTATATACTTTTCTTTGAAGAAAGTGGGTCGACATCACTTTTGTGAATGAAGCAAAGAAAGTAGTGTCATGGATCTTAAATTGGATTGTTTCTGCTTTATTATACATTCTGATGTTGCATCTGAGTGGAGAGTGTCTGTCACGGCATGGTACAGCCATTCCTTTGTTCCACAAATATTTAGGGATTTTCTGTTATGTCCCAGTCGGGGCTTTGAGGGTAGACAGAAAGCAAGGCAAGGGGTTTAGTAGCATTGGTAGATGAGTGGGAAAAGACACACCAACAAGGAAATAAATAATTAAAACAGGTGCTTCAGAGAGAGATGGTTGCTATTAGGGAAATAAGAAAAAGATGAATGTGAGCGTGATAAGGCGGGGTGCTGGGAGGTGGGGAGGGTAAAGCTGAACATTTGAGCTAAGAGCTAAAAGTGACATTGGAGTAAGAATCTGAGTGATGGGAAAAGCTGGTGGTGTTAGGAAAACAGAAAGAAGGATGGTGTGGCTGGGTATAGGGGTAGGAAGCGGGTGAGAAGAAGGTGTCAAAATCTGAGAGGTGAGCAGGGCTGGATGATGGCAGGCCTTGCAGGCCATGGTAACCAGTCTGAAGGTTATTTCACAGGGGATATGAATGGGGATTATGAAAGGCATCTGCTACATCCTTTGGTCGCGGTGAGGCTTAGGCACTGGAAGGGAAGCAGGAAATATCACTGACTTATGTCTGCCTCTGGCCATCTCTTCTCCTGGCCAGTTTCCTCACCTGTAAAACAGAAGGGATGATAGATTCCATTTATGTCACTCAAAGGGATATAATGGGGATTAATTACCATCCTGTCTGTAATATACTTGGAGCTCTTTAGAGAAAGGCACTATATTCCATGAAAGCAAAGCCTTATTCTAATTGTGTATTTATTGATTAAGTGACAATCATAGACAATGCTTATGGGAAAAATTGTGATCTCTCTGCTGTTTACAAACAAATCCCCTGTGTATAGATATAGAGCATATTTAAACTTACATATAAGAGTACTGGGGTGGTCATTAACAAGCCTGTTTAGCATCTAATCAGACATTATTAATTAAATTAAAAGCTATGTTAATTAGCATTCAATAGCCCAGAATTTAGTTTCCATGGCACAGATAGTTAAATTAAGGGTTGGGGGTGCACTTTTCCATTCATAATAGAATAGAGGGTTGACTCTCAGAAGAATTTTATCTTGGGATAATTTATTGAGATGCGGTGTTTCAAGCAAGCTAATGTCTCTATAGATGGAAACCATATCCTCAGCTCCTCCCCTAAGCTTTAGAAATATGTATTTCAAATTTAGATGTATTTGATTAGTGAACAGAAAGCATTTGTGCCAAAACTAATTTCAGTAGAATTCCAAACGTTCTTACAGGAAGGTATGAATTTCACTTTATTATCTAATCCTGTAATACTTTTATCTACTCTGACTCTTGAGGAACATAGCTGGGCTTGTTCTTAGCATGCAAAATATGCTGGTCTTTGACCTTATATTGGCCTGTGTTCAGAATCTCAGCATGTGTGGACATTCAGATTTGGAAACCAACATTGGTGAATTTTGGTTTTTTTGCTGAAGACTGAAAATGAATTGTGTGTGTGTGTGTGTGTGTGTGTGTGTTTAATAGCACCCACTTTAGATTTGATATTTGCATCTGGCAATATGGTGTTTTAGAGGGAGAACGTCACTATGGGAACCTCAGCTGAGATTGTTGGTCCAAATGGGTCAGCTTTAGAAATTTATGGTTCAATGAATATATTAAGTTAGGGCAGTATACTTTTAGATGGTAACAAATGGCTTGTCCTTATTTTAATCCTATAAAATACAGTGAAGATCATACTAAACTTTCTGTGTTTGCAACAAATAAAGCTGTTAAAGGATAAACTCAGTATCAAGGTTCTGCAAGTATCCTAAGTAGCTATTTATACACTTCACTAATCTTTGTAATTGGCTTGTCTTTTACTGCCATTAATTAGATGATGTAGTATTCCATTAATAAGAGTGACACACCTCAGCATTTTTACCTTTAATTATAGACTTCATGAGACACTTAGGCTATTGACAAAATGGCCTAAATATTGCCTGATGCACGCATATCTTTTTTATTCTCTTTCAGCACCCTTACCCTTCTGAAGAACAGAAAAAGCAGTTGGCACAAGACACGGGACTCACCATCCTTCAAGTGAACAATTGGTAAGTAATTTGGCTTTGTGTTTACACACAATCTGTTTCCCCCTCTGGCAACCTGCACCTCATGTTTTGCATTAAGAAGACACACCCAGTTGCCACTGCTCTCCCTGGTGGCTTGTTGATTCAAAAGTGAAAAGAAACTATTGACTGATTTGTGAGAACATTTGCTAGTATGGGAAATAAAACATTGTATTGTCTTCTACCTCCTTTATAATTTGACAATTTTATGCATAGTATAAGTATGTGTGTAATTCACATTCACGATGGCTCTGTCAGTGTATCTCTCTCTATGGCTTTTTTTCCCCCCTTCAGGGTAATCGATAGAGTAGTATCATCCTATTTTCTACAAAACAAGAAAATCCACCATCAAATATCAGTCAGGTTTAAATTCATTGAATAACTAAATTCAGTTAGATTTTGTTAGGGCTATGCATTCAAGGATAGTCTCTCCTTTGCTCTTATCTCCCGAATACTGAAAGGAAGAAATTATTTATGTTTCTCTTTGAGGCTATTCCAAACCTGAGGCATTTCAGGGCTGTGCAATACTGTTTCTAAATAAAGTGTAAATTCCTGATTTGGGGCGAAGCTGAGATTATGTACCAAGTACCAGCCAACAATATTCTGACTCAATGTACAGCAGTGTGGCAATGAGGCTTTGAGAAAGTATGATTTATTACCCTTTGTGAATGTGCTGAAAGCCAGGTTTCATATAATCACCCAGGGCTAGTGTCATATTTGAAGGGTATGGAAATCCAATATCCTCTAAAAGTAAGTGTATCTAATTAATTGTCCTAATGTTTTTAGATTAGTGTTTATGATGGGGAAACCTTATCCTCTTTGAAGTAAAATCCAGAAAAGGCCCAAAGCCTGGGCTGGGGAAGGGGAGAACTAGGAATGCCAGTTTGCAGACAGAAGTATTTCTTCCTATTCAATAAGTGTCAAAGATTAATATTACAGAATCTCTGATTACATGGCGTAATCCATTTTGGTGAATAAATTTGTTCTTGATGTCTATTGCACCTACATTAACAGACCCTTCTCTGTTAGAGAGCCTGGGAGCCTTTGGGAGAGATTTCAGATATATTAAACCCCATTACAGAAAATGTAATTTCTGTCAATATAATCCCATGTATTCTTCAATTTAGTATTTTAAAGATAACAAGCTACTTACAATATATTTGCCTTTGGAGGATTAATTTACAAAGTGCACTATCTGCAAGACACAGACAGACTCACATAAGAATTGCTTGTAAGGGTTATCAATTTCTATGACCTTACTGCAGCCTTGAGAGATCAATTTTTGCAGCCCTTTTCATCAGTGGATGGTAAACCAAGCAAAGGCATACTACATCTAAATGTGTTACTAGGAGTTGTGTGGCTGCTGAGGTTTTTTGTTTGCCTATTTCTACCTGCTACTGTGTCTTAATTTTCAAGGCTGTTAATACTACATATTGGAACTTTCAAATGGTCCTGGATGATATTATAGGGGAGACCATCAATTTTGCGTGCACATCTAAATTCATATGTCTGTATTTTAAAACTTAAAGCTGATGTTGAGACAGTTTGAATACAATGGAGGCTGCACAAATGTCCGCATTTCCCTGGGAAGTGTTCCTGTTTGCGGGCAAAGGAGTGGCAGGACAAGCTCTCTAGTTAAGAAAAGAAAAGTGCTATCATTCAGGGGATCTATCCTGTTAGCCATCTCTCTTCCTCTGCAGGGTTGCTAGCAAACTCCACTGATAAACACAGTTACCAGAGAACAAATCCCAATACAAGTTGCTTACTATGGGTGGATGGCCTTATTATGGGATATTTCCTGTGAATGCAGGAAGAGGAAGGCATTCTTGTGACTTCAAGCAATATATATATACACACAGTTTTCTAAGTTCTATGCACAATCTCTGCCGGAGAGCAATCTTCCTAATCAGTCCATGATCACAATTCGACTTTCTCAGTTTTGTAACCAGAAGGGAGAGAAAGGATGTTTAAAAAGTTTTAATTCACACCCTAAAATAATTTTAAAGTATATGCAGACTTTACCCTAAACTTCACACTGCTATTCAATTCTGCACAGGTAAATAACTTAAAAATAGCTTTTCTTAGTTATTTGGGACAGAAACAGAATTCTGTGCTTAACTGCCACTTTGTGCAGTGTGTGGGTTCTCTCTACTTGTATATATATGGAGTTAGAAGTGGCTTTTGCTTGCACCTCAGTGCTTTGCATTTGGCAATTGTTTCAACATTTAACAACGTTGTTTGCTGTAGAAAATGTCACTCAAGTAACTAAAAGTTGTAAGAGAGATTGTTTTTCTTCAGTTTGACAAATAATGACAATATCATGTTTGATTTGAATTTTTAATGGTTTATTAATTTTTATGGAAACCTCTTCCTGTTTTGTTTTGTTTTGTTCTGTTACTGAGTCCTGCTCTGTTGTCTGGGCTGGAATGCAGTGGTGTGAACATGGCTCACTGCAACCTCCAGCTCCTAGCTCAAGTAATCCTCCTGACTCAGCCTCCCCAGTAGTTGGGAATACAGGCATATGCCACCATGCCCAGTTAATTTTTTTTTTTTCTTTTGTAGAGGCAGGGGTTTTGCTATGTTGCTCAGGCTGGTCTCTAACTCCAGGGCTCAAGAGATCCACCCACTTCAGCCTCCCAAAGTGCTGGGATTACAGGCGTGAGCTACTGCACCCAGCTTATAAACATTTTTTATAAAAAATGTTTTTTATCTTATCTATACTGAGCATTGGTACAAGTTATTTCCTACTAAAAATAATAATTTTGAAAATGTCATCATTAGTATTTCTGTTTCCCTTTCATTTATTTATCCACAACTTTTAAACATCTGTGTCTTCCTTCTTGGATTTCTAAAACTTGTTAATACACATGTACATTTTTGTATGAACTATGAGTCACTGTTGAAATGCAATTCAATAAATCGCTGAAGGGCAGGTTGAGTGTAGATCAGTCATAATTATTAGCAGCAACATAATGTATCAAAATATATAATATGTAAGTGAAAAATATAAACTCATGTCTAGTTGTTAGAGTGTCATAGAAACCCTGGCTGATGCAGTTTTAAGTTAGGCTTTGACTGAAAAATAGACAAGAAGTTTGCTACATTTTAATGGTTCTTTCACTTCATCACTGAACTAATTTTACATTTCTCGAATTGACATAGTGATATATACTACCTGCCTCAGGTGGCTAAGGCTAAAGTACTTGGGATTTGAGGGGAGAAAGGCAAAAGAGAGAACTTAAAAGTAAAACAATAAGACTGATTTGATTAATTAAGAGACAATCTGGAAAAAAGAAAGTCTCGTTATAACTCTCATTTTGGTCCAATTGTCAGAATAAAAATGGAGAGAAAAAATCTTAAAACAGTTGGCATCGGTACTGACAACACGTGGGCTCTACGATGGAATGTGAAATTTATTAGATACGACATTGTAGGCCAAGTCCATGCCAATAAATTTTTTGAGAATTGAGGCAATTATGTAAATAATTTGAGTAAAATATTTTTACATAAATTATCTAAGTATTTGATGTAACTGCATATTTTTAAAAAATCAACCTCCATAACTAGTCGTCTAAATATTTCAATCTAGTATGTTATGGTTGACTTAGATTTAAAAGTGTAATCATTTTTGAAACATAATATGCATCATAGATTTATGTGTTCTTCCTTCTTTTGTCCCTTGCTCCCAATTATAATTTTATCCAAAAATGATAAATAATAGCATCAGAGGCTTTTGTCTTTTTGCTTTTTTATTGTTGTTGTAGTTGTAACAAATACTTATGTTATATCAGCAGTGCAAACATTACCAATATGCTAAATGTCTTAGTAATTTAAGTAGAAACATCTTAAATTTTGAGATTAGATGGTTGTTTAGACCTTTAAGTATTTAAGTAGAACTTTACAGAAGACACACACACACACAATCAATACTTGGTTGTTTTTCCTCCTGAATAGACCAACTTAATTTTTTTATATTGAAAATGTGAGTGTAGAATGGTCAGATAAAAATTCCCTTATACATGATCACACCAATGTTGCAGACCTGGGAATTCCCTGTGATGAAAACTTATGTCTTGTGATTGTGTTGTACTTACTGGATGCCTCAGTCGCCTCCTGCCTCAGCAGTTTTGGCCTAGGGTGTATTGAATACATTTTACAGTTTCTTTGTTTACTACTCCTCATCCAAACACTTTCCTATTAAGGTCTGATATTAAATGATTATCCCTTTATGCTCTGAGAAGGCAATATGGGTTTTAGGTGCAAAATATATAGTGTACATGAAATACAGTACTTATATATAGAGAAAAATTATTCTCCATCAAGAGAGTATATAAAATTCCAAGTTGCATCCTAGCAGTCAAGATGACACTGTTCAGAACTATGGTACTCTACATTTCTTAGATTTAGTGCTCATACCGGATTTTCCTAATTATTTCATTTATTGCTTTCAAAGCTGCAAAGCATTCAGACATCACTTCCCATTTATTACGAGTGGGAAAAAAGTATGTTATCCTTGGAGATTTATGCCACTGGCAAGTAAAAATGTAAACTTATTTTTTAAAAATAAGATCTCCTTTATTATAATAAACAGATTCCACTGTTAAAGGTCAAGTTTCTTTCTGAGTTATGGTAATAATGTAGCAAATACTTTTACAAATAATCAAAGATTCTATAAACATAGGTACCTGTTTAGATGTAAATGTTAAAACATTCACAAATTATCCTTTCAACTTCTGTGATCTAAAAATCAATAGGGGTCATAGGGTTTCATAGAATTGTTCTGCTTTTTCTTCCAACATAATTTAATAATACATTTTACAGATGTTTGAATATTAGACACAGATTGTTTTGTCAATAAAGCTAAACAGAGGCATGACACAAAAGCAAGGAAAACAGATGTAAAAAAAGAAAAAAACAGTGCACGATGCAAGAAGCTCTGGGTCACTTGTTTGCTATTCAACTACAAAATTAAAGTGTGGGCTGTATGGTGATTTTTCCTTGCCTAGGAATCACCTAGGGATGGAACAGCTTCACACATAGAAAGTAATTGTATTAAGCAGGTGGTTTAACTTTTCCCCTTGAGAATTGAAGTGTAACCTACATTTAAAGTAGACTTCCTAATTGATCAGTGGAATAACAGGTGCAGTATATTAAAAAGAAAAAGGAGAAATATAGTTGGGAGAACTCCCCAGAATATTTCAGAATGGGTTGTTGTTCTTCAAGCCTTGGTTAATTGCTATGCTTTTCACCTGGAATGTCAATTCTAATAATACTACCTTTACAGACGCTTACTCTGGGCTTAGATTATAGCAATCAGTAATACTCACTAGATAAAATACTGTCTAGTTGCTCATAATAAAATATTGAAATCAGTCAAAAAATGTTTAGCTTGCATATTGCCAGAGACAGAGCTGGCGGGGTGCCAGACAGGCAGGGTATTATTAGGAAAGCTGAGCAAATAGCTCGCAGGGAAAAAGCTGTGAATTTAGAAACCTTCAGGTATTGTCATGTCAGAGAGTCTTAAGAGTTCAACAGAGACACTGCTTTTTTTTTTTCCTGCAGATTTAAAAAATGTCCAACAAACAATCTTCTTTGAAAATGACTCTGCAGTCTGTTAAATATACTTTGTTGTAAGTTTTACACCGTAAGTTTACTCAGAGCTTTTCCCCACTGCATAAAATCACATCGTTAATACTGTTGAAGATGAAAGCTCCTTATGAAAGGGTACACTTTGAACCACTGTGCTGGCTGGAAAAACCCTGCCCCTTCCACCATGGGGCCCTAAGTCTAGGTGAGAAAAGAAATGAAGGTCTAGGATGTAGGAAGGGTGGATTTGAAAGTCCAAATGTGGTTTTGTGTAACCACTGTTTCTCCTCCAGCCAGCATTCAAAGGCAGTTGCTGAGCTTCTCGGGAGGACAAGACACCAGCTGGAAGCTGCAATTCAGCTGGTACAACCTGAGGAAGTATGTCGGGACCATGTAGGGTTGGGGTTCAAGTGAGGCTCAGAGTTGAGTGAGCTGGGAGACTGATTTACCCAGCAGGGACCCAATGTTTCTGAATATCTGTGATTCATTTCAAGGCAATGAAACCAGTGGCAATGGTGGTTGACTTTGAACGCGGTATGCAGGTCAGTACAACTTGTTGCAAATCGTAATTAAGCCAGTCTTCTTGTTTTCAGTGTGTCTGTAAGTATCTGGTCAGAGAAATGCAAACAACAGGCTGTGCGTCAGGCAACCCGATGGGGCAGGACTTGACTCCCATTTCCCTGGAGAGGGCATAGGGATGAGGGGCTGAGAGGCGTCACAGTCAAGGGGGAAGAGCTTGGCTATGCCTCATCCACAGGTGGCTAAGGTGTAAACCTCATGACAACTTAAAATTTACACAGGGCAAGTATGGGAAGGGGAAATGCAGGGACAGGTCACTGCAATCAAAACATTTCATCCCTCATCCCTACTCCTTGGATTTGGGCGACAGTGTCCTCTGGTTTAAAATGGACAAGTAGCACTAATTAGTCAGGACTCAAAGGAGTCTTTTAGCTGTAATATTCTAGACTGTATAATAATGTGAATCAAACAGAAGTAAAGTGTGTGCTCTGAAACTCTCATTCCAGCTTTGTCCTAGGAGTGGGGAAGAAAAAAAAATACTTTGATAAAGAGACAAACAGAGAAATTAATTAAAAAGTTGTAATTGTAACTTTTTCTCATCTTACATAAGCAAATCAAACACTGTAAAATAAAAGCTAGATGAAATTAAACATTATCACAAGACATGAAAAAGATGTGTGCTGTCATTTTAGGATTCATAATAAAGATAAATCAGTTGTTTTTAGCAGTGTGCTATAAGTCTATGAAGGGCATGACAGATAATAGGCTCGAAATTTCTGAAGTTATTGTACAGCAAAATTTGTTTTTTCCTCAGGCATTCAATCTTTTTCTCCAGTAATTTTGAACATGACAAACTTTTTAGTGGATGCATTAATAATCTATAAGTAATGGGTTGTCAGGTGTCAGTTAGATAAGATTAAAAGACTGTTTAAGCATTATCCGTTTGCTTCTTTGCATGAGTTTTATAGGTCAGGAGAAATAACTTTTTGAATTGTGGTTGTGTGTACGTGTTCTCTCTCTCTCTCTCTCTCCACCCCCCAACCCCCCCCCTTCATTTGGCTGCACTCCAAGTATACATGGAAGAACCGTATTACATTCCATAAATCCTGTATGTAAGAGCAGATTTGAAACTCACTATGTGAATCAAGGGGACAAATGTCTCAGCTGTCTTCTGTAAATGTATTTTAGTTTTTAAAATGTTACTCTTTATCTTCTCAAAGGAAGCTCTGTAAGGGGAAACAAACTCGGCTAAGAGGGGCATTGAAGCTTTAGACATTAGTAGTTTCCTAGCAAGTCAGGTTTAGGTCTATTCTTGTCAAATCTGTCTTAAGTGTGTTTACATATAGTTTGCCTTTCTGGTATTTTCTGCTTGCACAGACCTGATCTCCACCTATTTTGTGTCAACAGTTGCTGAGGCTGGTGTTGGGTGATTAACCGTTAAGCACGGAAGCACAGTACCCAGAGAGACCCTCTCTCTCCTCTCACTTACATCATCATCTGGCTTCAGGCTGTGCCTACAGAAAACAAACAGCATTTTTGAGTGGTTAAAAAGTCAGCCTGAAATATTAAAAAATGGGGCAAATGTTGCCTCCTGGTTGAATAGAACAGTTTTCTTGAAAAATGAAGTGGAGCCAGGGGCTCGGGGGAAGGAAGTGTTTCCGAGGGCAAACGTTGGTCTCAGATCCGGTCTGCATTGCTCCAGTGTGTGCACGCTGAGGAGCTTTCTGTAGACGCTGAGGGTTATGTTCTGCTTCGTTTTTGATTTTCAAGGGGAAAGAGGACATAAAAAACAAAAACAAAAACAAAAAAACCCCACAACAACATGGATGCCTGTAACTTTGGCAAATACAAGGCTGTCCTGTTCAATGCCCTCATAATCATTAATATTTTCCTGTCTATTTTATTTCCATTCTTACAACACTGTTAGCCTGACCCCTTAATATGGAAAATAATTAACTCTATCATGCTCCTGATGCCTGAACAATAACAAATAAACAAAAAAATTAATCTGTTATGACATATTTGAGAGGTCTCTTTTCCTTTTTACCCTCTTAACTAACCAATGCCTCACAAGATTAGATCCTATGGTTGAAGAAGGGGAAAAGTGTTTCCTTTTTCAAACACATTAACTCTTCCAGGTCTGGGGGAGATGATTGGAGCTACATGTAACTTAGCTCAAAATAAATGTCCTGCCTTTGGTGAGATCTGGCTTAATATTGATAAAGTCACTTTTTTAAAAAAACAGTATGTTGCCTACGGATGGAAGTTAATGCACCATATAATTATACACACACACACACACACACACACACACACACACACGTGCATGTAAGTTTTCAGTATTTTTACTCTAGGATGCTAACTAAATCAAATGCAAACCAGTAGTCTTGAGGTTTGTTGTCTGGTTAAAGGGTTTTGTTGGCCTATAGCACTAGGACATCGCCGTGGTTGACTTTATTTTTTCTCTAGTTTGGGTCATAGCTCAGATGTACTTGGAAAGGGCTGGGGAGTGGGTAGGGGGATGTTGTAAAAGCTTATGGAAAGAATTGAACATGTACAAAAAGATGTAGGATCTTAGCCCCCTGACTGGTTACCTGACAATACTGTTTACAGAAAGGAAAGTATAGTAGGTTATGGCAGAGATTTCTATCCTCAGGACTCGGGCAGGGTGGGAGAGGGAGCAGAGAAGGGGTAGGGGGACACATAAGCATGTCACAATCATTTTGAGTGAATATAGTATTAAAAAAGCATATCGAGAATTAAATTTTGTTTTTAGTCATGCTATTTCTTTTGAAATTGCAAATAACGAATATAAGATTTTTGGTGTGTCAAAAGGGAGCATGGATGAAAATTTTAGAAACCCTATGCTACAGAACCACAGAGTAAAAATCCTGAGAGGGAGGGAATTTATGCATCACATGACAGATGAGTCTCAGGGCTAATTAGAGGCAGGGCTAGGACTGGTTGCTAGTCCAGTGCTTCTTCCAGTTCACTAGAATGTACTTATTTTTAACAGCTTTATTGAGATATAATTCATAAACCATACAATTTACCCATTTAATTCAATTGTTTTTAGTATGTTCACAGAATTGTGTAACCATCCCCATAGTCAATTAGAAAACATTTTCACCACCTTAAAAAGAAGCTTGTACCCTTTAGCTATTGCCCCTGTTTATACTTCCATCTCTCTCTCCAACAGCTCCTGGCAACCACTAATCTACTTTCTGTCTCTATATTTGCCTGTTCTAGACATTTTGCCAATGTGGTCATGGAATACATGGTATTTTGTGACTGGCTTTTTTCACTAAGCATAATGTTTGCAAGGTTCATCCATGTCATAGCATGTATTATCAGTACTTCATTCTCTTTCATGGCTGAGCAATGTTCCATTGTATGGATATAAGGTATTTTTTTTTTTACCTATTTATCAGTGGATGGGCATTTGATATTCATCTCTTACCGTTATAAGCGTTCATATACAAGTTTTGGTACCATTAAGCATTTTTGAGAATGACAGTATTGCAACAAAGACCTGTCTTAGGTTTGTGTAATTTGTAAAGCACTTTTCATTTGATCATCCCAATTTCAGCACCTAAACACTGCTAGAAAACGGCCAGTGAGTGGCAGTTTTCCCACTCAGTTCTCATCTTCTTCTCACTACTCACTGCTCTCACTTTCCCTGCCACTGGGCAGTGTTTTGACTGTGATAATTATGAGTGATGCTCAAAGAAAAGGAAAGTTGGCTGGGCACGGTGGCTCACGCCTGTAATCCCAGCATTTTGGGAGGCCGAGGCAGGCAGATCACCTGAGGTCGGGAGTTCGAGACCAGCCTGATGAACATGGAAAAACCCCGTCTCTACTAAAAATATAAAATTAGCTGGGAGTGGGGCTGCGTGCCTGTAATCCCAGCTACTCGGGAGGCTGAGGCAGGAGAATTGCTTGAACGCATAAGGCAGAGGTTGCTGTGAGCCGAGATTGCGCCATTGCACTCGAGCATGGGCAACAAGAGTGAAACTCCATCTCAAAAAAAAAAAAAGAAAAAAAGAAAAGAAAAAAAAAGGATCGTCACTCTGAAATCCAGCAACTCAGCAGTAAAATGCACAAAGTTCCCTCAAAATGACTTAGATGACCATAAGCATTTTGAAAGATTTGACAAATTCCAAGATGTCATTTTGCTAATGTTATTGTCTTTATTCGAGAGACTGTTTTCCTTTAAGTGTGTTTCCATTTGTATTTTAAAGGTCTACAGGTTACATATTGGCATATATTATTACATAGAGCTTAGGTTTCAAGCTTTACTCATTAAAACAGAGGTCACAGTGAACATTCCAAGGAATAGATGCAAGCCTCCATTCAAGTCAAATCATCTTCATTGTGCCATTCTATAGCCTAATTTCATAACCAGACAGAACTAGAAAGCAAGCTAAATTTTGAGATATCCTCTCTTGACGTGAGCAGACACTCCAGGTCTGGAAGTTTATGGTTGCTGAAGACTTGCAGAACTGAGGCAACTACAGGCAAGATCCTAGAGAAAGGAAGGAGCTCAAAGGTACTCCAATATGGAGCTAAGATTCTTTAATACCTGATTAGGGCCAGGCACAGTGGCTTATGCCTGTAATCTCAGCACTTTGGGAGGCTGAGGCGGGCAGATCACCTGAGGTCAGGAGTTCGAAACCAGCCTGGCCAACATGGCGAAACCCTGTCTCTACTAAAAATATAAAAATTAGCTGGGCATGTTGGTGGGTGCCTATAATCTCAGCTACTAGGGAGGCTAAGGCAGGAGAATCACTTGAACCCAGGAGGCAGAAGTTGCAGTGAGCTGAGATCGAACCACTGCACTCCAGCCTGGGTGACAGAGAGAGAGAGAGAGAAACTCTGTCTCAAAG
This sequence comes from Hylobates moloch, assembly GCF_009828535.3. Lineage (NCBI taxonomy): Eukaryota > Metazoa > Chordata > Mammalia > Primates > Hylobatidae > Hylobates > Hylobates moloch. The sequence continues at coordinate 58,041,960 of NW_026652290.1, read as the reverse complement.
ACAAACCAACAAGTAAACAAAAAAACCTGATGTATAAGGGGTTGGTCGCCATTCTAACACAACGGGGTTTTAAATTATTTGGGGGAAACTTTCTTTGGAAAATAAAGCATATTTGATCATTAAGGTGACCATGTATCCCACTTTCCTGGGAGGCTCATGGTTTATGCCTGTTGCCCAGTGTAATTGTTAACAGTGCCTCTTCACTCTCAAACGTGTCCCAGTTTAGATGACAAATTATCTGCTCATCCTATTTATAATAGAGATTGGCAGAAAACTAGAATTTGCTTTAAATAGATACATTTATTCAGTAATGTGTAAGGGATGTTTTGCTAGATTCAATTTTATTGACTTCTTGTGAATATGGAAAAATTGGAATTTAAATGAAAAATGGTTCAGCTATTAAACTAAAGAGAGACACTTCTACTCTTTGAAGACATTATTATACCTATTTTAGCTTTTTCATTAGTAGAGGAAGTTTTGCTATATTATCCTAGATCATGCTATTGCTTCTACATTGTGCTAATAATCATTTTAAATCTATATCCTAAACCACTACATTGTGCTAATAATCATTTTAAATCTATATTCTAAACCACTATTTTTTTTAGCTCCATAAGGTTATACAAACTCAAATTTGGCAAATTGTCTGTTACATGTAAGTAAATATTTCATATTTACTTAAATATAAATATAAACCCTGTCTCACTCTGTTGCCCAGGCCGGAAGGCAGTGGTGTGATCATGATTCACTGCAGCCTCCACCTCCCAGACTCAAGCAATCCTCCCGCTTCAGCTTCCCTAGTAGCTGGGACTACAGGTATGCACCACCAGACCCAGCTAATTTTTGCATTTTTTGTGGGTTTTACCATGTTGCCCACGGTGATCTTATACTCCAGGCTCAAATGATCCTCCTGCCTTGGCCTCCCAAAGTGCTGGGATTATAGGCATGAGCCACAACTCCCTGCCATCACTTTTTTTTTTTTTAGAATAAAGAAGTCATTTCAAAATTTGCTTTCAAGGAAAATTTTCTGTAATATATACCAAGTGATGAATTATTTGAAATTTATTTTAATGCCTAAGGCCGAAATAATACATGAGTTTTGTTATTACTTTGCATCATCATTGTCAACTAGTGATTGATTCATTTCACAAGCTTCTTTAAAGAGAATTTTAGTGGCCAGGTGCAGTGTCTCACGCCCAGCACTTTGGGAGGCCGAGGAGGTTGGATGGCTTGAGCTCGGGAGTTTGAGATCAGCCTGGGCAACATAGTGAAACCTTGTCTCTACAAAAAAAACAAAACGACAAAAACTAGCTAGGCATGGTGGTGCATAACTGTAGTCCTCGGGAGGCTGAAGTGGGAGGATCACTTGAGCCAGGGAGGTGGAGGTTGCTAAGCTGTGATAGTGCCACTACACTCTAGCCTGGGCAACAGAGTGAGACTCTGTCTCAAAAAAAAAAAAAAAAAAAAGAAAGAAAGAAAAGAAAAGAAAATTGTATATGTAATTAGCTTCCTCAACTGTGGTAGACAATTTCAGTTCTTTCTAGAGTAATTTGGCAAATACCACCAACACCGTTAGAGAAGGAAAACTTTTCATGTGGCTGATTGATGGACTTCTCGTGATTTGAGCAAATTTCGTTATTATGTTTATCAAGTGGGTAGAGAGGAGAGGTGCTCCCTTTTCCCCTCCTGTCCATTCTCCTCCTGCCGCTGTTCTCCACCTCCCCTACCTCCAGACACACCGATGATGTATTGCAATCTTGGAACTGTTGGATCCTGGAGGAGGTTAAGAAACTAGAAAAAGGTGCCAAAAACATGATTTCATAAGGTTTGACTTGAGAATGAGTCAACTTTCTTGAATGTCTTAAAATCAGGTTTCATGAAATTTTATTTCACAAAGAAAGGGAGTGTAGAAGGCTTGGACCCTGAAGACGAACAGTTATGGATCATTAAATCAATAAGTAAATGTAAATCTAAAATAAAGAATTCCAACAAAAAAATTTCAGAGTGATTTTTTTGTTGTTGTTTAAAAGAACAGAGAGTTATATGGGAGATAACTAGAACTCTTTCCCTGAGGGTTTGTTTATAAAACATGCCTTAAAAGTTATTAAGGGATGCTGGCTTTAAAAAAAAGTAGTAGACATGATTTTATTTAAATGACTATGATATAGATGAAGGAAATGCTATGGTGAGGAAATTCCTGGAATAAAAAAATAACAAAATGTTGGGATTTGACAACTACCTTCCAATGATAAATTTTATATTTGAAGATTTTTCATGAGGCTTAAATTCTAAAATTTGAAAATATTTATAGAAATCACAAAAATGAATTATATATCAATTATCATCTGTGCATTTTTATTTTCTGTTGAATAAAGAATAGTATATGCAGAAATCTTATACTTAAGAATGCACAGTGTTAATTTTTATTACTAAGTTTGTATAGAGATATTCCTAACTCTAGCTAAATATTAATAAAAGATTATTATAATCAGCACTTCCCTTAAGGGATAGTATAGGTATAGAAGGCATTGCCACTAATCAATCTAACTAATTAATGAAATCTTTTCTTAATAGTTGATTAGCTTCTTAGATACGTGCAGATGTTGTAAAATGATATTTCTCTGTCTAGTTGGGAACCTTCTGAAGTAATCCTATGTCCACCACTATCCTGCTGACAGTTCACTTACGCCTAGTTGGCAAGAAACACAACAGGGGTGAAGCAGAGGCATGTCATTGTTTGGAGGCAACACCATTGTGATTTTCTGTGGTTTACTAAGTTGGCTGTGGCGTGCTAACGTAACGAAATGTGGGCTTCCTTTAATTATCAGGGAGTAAGTAGAGTGGTAAACACTGAGGAATAGAACTAATTGAGTAAAGGTGAAAATGCCATTTCTGAAAGTGAGCAAGTAATTTTTTTTTTTTTTTTTTTTTTTTTTTTTTTTTTACTTTTATCAGTATTACAGAGAGCCATACAAGGGAGGAAAAGGGCAAAGGTATGTGGAAAATGTTGCCTGTGAAACTGGGAAACTACCTTGTGTTTTGGCTCCTAACAGATGCCCACTGTGATCTCCTCACCTCTCCTGGTTCTCACAGAGGGAAACTAAACTTAGCAATTCAGTTTTGGGGGAAGAGACCAGGGAAAGGAGTGGAGGATAAACTAAAGGACAAAGGTCAGTTTCAAAAAGCTGTTCTGCCAGATCTTGCTCAGAAAACTATTCAGGTATCCAAAGACTGAGAATAAAAGGAGATAGATGAAATTAGTCCAGTGGAAAAAAAAAAAGCCTAATGATAAATAAACATCTGGGGACAAAAAAGAAAGAACAAAGCAAAACTTCCTGTATTTCTTTTTTAAACGTGAGTCACAGTCACTTCCCATTCTCCTAGTCGGATTCCTATAAAAAATTCAAAATAAAATTCAATTTTTAGATGATCCAGGTCTCAGATTTTTGGAGATTTTGCTCCCCTGCCAACTTTTCTCTTTCACTTTTTAGGACTTGAGTCTTAAACAAACAACTAAGTAAAAAAGAAATATATTTCTATTTGGACATGAAATAAAGCTATAGAGTAAACCCATTATCTTCCTTTCCTTTGTAAAGCTTTTTGTTTTGAGACTAGAGATAGTTTGGTCAGAAGAAGAAATTCTAACTCATGATTCTATGAAAAAAAAAGGAAATGCAAAGATTCTTCTCCTAATTCCGTCTTCCACCACCTGCAGGGAGTCCAATTCTTAAAAAGTACTTCACAAAAGAAGACTGTGTTTTCAAAGCAAACTAGATTTTAAGAAGCCCTCTGTTCGAATGTAAATGAAAAAGCAAACGAGGCATTTTCTAACCTTAAAGCATACTAAAAGGTTTACTTTTTCAAGAATCCCAATGTATGGCAAATTTGAATTATATTTCATTAAACCAAGGTGTGTAACTATCTATTTTAATGAGTGAGCAAAACTGTCATGTGCCTGTGTACTCCTGACATTCCATTCCACATCTGAGTTTTAAGGGCTATATAATGTTAGGACCTTAATTGTAAAATTGCAAAAGTTTCCTCTTACATCTTTAAACAAACATACTTTGTAAAAGAGACCTTATCAGTATGGAACATTCTAAGATTGTTTGTATTTCATAGATATGTATTTGTATTTTATCTCAAACCATTTTGTGGCTGTTGGATAATGTATTTTTTATTGTATATGCAAATTGGAATTTTGTCATTTTCTTTTATATTTCTCTTCCAAAACACTATTTCTTCTATGTTGAATCTCTAATATATATTTATGTGCTCATACATAAATGTAGATATATATTTAAACACACAGACACACACACATACATATAGGATTAAGATAACTATTTTACTTATGCCTCTTAAAATGACAGGATTTTAAAATGGCAATATGTTCATTTAAGTTCACATCATATGTACAGTTCTTTTTTTGGTTCGGTGTTTAGAGAATTCTTGATAATTTAGACTCTTCCACAGTGAAAAGTAGAGCATTCTGTCACAAAAGCAGGGAGGATGAGACACAAGGTCAAAGGGCATTTTAGAAACAAACAGCTGGACCAGTTTATTTAAACAGATAGAGGGATGGGGGAACTGACCTCAGTTTGACTTATAGTGGGAGGAGCAAGAATGTCATTTTATTACTTTGCCCAGAAGGAAAATGTTTTTGTATCTGAATTCACCCTGAAGCCATCTAAACATGGCTCTGCTGTGTGTAGCATAATTCCAAAGAGAGAGGACGTATAAAATAGTCTGGGATAATGATAAAATGCACTAAAGAGAATCAAATGTGGAGATCATTTAAGATGGAAAAGGTGATGTTGTTTTAAAAAATAAAATATTTTGCTATTTACTTGGTTGTTTTCACATAGATGTCCATCATGACCCCAAATAATAAGTTGTTCATATAAGTGTAGTAATTGTAATTCAGTAACGTTCTGAGAGATTACTACATCCTGTATGTACTAATGATATTTCATTATATTGAATTTTTTAAATTAAATGTTTCACAAGTAAGAAGTTGCAGGTGGACCTACTAATGTGGTCAAACAGCTCAGAAAAGGTGATTAGTTTTTCTCAGGTTTTCAGTGTTTTTGTTTATGTTTTATTTTTTAATTAAAGGTTTCCCCCTTTGATATCTACATATTCTAGGGGTAGCTTACATCTGTGTTCTTAATAACAACAAACAGTTCTTGCCACCAAAAAGAAGCAAATAACATCTAGTACCTGTGGTCAGTTGGCTAAGAGGCTGTGGTATTTTTTGTGTGTATTTGCTTTCTACCTGGGGATCAGAGCAGGCCTGGAATAAATGTCATTGGTGTTGTCCACTGCAAGCCTTCAGGAGGACATAGACAAAGATCAGCCTACTGAGCAGAGAGTGGTCCAGGTGTTGAATGGACTCAATATTCTAAAAGGACTCACATTCTAGCAGGCACTTTTTAAGAATCACTAATGTTTAACCTAAGGATTAGAGGGGAGAAGCCTATAAAGCATAATGGCTATGTTTAACTATTTGAAGAGCTATCCTGTGGAAGTAAAATTAGAATTGCTTACAGTACCCCAAGGAGTTGTACTGATGAAACTATTAGGTTGAGTGCAAAAGTAATTGTTTTTTTTGTTTTTTTAAATTATACTTTAAGTTCTAGGGTACATGTGCACAACGTGCAGGTTTGTTACATATGTATACATGTGCCATGTTGGTGTGCTGCACCCATTAACTCGTCATTTACATTAGGTATATCTCGTATTGTTATCCCTCCCCCTTCCGCCTGTAATTGTTGTTTTTGCCACTGAAAGTAATGGCAAGACCGCAATTACTTTTGCACCAACATAAATATTTTTGATCCAGTAAGGCAGAACCTTCTAACAGCCTTGTTTATAGACAGGGTGGCCTCTCAAGTAAGGTGGTGAGTGCTGTATTAGTTCAGCAGAGGTTACCTATGTACTTTTGGGAGACAGATATCATACAGGGGATTCATGTCATGTCAGTGACCAAACGAAGTGACTATTAGAGCCCTTTCCAAACCTGAGGTGTAATTTTTAAAAATGAACTCATGACTTTAATAGTCATAGACTCAAACCTGAGTTGATTATTATGAATTAGTTTATGGGAGTCTCAATATGTGTGTATGATGGAGACAAGCTTTGGAATACAGATAAATCAAGTCACTGTATTCACTCTCTCTCTCTTTTTGAATAGCCTTATCTTTGCCTATACACACAAACAGTGCAGCCATCAAAATTTTCAATTTACAAAATGTTCACAGTCATGCTTCTTCCTTGACTAAACACTGGGGTTGCTGCCAGTGGTAATTGGCTCCAAACCAGCTAATTTTTATATATCTATTTAGTCCGGATATTCTAGATGAGTGTCACCGTAGTTGCGATGCTCTGGTCACTGTGCCAGAGCACCAGAGAGGAGGGTGCTTGCTACCACTGACAGCTGTGTGTCATTTAGCAAATTATTAACATCTCTTTGGTAACATGTGACCTCAAAGAAGCCACCTAATTTCTCTGAGCCCAGGCTTCTCATCTGTTAAAAATGTCTCTTCCTATTTTTAGGTAAGTAGTATAAGTCATATCCATAAAAGATTATGTTTTTAAAAAGTCTGGAAAAAGAAAGTTAATAGACAGAATTCCTTCCCTCTAAGAGTCTGCAGATTATGAACAGTACCATAGATAAAGAGATGTTTTTGCTCTCTTACCTACATTAGTTACTATGAAAATTACTTTTGGTAAATGCAGAATATTAATATTAAATAATTTTCTAATTGGTCATGCAGTGAAGGCAGCTAATGAAAAAGCAGATTTTTTTTTTCATTTTAATTGGTTATTTCACATGGTGTTTGTGCTACACCTGTGCTTATAATGAGAATGGAGAATTAATCTAACCTTCTGCTCACATGATTCCGATTTTCATGGTTTATACAAGATAATGATAACCTGATTTGCAAAACAATTTGTTGTAGACCTGTGTTTTAAATATTTTTATTAGCAGTTCAGGGACTTCATATACAAGAACTGATATAATATGTATTGCCAACAAGAATTAGCACGAACAGTAT
>NW_026652290.1:57587399-58029899 GCF_009828535.3 Hylobates moloch | reverse complement strand
ATAGGATTGTCATAGCCAGAACCACACTATTGCTTTTTCGTAATATTTTCTTTTTGTTTCTTTCTTTTGAATTTCTTACAGGGCTGCAAAGTATGCCAGGGGAGTATGTAGCCCGGGGTGGTCCAATGGGTGTGAGTATGGGACAGCCAAGTTATACCCAACCCCAGATGCCCCCCCATCCTGCTCAGCTGCGTCATGGGCCCCCCATGCATACGTACATTCCTGGACACCCTCACCACCCAACAGTGATGATGCATGGAGGACCGCCCCACCCTGGAATGCCAATGTCAGCATCAAGCCCCACGGTTCTTAATACAGGAGACCCAACAATGAGTGGACAAGTCATGGACATTCATGCTCAGTAGCTTAAGGGAATATGCATTGTCTGCAATGGTGACTGATTTCAAATCATGTTTTTTTCTGCAATGACTGTGGAGTTCCATTCTTGGCATCTACTCTGGACCAAGGAGCATCCCTAATTCTTCATAGGGACCTTTAAAAAGCAGGAAATACCAACTGAAGTCAATTTGGGGGACATGCTAAATAACTATATAAGACATTAAGAGAACAAAGAGTGAAATATTGTAAATGCTATTATACTGTTATCCATATTACGTTGTTTCTTATAGATTTTTTAAAAAAAATGTGAAATTTTTCCACACTATGTGTGTTGTTTCCATAGCTCTTCACTTCCTCCAGAAGCCTCCTTACATTAAAAAGCCTTACAGTTATCCTGCAAGGGACAGGAAGGTCTGATTTGCAGGATTTTTAGAGCATTAAAATAACTATCAGGCAGAAGAATCTTTCTTCTCGCCTAGGATTTCAGCCATGTGCGCGCTCTCTCTCTTTCTCTCTTTTCCTCTCTCTCCCTCTCTCTAGCCTGGGGCTTGAATTTGCATGTCTAATTCATTTACTCACCATATTTGAATTGGCCTGAACAGATGTAAATCGGGAAGGATGGGAAAAACTGCAGTCATCAACAATGATTAATCAGCTGTTGCAGGCAGTGTCTTAAGGAGACTGGTAGGAGGAGGCATGGAAACCAAAAGGCCGTGTGTTTAGAAGCCTAATTGTCACATCAAGCATCATTGTCCCCATGCAACAACCACCACCTTATACATCACTTCCTGTTTTAAGCAGCTCTAAAACATAGACTGAAGATTTATTTTTAATATGTTGACTTTATTTCTGAGCAAAGCATCGGTCATGTGTGTATTTTTTCATAGTCCCACCTTGGAGCATTTATGTAGACATTGTAAATAAATTTTGTGCAAAAAGGACTGGAAAAATGAACTGTATTATTGCAATTTTTTTTTGTAAAAGTAGCAGTTTGGTATGAGTTGGCATGCATACAAGATTTACTAAGTGGGATAAGCTAATTATACTTTTTGTTGTGGATAAACAAATGCTTGTTGATAGCCTTTTTCTATCAAGAAACCAAGGAGCTAATTATTAATAACAATCATTGCACACTGAGTCTTAGCGTTTCTGATGGAAACAGTTTGGATTGTGTAATAACGCCAAGCCCAGTTGTAGTCGTTTGAGTGCAGTAATGAAATCTGAATCTAAAATAAAAACAAGATTATTTTTGTCATGCTGACTCCACTGCTTGAAAAATTTGTTTACTGCCCCCCAGATTTTTAAAGATTAGTGCAGTAAATATAAAAATTAATTTTGGCTCCCTAAGCCATATATGTATTTGACAATTTTAACCACAAAGTAAGTTATTTAATAATAACCACTGATTTCTTTAAGCTGACTTAATGAACTCCTAATATCAGCAAATTTGAGGCCTAAAGGCACTAAACTAACTCAGACTCAGAATTACATCCAATAGAATTACTCATCTAATATCAGTGAAACTATTCTTGCACATAAAGGCAAACCTAAGTACAAAGTTAAGTCTTTTACTAAAGGATGTTACCTAGGATGAGCAGTATATGTTTATTAGGAAATTAACTACACGAATTGAAGAGACCAGACTTCAAAATCTAATTTTTATAAATATACTCTGTGTTCTCATTGGATAAAACTGGTTATTAACCAATTTTCCAGAACAGCTGTACAAGATTTCTGCATGGCAGCCGGCTAAATGGTACAAAATAATATGTTTAAGCTGGAATAGCTTATAATTTTATTTAAATAAAATTGCTGCTATAAAAAGTGCTTCCCAAAGCTAAGGAAAATATACAAATATTTTAATTAAGGCAAATTCGTTTTAAAAAATAAGCCTTTTAGCAGTGATTGCTTTGTAAACAAAGGATGGGTCGGAGGAGAGAGAGCCTTAAACTCAAGTCTGACATTCAGCCCCAAGTCACCCTATAAACCGGCCCTTAGCAATACTATTTTCTATTCGAAAAGAGAAACCAGCTGTGGGTTGGCTTTACTAGGTGATGTGTGATTGACTGACTCACCTGCTGGAGCAGCAATGCATTCTCACCTTTTGCTGATGGGGCCTTGTTTCTAAACACGTGGATGCGCAGAGAGCAAGGCTCAGCCTACTGCAGCCATCTCTAGCAGCGCCTCTACCCCTCCCAGCCCATAGATGGGATTGTTTAAATCTCCCTTGTTGACCTAGTGGCAATTCTTCCTCTACCTAAATAGTCGATGTGAGTGAAATCATTCTCTTTTGATAGGTGGTTGCTAGCAGTTAACAACCATTTATTTACTTTAAAAATTAATAATAAACTTTATAAACTAACTGTTTATTTGCTCCTCCTCCCCAGTACATGCCCGGGTGAATTGGTTATTTTCAGCCTTTATTCCTGAGGAGGCTCAGGATGGGTGGGGGAGGGAAAGAAAGGGGAGGAGGTGTGGTGGGGAGAGGGAGAGAGGCGAGAGGGAGAAGGAGAGACAGAGAGAGAGAAAGAGAGAGGCGCCAGGGGAGGGAAGTTTACAAGTGAAGAGTAGTTAGGGAATATGGTGACTCTGAAGAATCGAGATCGGCAGTGTCCAGGAATTAGAAAAAATAAACTGCTATTTCCGTGCGTTCCCCCCTCTGTGAGCCATTTAGGTGAGAGCCTCGCTCTTCGCAGTTCCTTTCTTCCCCTGCCTCGATGCCCTCCCCTCTTAATGCTATTTTAGCTTTTCCTCTTGTAAATTTCAGAGCCAGCTCGAAGGTTATTGAGGACACTTATCCGAAAGAAGCAAATAATAGAGGTGCTGAGAGTGTTTTTGATGTTTCTTAAAAGGCAAAAACAAAACGCCCTCCTCTAAACAAGGGCACAAAATTGTACCTGGTTTTTATTTTTATTTGGTGGTGGGGGGGTGGGGGGGTGGGGGGGAAGGGGGCTGGCTGTGGCTGAATGAGACTACTTTTTAGTATGATTTAAATTTTTTTTCAAAAAATTAAAAAATATTTTACCCTATCATATTTAATCAGCTGTAATTATAACACATTCAAAATGAATAATATGCCTTGACAGTATTTTTATTGTTATTGTTCATTGCATGATGTTCGACTGCTTTAGAAGCACAGGAAAGAGAAGTAAACGCGCTACAAATGGGGAATTACCCTCGTTTAGCATTAAAATTCATTTAGATAAAATTGCCACAAACATTTAAATGGGAAGATTAGTTCCCCCTCACGCCTTATTGCACTCGCTCAATGGTTCCGTTAAGAACATTTTACACGTTGGAAATTCCGTCTTCTCAGACGGCTTGCTGTTTCCTAGTTACCCACATTCAAAGCAAAGGCAGCAGCAAAGGCAGCCGCAGCAGCAGCAGCAGGGGGAAAAAAAAAAAGTTTTGGCAACTGGTCTGCAATTCATCCGCTGCTCGCCCCAGTCTCCCCTCCGCCCACTGCAGTCTGCCCCCACCCCTTCCCCTTCCCCACCCCTACCTCTTTCCCCTCATTATGTAATTCGCAGAGTCCCGTCCTCGAGGAAACACGTTGCCTAGTTGTGTAGTATTTATATACAATGTTAAAATACAAAGAAAGACCCCAAAGTCAGTCGAGTCGGTTCCTCTCTGGGTCTCCCTCTCCTGTTCTAAAATGAGGATTTAGCTTGAATGTGCTGAGTTTCTCACATCCCGTACCCTGAGGCCACAAGGCACGTTTTTTGGTTTTCATTTCTGCCAGGACTTTTCCAGGAAATTCACCACTGCTTTTTGCTTGTATTAGAAACGTGTGAAAGAATTGGTCTGAAAAGTCCGTGGACCGTCTAGCTTTTCTCTCCACCCTTTTTTTCTTCTCCTTCTTCTTCTCCTCCTCCTCCTCCTTCTCTCTCTCTGTCTCTCTCTCTCCCCGCTCCCCACTCTCGCACTCCCCCATCCTCCTCTCTCCCCCTCCCTTCGCAGAGCCACAGGAAAAGAGGAAAGTCGGCTTCGACTGCCATCTTTTGGGGATTTGGAAAAACGACTCGGTAGGAAACGGAGGGAGGCGGAGGCGAGGGAGTGGGGGAAACACCCTTATTATCCAGTGTCGGAACTGGCTCCCTTAATCTGATGCTTAAATATTTGATGTGGAAAAATTACCCATAAAATTAGTTACTAACAATTTCAAATTGAAATCACTTATCGAATTATAAACGCATTAAAGCTGTATGGATGGTATTAGGAGTTCCTCGGGAGGCAGCGGGTGTCTCCTTGAAGTAAGCCGGGCGGGCGAGTTTCGCCCCGGGGAAAAGCGCCCCCAGCCGAGCCCGGGGGCAAGGCGGGGAGGGCGGCGCTGCAACCTGGGCGCAGGGTCCGGGTCAGGGGGATCGAGCGGGCGGCCGGGTCCTGGTGGAGGCTGCGGCTGCTTAGGCTCGCGGGGGCGGGGAGAAGGGGAGGGGAAGGAGCCTTGGTGGGAAGCTCCGACCCCGGAGCAGAGGCGCCTACCAGCAAACTTCGCAGTGAAGTCGAAGGATTCTGAAAAGGAAAAACGCAAACCCTGCCCTCCCCCTCCCTCTAGCGTCTCCCACGCGGCGTGCAGACTTCGCGCTCGACTTTGCGATCGGGGTTAGTTGCTGTGTGCAGTGTTCCCCAAGTCTGCGGGCGGAGCGGGAGGGGATAGGCTCCAGTCCTGGGGTTGGGCCCGGATCCGTGCCCCGAGAGGAGATCCCGCTGGCAGCTGCGCGGAGCTCCAGCTAGGACGTGCTACCCCCTGAGTCCCACGATGCGCTGGGTCCCGGCCTAGGCCCCAGTGCGTGCGCGGGCAGGTCTTTGCCCCGAGACCACAGCTCTGGCCGGGGGCGCTGCACGGGCGCCTGCCTTACCCTCCTGCCCTCACCCCCATCTGAGAGTCTAGTCTAAGGGACTGTTGACTTTGTCTCTGGAGATGGGGCGAGCAGGGGTCTGCGAAGGAGGTTGTGGAGGGTCACCTCCTGGGTGCAGGTCCAGGCGCTCTTGGAACCTCACGGAGTGCTTTGTAGTAGCCCGGAGACTTCCTAATAGACTTTGCCACATCGGGGGCCCCAGACTCCAGAGTCCCATAGTGGCCCTGGGAGCGCGACCCAAAGAGCCTGGGGGCTGGAGGGCACATGGAACGCGTGGACGGCCCGCTAGGAGGGCGTTGGGAGGAGAGTGCCGGAGTCTGGAGCCGCAGCCGGGAAGCCGTAGACAACACCCTGACGCCTTAGGCAGAAGCTCCTCAGGATCACTTTAAAATTTTGCTCTGCAAACTTTCCCCAGCCTTTCGGATACCCTCAGGCCCTTGGCCCATGGGAAGGCAGTAAAAACGTAACTTCATGCTGCAAAGCTCCAGGGTAGGCGCTTGGACGCCGATGGAGAGAGGCGTGGAACTGGGTAGTGGGGCGCCCTGCCTGGCTGGGCACTTTTCCTTGTCTCATTCTCGTCTCCCATGCCATGCCTTACCCACGGGCTGCTAGCGGCGCGTTTCACTTAAGGTGGCCACGGTGCGGAGACTACAGGAGCCCGGGAATCCCAGGGTTTGGGGAAAAAGTAGTGAGCGAGAAAGGGGGGGTCGGGGACCTGAGGAAGACAGCTGATGGCTGGGAGATGGAGGGTTCCCTTTTCGGCCCGCTCTACCCGCCAAGGTGTCTGAAACATTCTCTCCCTAGGCGGAGCTGAAAGGAAAAACAATGTATTGAGCCATCAGTTCGCCAACATTTGAGCTTTAAAGAGCCTTTGCTCTGAAAATAGTACCCTGGGGGTCTCAGTGGGGAGATGGGGAAAGCATTTTTAGGGCCTCGATTCTGGCTTGCCGCGCTCCACGGGTCACCCCTCCTCGCGCTGCCTTCTGACATCCCGGCGCTCTCAGCCCACTGAGGGGAAACTCGGGCGGTGAAGCCCTGGAGAAAAGGGATTTAGTTTTAAGCCAGTCTCCCATCGATCGGGTCGGTAATTTCTACCCCTGCCCACTCGCAGACACACTCACCTCTACCCTAAAGCATTAAGTTCATTACGCGAGCAATGATCTTAATCTCCAGGCGGAAAAAGAGTCCCGGGACCTCGCCGATTGGGGAAGCAGTGAATAAAGTCACCTGCTTCGGGTACCCGCTTGACCCGCTCCTCCCGGTGGGGGCCATGCGTGGCTGGGAGCGCCGAGCGGGGGTCCCTAGCTCCACGCCGAGGCGGACCGGGCAGGGGTCAGAAACCCTGTGTCTGTTTTCTGCGGGGTGACGACCTCCTGGAAGGGTGGGATTGCTTTTGCTTGCTTTCCTTCTCCCCTCCCTCTGCCTTTCTTCCTAGGCCTCCCTCACATCTCAGTACTCTTTCTTCCTCCTCCCCTCCCCCAAAGTGGCAAGTTCCTCTTCTCCACCTAGTGTCCAGAGGTTCTACCCCTCTCCTAGTCTCCCGCAGCCTCAGGGCCGTCGCAGAAGTCTGGTAGCCCGATGCCTTTTTGTGCCCATCTACCTCGCCCACGTTTCTGGGCATGGGTGGGGTGGGGAATGTTCAGTGAGGCCCTTTTGAAGCCGCTTGCTGAGGGCACCCTGAGGCTTTAAAGAACCAGATTTCTCTATTTAGGGACGATCTCTGCGCCCATTGATAACTCCATCCCAAATAAACCCAGCACAGCAGCAAACACCCCCAGCAGTCGCCTGCTCCTCGGCCCCCGCCTTGGCACAGAACAACGTCTGGCACTGCGGGGAGATGGAGGCGAGCCACGCGCACCCGTTCCCTTACTGGCCGACCCGCGAGGCGCCAGCTTGTTCTGGAGACTCAGTTTCCACTGGACAAAAGCAGGGAAAACACAACGCAAGGGCTGTGCAAATCCACGTTCCCGACACCCCTCCACCCCATCCCAATCTGATTTTTGAGACGTGCATTTTCAGGTAGTCCCAAACTGTGAACAGCGAGCTTTGTGTGTTATCTAGTGGGGGTGGGGATGAAAGGGGAGGAGACTCCCACTGCCCGTTCCAGTCTTTAATGTTTGAAATAACGAAATGCCTTGTGTAGCAGCTGCTGCTTGAGCCAAAACTAACTCTTTGGAAGACGGAAAAGAGTGAAAGGCAAAGAAAGACTGTTCATTTTTTTTCTTTTGGTGTCGTTTGGGATGTCATCTGTTTCCTTGGCGACTGTGTTCAGCCCCCGGAGCCCCTGGGCTCCTGGATTGTTAGGGGGGAAAAGCATGCTATTTCTGCACCGTCATTTATCACTGTCACCGCATAATGATTCCCCTTGCAGCCCCTTATTGATGTTTGTAATTGCATTATCTCATAAAGGAGGATGATCAATGAAACCGAGCCGTGCATTCTGGGGTCAGAGGAAGCCAAAGTACTGTTTGTCCCCTTTAATACAACAAGTACTCATTATCTTTAGGTCTGCATTCAAAAAATGATCTGATCTAGGGCTGACCCTGTCGGACATCCCAACACTTTCTAAAACGCGGTTTGTGTAACCTTTTGCTTAAATGCTAAATCAAGTACCTGTCTTGCATTTCAACGAAACAAGATGCTAAAACTGAATGAAAAAAAAGCATTTCTTTCTTTCTTTCTTTTTTTTTTTTCCCTGGGAGGGGTGCGATCGTCTGAAGGCGCACGAGATTTTACACTGTAACTGCTTGGTAATATAATACAGAAAAGGCAATCCCAACCCACATGAGTCCTAATAAATAGAAAAAAAATTGAGGATGAGGGGAAAAAGGCAGGTAGCTGGGAGCTTTTAACAAGGTCGCTACTAAAAGACCAGAATAAAACCACATCCAGTTTAATTAATAATAGCTATAAACTGAAATAACTCCCCATGATTCTGCCCTTGCTTCTCCCTTTTACAGAGTCATATCTCTTCGGTTTAGATAAATGACTTTTGTGGCTGTTCGATTCTCACAACAACAATAACTAAATCAGTTGCACACTGTTATCTAAAACCATCTACAAACTCCAGCAAATAAAAAGAAGTTCATTTGTCTATTAAGGCAAGTATTTAGTTGAGCAGAAATGTCCCAGTAACACTGAATAGAGTTCGTGTAATCCTATGAAAATCAAGTCATCTTGTTGCACTGAAGTCAATGAAAAAATACAAAAGAGAAAAGGTCCAAGTGTAATTTTAAACTAAATGCATTATTGGACTGTCAGTGAAAGCGTGATTGTTCGGCTGGGAAGTGGGGGGCGGCAAGTGGACATTAACTTAGCTCACATTTAATTTAAAGGTTTTAAAAAGGAAATATGTATTTCATATTTGGTGATCATTTGTGGAAAGAGGAGAAATTGAAACAATTCTAACTCATCATTTTAGTATGCTAGGGGGAATCATTCCTTCAAAAGCGGAATTAAGCAAAAAGCTTATTTTAAACATTGCAAGTCTGTATTAGCAGAAAAAAAAGTTTCCAATTTTCTGAAAATATATGTCCTCTCTATGTTAATAAGATGTTGACAGAGAGAGAGAGGGAGAGAGAAAGAGAGAAACTAAGTCCAGGTGTTTTATTTTTAAAGTTCTAGATATTTCTAAATTAACGATATAAATTAATGTTTTACATAAAAAGATCTAAATGAAAAGTTTTCATTATAGTTGAGAAAATGAGTACTTAGAGTGTGCTCTGATAATTTGACACGTTGACATAAAACCTTAAATTGAATAATAAATGGCTAAAATATTCCCCCTTGGAAAAATAACTTTAATAATAAAGCTAGAAAAGTTATAACTGTGTTGAACCATCACTTTTTTCTCTGGAAGGCAGATTATCCTAAAGAGTATTATTTTCCAGAAATTCTGTCAAGGCACTTTGAAATAATATATGTTTGTATTATTTAATATTCTGACACTTTCGTTCTTTGAAAATGCTCAGACTGGAATGGATATGCAGCCATTCATCTATTTAACATAAATGGTGTCTTGTCGTTAACGTAAAATATTAAACAGAAAATAAAACTTTGGGCTTTGTCAGTTAAGATAGAATTTTTTAGCATAATACTCTGATTTTCAAAACATAAAATTGAAACCCCTTGATTTTAACCAATCAACACGAGTCTTTCTCTTATTTGGTTGGGGATCTGCACCATATACTCTTTCTATTTTTAATATTTAGTGTTGTAGCCCACGGTTAAAATAATGAAAAATTAGTCTCGTTTCAAAATTATTTATTTATGGAACGAACATGATTAAAACATAAACACACACACAAACTGCAGCTGCAACAGAAAAAAAAACTTGATTTATGGTTATTAAATCTTTGATCACCATGTTAATGTTTCTTTTTCTACCTTTCATTTGCATTTTAATCTATCGAATCTTTACAATTTTGCTGCCTCCTATTTCAATGATTGATTACAGATCTGAAATAAGAAAAACCAAGCCTAGCTTTTCTTTTCCTTTCTTCGCTTTCTTTTTTCTCTTTTTCTTCCTACCCCTCCCTTTCCCCCCGGGTAGATTTCTGAAACTTTCTCTCAATGCTAATGTAGACAGGACAAATTAATTCTGCTCTTTTAAATGTCAAAGATATAAATAAAAAATGTTTTCTGTCCCAAACGTGAATATTTTCCCAGCTGCTTGTTTTCGAGTCGTAAAAGATCATCCCAGCAAAATGCAATTAAGAGCGAAACACACACACATACACTCGTACACACTCGGCGGTGCGGAATTTCTTTAAAGGACGTGTTGTTCTGAGTTAAAGAAAGGTGAGAAGTTCACCGTCCCTTCACCATCAGTAGCCTCGCTGCGGCTCTCCTCTGTCTCTCTCTCTCTCTCTCTCTCTCTCTCTCTCTCTCTCTCACACACACACACACACACAGACACACACACTTGGAGGTTTGGTCCCTAGTTCTATTTGTGATCTAAGTCACACAAACAAAAACAAGCCTGGTGGGGGCTTGTTGTTGTTGAGTGTTGTTGAGTTGATTCCTTGAGATAAGCGGTGTAAAGACAAAAGGGGGAGCGACGCAGGTCTGTTTGTTTTCTTTCCTCGCCGCCCCACTGTCCCTTTTCTCGTCTCCCCGCGCACCTCCCCAGACGCCCTGCTGGGGTGGCTCCGCGGATAAGGCGGTCATTTGCTGTCCGCTTTGCGGGGACGGGTCACTTTCCGCGTTGGCGTGAAAGCAAATGTGGAGCTGCTTTTGGAAGGCGCCGGCCGGACGTCGGCTGGGCTCTTTCTCCCCGCGGGGCTGAGGGCCCCTGGGGCTCTGCGAGGCTCTGGCCGCGAACAGATTGCGCCTCCCGCCTGGCTGCCAGTAGGAACTGGGGTGGGAGCCGCGTAACTAACAGTTGCGCGCAAGAGGCGAGTCCCAGGTGTGAGCGCAGAGGCTCTCTCCCCAGCCTGCGGGTCTGGGAACCTTTCAGGACGCCCCCTTCCCCAACTCCTACTCGTGCGTCTGCTCCCTAGGCCAAGCCCCCCTCGTGAGGTTTTAATGACCGCGGACGCAGGGGAGCCCGCACTTGAGCAAGGACCGACTTCTCAGGCGGGTCCACGCTCCTCGCGCTCGCGTCCGCGGGTAGCGCGCTGTGCCCGGGTCAGGGGGCGAGCTGCGAGAAGTAGGAGGGGTCAGGACCCCCAGAAATCCCTGCATGGGCACACACACAATCAAGAATAGGGGTGAGGGTCTTGAGAGGTAGAACTACCCTAGGCAGGGCTTCTCCAACTCGGCCTTTGGACCCGGCGCGCGGCCAAGGGCGTGCCCACCGCGGAAGCACAGATCATCTTCCCCGGACTGGGTCTCCTGGACCCTGCGTTGCTCCCTTTTTCCTAGCGGCCCCGTAACTGGCTGCCGCGTGTAGGGCGATCTTCATTAACTTGGACGCCCAACGTGGTTGAAATAGAGAGGAGGAAAAAACACATTTGATCTGGGCCGACCCTTTGTCTTGAAGCAGATTAGGCAGCCTAGAAATAGGAGGAAAAACAGAAAGTCTAGGCAGGAAAACTTATTGTGTTCACAACGTATAAAAATGATCCGAGCGGTCTGGTACCTCAAGGGGTGAAGATAGATCCTTACAGACGAGTGTGAAGACATGACTGGGAAGATTTAAAGTGAAAGAAACGGCAGATTATTAAGAAAGTAATAGTAAGGTGTCCCATACACTACAGTTTTATTGTTGGGTAGTAACTACCCGATTTATTTATTGCCGGGGCTATATAATAGAGATAATGACCACAAACTCAAGATAAATTCTTATGCGCCCAACCGGTCAATTCCTTTTTATTTAAGAGAGTGAGCCTGAAAGGTGAGCCTCATCCCCTCCCCTCCTCGAAGATCCGTCTTGCTTTCTACCATATTATAAGCATGACATGCAAATAAATAAGTGCTGCTGGGTCTGTGTGGGTAGGCCGGCAGGATTTATTTCAGGTGAGGGAGGAACATACACGGAATATGAATTTCCGCAGGAGCGGTGCCTTGATTCCCTCCCTCTCCCTCTCCCTCTCGGCCGCCCTCTCCTCAGGGTCTCCCTCCTTTTCTGTGGGAGCAGAGAGCATCCCCTGTTAAAAACATTAACGTGTCATGTCTCAGCTCCCTATTCCTTGACATATAGGTCTGGGGAGGGATGGGGGCACTGCAAAATGCAAAACGCATCCCCAAAGTAGGTTGACTTGCTGGGACTGCTGAAAGCGATTCTGGTGGACAAAGAGAAGGGTGAGTTGTAATTATGACTTCCAGTAGGGGAGCAGTATAGGAAGTATGTTAATATCATTTTGAAATATGCACAATGGTCCAAAAGTTTGCTGTCCCGGATCTGGCATGGGTCCTTCCCAGCCGGATGGACCCCAAGGGGAGCCCTCCTGGCACCTTGGGACCTGCCAGCCTCTCTTGGCCCTCGGTTTCTCTCTCTCTGGGAGCCAGGTAAACACACCCCCGGCCAGGTGATGGAGTTAAAGGTGACCTTGCTGGTTGACCGCCAAGGTCGGAAGAGAGCTGTTGGCCGCAGGTGTAGGCTCCACCTGACGCCCTGGCTGCAATCATAGTCACCGGCTGGCCTTTAAGGGGGCGGCCTCCCAGAGCTGCTCTCCCCACCTGCTCTCTGCGACCACTCAGGCAGATCCGGAACCTGCCAAGACGAAGTCAGTCAGCATCCTCTTCCGATCTTCTTTTTTTCTTCCTCATTTTTTGGATAATATTCAGATATACAATGTTTCAGTCTCACAATAACCACTTACATGCAGAACTTCCTTTGATCTGTTTGGCCAGAGTTGGGGGGAAACACCTGACAGTGAACTGCGATGAAAAAGAGAGAGGCTCAGGGGAGATGGGAGAGCCAGAGGCGTGGGGCGAGGGAGAAAGAGGTGCGTGTGGGGAGTTGGAGACCTAGAGACAGCAAGAAGTAGCAGATGGGGGAGGAAGGTAAGGCGAGAAAGTGAAGAGCAGCTGCGAGCGGGAAGAGAAGAGGCTGCTCCTGTAATTTGGTGGTTTGTGTGAAGGATAGTGTTATGAGGCTGAAAGAGAGCACAGTCCTCGTCAATCTTTTACAGTATTGGTGTCATTCAAGCACAACTTTATCTTTAAACCAGATTATCTGTTCCAATGATTTCCATAAGAACATAAATTATAATCTTCAGAGCCTTCAATATTTCTTTCGGTACTTTATTAAGTGTTGTTGCAGAGGCCATTTATGAAGTGAGTGATTCAACTTTTAATCTTTTGAACATTAAAATGTATTCCTCCTAGTTTCCTTTTCAAAATAATCTAAAATAACAAAAAGAAACTAAGCTCATTACATGAAAAAGTGACAAGCGTTTTTGCTCGCAGCCTGGCAAGTTGCCTTATTCACTTCAAAGGATGATGAACTAATTGTTTCCAGAGTTTATAAGTAATTAAGCTATTATTTGGGGGAATTTATGTAACAGTTTTATTCACATTAGAACTTTCTATTTAAAATAGCCAGAGACAAATCTTCAAAAATGCCAAGATTTTAATAATTGAAAAGCCTTCTCATTATTGTGAGTAGTGAAAACTATTTTTATTTAAAAAAGCACTGGAAAATGAAAACAAATATAGTTTTCTCCAGAGTATATGATAAGTGGAGATCATTATGGATAATTAATGCCGAAAGGAAAATGAACATGTAATGGCTTCCAAAAATTAAAACATTTGTAACTATCAAGTTAAGTTCTAAAAAGTTAATTTTAAAATCAGCTGGATTTATCTAAATATGCCTGGCAAGAAAAAAGAGATATTTATATATATTTACTGTCCTTTTAGAAATCTATAAAGAAAGTTTAAAACCTTAAATAATTTTAGCATTTTTAAACCAACTTTTGGTGCCTAGGCAATAAGAGTTAAGGCCCAGAGATGCTAAGTGCTGTAGTTTCTCCAATTTTGCAACAAAGAAATATATTTATTCACCCCTAGATTAAAATAAATAAAACATTCTAAAAATCTTTTGAAATATATAATTCAAACACCACTTCCATAATATTTCAATGCATGTTTGTTAGTTTTAAATAATTAGGTTTGCCATAAATGAAACAAAATTCATTAAAGGAAAAAGTAGGACTTTAAAAAGGAGTGATAAATTATTTTGTAAAATTCAGCAAAATATACGACACTTTAGTTTAATAGGCATTTGTATACATAACCATATACTATTTTAATATAATTTTCCCATCAAGGTGGTATTAGCTCTGTGCATTAGAAAATGCCTGTTTCATTGTCACATGAAGAAAGTCAAAAATAATAAAATTTTCATATTAGGAAGAAATCTCTTTGAAGAATAACAAAACCAAATGTGAAAATCCAAGTAAATGCCTATAAAATCTTATTTGAAGTAAAATAAATTTTCTGGAAGTTATTTGGAAAAAATTAAAGCATGTGGTAGTTCAATATTAATTCCCCTCACCACAAAAAAACTGGGAGTTGTCTATAGCAATTATTACAAGAGGTAGAATATACGTATTAAATAGAAAAAAACCATTTAGGACATACCCACTTGTTTCAAGTAAAATTCCTCTGAAACAAAAGTCTGGAATTTGATGGAAATTGTATATAAAATGCTTTGTATAATTCATGGTCAGTGTCGTTTTGTGGACTCTGTATAAACTGTGGCAATTTAGATCTGTCATGGTATCACAATGTCTGATTCAATATTTGCTGTAATATGTTCTCTTTATTAGTACAGACTAGCATTGCATTATTAAAAACAAAAACTAAAGCACCCCGGTTAGTAGTAATGCAATCCCAATTGTCTAACACCCTGTGATAATTGACCTTCTGGACACCAGGCACTGGGATTCACTTTCAGACACTTAGCTGTTTAAACTGACTTCATTACAGGAAGACAATAGTGACTCTGTTGCAACTGACACCTGCACTATTTCACACAACACATGGGCCATACCTTGCCAAGTCAGCCACCACCATGATTCACACCAGAGCAGGAAGTCAGCTGGAGACAAATTTTATAATATGAATATGCTGTTATGATTAAGGAGTAATGAATTCTTTTTGCATAGCCCTCTACAATCTTAAGGAGACAATTAGAAGCCTGTTTCTGGTTTCCTTGTGTTACAATATTGCCATATGCAAAGATGTTTCCATTACTTTATGCCGAAGTTTAAAAGTTAAGGATTTTATGGTACACAGCATTCAAGGTGTCCATAATAATACAGCCTATAGATAGAAAAATACTGTTGTGGGAGGCTGAGGCAGGAGAATGGCGTGAACCCGGGAGACGGAGCTTGCAGTGAGCCGAAATGGTGCCACTGCACTCCAGCCTGGGCGACAGAGCAAGACTCCGTCTCAAAAAAAGAAAAAGAAAAATACTGTTGTATCACACCTATGCCCTAGTTGAAAAGAGTCCATTAGTGGAAAGGTTTGGGGGCGGAGGTGGCTAGCTCAGTGACCAGACATGTAGGCACTCTGATAAGTCATCCTAAATGAATTGCTAGAACATATGCAATTCATTCTCCATGGATCTTTCTCCTAATCTCTAAATAATAATAATATATTTCTTCTTTATAAATCATTTTGTGTTGCAGAATATGGTAAAGCATTGTTTTAAATTATATTGACTAAAATACAATCTCAGAGGGTTCTAGATTTTTTCTGAACTCATAGAGAGTTCTAGATGTGAGTTCTAGATTTTTTTCTCACTCATAAGGGAATATTACTCTGTCCTCAAAGTTCTAAGTGTCTCTTAGAATTCTGAGACACTTTCCTTTGCTCTTCTCTGGCCACCAGAATGAAAGTGACAGTGCCTTATTGTTCCAAAGTATTTGCTGAAGGTAATTAATAGCTTTATTGATTAAGTTGCTTCACTGAAATAAAAGGTGACTTTTCCACCGATGACTAGATTGTGATCTAACAAACTGAAAAATAACATGCCATATTCCAAAGAGAGAAGCCCAACTTCTAAGGCACAACTCCATCCCTCCCCAGCTTGTAAAAATCCACAGATTTACTAGTTTTTATTTAAATTTTGCGTTATGCTAGCCTGGATCTTGTCTTAAATCCTTGAACATTTCTAGCATACTCCATTAAATGCTTTGTAAGACTGAAAAAATTCTCTGTATGTGGGTTTTAGAATCTTAAGCAGTCAGCAGGGCACTGTAGATACTGAAATTAACAGGATATTGTCTGTGTCCTCAAGAGCTCATCTTAGGGTAGAGCTGATAAACACCCCACAATCCAAATCCATAGCAGTATGGACAGGTGCTGTGGGAATACAAAAGTTAAACCAAGAAAATGGAAGAAGGGAGCCCCCAAAAGTCTTTGTCGTGGGCTAAGGTGAGGGGGAGTAGAGATCAGGGTATGTTTTTAAATCAGAGTTTAACCAAGTAAACAGAAACCACTCTGAGTGTATACAAGGGAAGGAATCGAATGCAGGAAATTGGTTACACAGGGTATAGGAGAGGCTGCAAAGCCCAACAGCTGGCAGCAAGGCAACCCTGAGGCAGGAAATAGCAGGAAACTAACCACTCCTAGACTGGAGAGACAGAGGGCGCAGGTGAGTCACCAGACTCCAGGGGGTGGGACTACTTGGTAGAAGATGTAACCGGGGCAGGCATGTCCAGTGGGAGCTGGAGCTATGGAAGGAATAAGGGAGGGATACACATTCTGGAGTCCTGCAATCTAGAACAGAGCAAGGAAGGGCGAAGAATAGCTTTGAAAGGAGACAGTTCCAGGAGTGGCATTTCTTATTATATTTTTTAAATGAAAATCTTTCATATTCATTTCTGAAGATACTCATTTGAGAATGCTGGAGAAGGAAGAGAAGAATGTTCCAGGCAAGGGCACTGAATTGGAAGAGAAAGTGACTTATTTAGAAAGCCACAAGTTTGCCAGTGCAGCCCTAGTAAAGAGACAGACGTGGGACATTGTAGGACATGAGTTGAAGATTCTAACAGCCAAAGACATGAAATGACCAGCGGCTTCTGTAACAGCTTTACTTGCTCTCAATCATTAAGCCCCAGAGGCCAGGATAATAGAGACTACAGGGGTTAACATTGCAAAACGCTGCAAAAATAGAGACATGGGTCTCCATACAGGTGCAATGCTGCCCACTAACAAATGGCATTTCTATGAAGAAATACAGTCATCATCCTGGGCTGCCTTCAGTTAACTTATATGTTATCTGATTCAACCACAAGGCCAGTGGGACATCGATTCCGTCATTTTAATGAACAAATTAGACATTGCTCACTAACCCAAAGGAAACATCCTCGTGGTCAGTTTGGTGTTCAGAGGGCTAGATAAAAGGTTTTGTCTACTCCCAGGTAATAGTAATAGCTCAGTCCATGACCTCACAGGTGTCAGTCTCATGAATAATAGCTTGAAGTAGAGCCAGGGAGCTAAGAAACCAGTGAAAACACTGTTGTGATGATGGTGGGGATGGAAGGTGAGCGTGATGATTACCAGAAGATATTAGGTGATTGAAGCACAGAGGAGGGAGATGAGATATTGAGAACCATGGCATGGTTTCTGGTTTGGAAAATTCTGCAGATTGTGGTTCCATTTGCTGGAAAGATA
Organism: Hylobates moloch; assembly: GCF_009828535.3. Lineage (NCBI taxonomy): Eukaryota > Metazoa > Chordata > Mammalia > Primates > Hylobatidae > Hylobates > Hylobates moloch. Next base: position 58,012,629 of record NW_026652290.1, on the reverse strand, counting down.
ACCCTAGAAGAAGGAACATATTAGAAAGGAGGATGTTAAACTTGTTTTAGATATTTTGAGATTAAGATACTTTTGATTTATCAAGATAGAGATGCTCATTAGGACAATGGAAATATGGGTCTGTGTTTTAGTGGAGTCTGGGCTGGAGATAAAAATTTGAGAGGAGTCACTGGAGTAGATGAGATCATTCACAATCTCTTTCAAGAGGTTTATGGTGAAAGAAAAGAAAGGAACAGGCCGTCAGTAGTAAAGGGGAACAAGGATACATAATTTTGAAGATAGGAAAGACTTGAACATATTTGTATAATGAAGGGAAGGAAGAGGATATGCTGAAATTGCAAGAAAGAGTGTTAAATAATGGAGAAATCCATCATCCAGGTGGGGAATGGAGGAAAGGAGCTATTCCTCAGCAGGGGAAGAGCCTGGCCTTCAAGGTTGAAGGCAGGTAATGGGTAGAATTGTATGTCCAGATGGGGGGTAGTGGAGGAAGAATTCAGGAGTAGTTCATACTTAAAAACTTTCACCTTTTTTTTTTTTTTTGAGATGTGGGTAGAGATGTCATTTGATGATGAGTGAGGAAGTAGGAGGGTGACCAGGTTGTAGCACTTAAAGGCCTGTCCCCCAGGAACCCCTTCAGTCCTGGACAAACTGAGAAATTTGGTCACCCCATAGAGTAAAGGAAAGGGAAAGGCTTGAGATGAGTGTGAAATATTAACAGTCATCACGGGAAGTGGCAGAGGAAGCTGACCAGAAATGCAAAGCTTGCTCGCTGGTATTGAGAACTTACATGGAATTGGAGATTAAGGGGCAAGGTTTTGTGCATGGCTGTGTGGTTTTCTTCAGCAACACCTAAGCATACTGAGTTATCATTCCAGGAGAGAGTGTGTTCATGCATCCAGGTGTGTGTTTGAAGTACTTTTTAGAACTCAAAAGTATGCAGTATCAGAGTTCTCATTCTGGGAACAGGAAAACAGAGTGAAATCAGCAGCAAGGTTGCCAGAACCCTGTTAGGTAGAAGATCATTCTGTCAACGATGTACATCACTCTTGCTTCATGTTTGCAGTCGACAAATGGCAGTTTTCACAATCTACAATATCTTGAGGTACCCCTGCCATGCCGGCATGTATTCATAATACCTCTTCTCTCTGGAAGGGTAATTTAGACACTGCAGTCATTAAGCAGTGTCTTGAGGTAAAAAGCACCCACATGCCTGTGGGTGAACATTATCTGTTACCCCAGCTCATCCACAAGGCATGTCATGAGAATATTTTGCCTGTGTCATTGACTAAGTTATATACCTTTATACTGGTAGGAATTTCGCCTGTTGTTGGTTATATGAACAAAGAAAAATGTAAATATGTGATTGTCTGGCTGGTCATAGGGCAAATGGGGCAATGAGTTCCCATAAGTAGATTCAAGTAAATATCTGGAGTTTTGACTTTTCTTTTTGCAGCAAATACATTTGGATAGCTCCCAAATAGAAGAAGGGGTGTTTTCTCTGGTTTGTGCCCTATACCTGGGACAAACCAGTACCTCTAAGTTTCCAATACAGGACAGACAATATAAGCCACAAAGGGGACCAAACTACATGATGAAAATCTGAAACTAAGCTTGGGTTGAGGAAGGTTCTCAAATCTTGTCTGAAATTTGATGCAGTTTGGCTCAAAACTTTCCAGGAATTTGCTGAGGCTTTAGACAATAGACTGAATGGTGTTCCTCAAAATTCATGTGTTGAGGTCCTATCCCAGTACCTCAGAATATGACTGTGTTTGGAGACAGGGTCTTTAAAGAAGTAACTGAGGTTAAATGAGGTAATATGTGTGGGCCCTAACCCAATCTAACCGGTGTCTTTATAGGACAGGAAGTTTAGACATAAAAAGAGGCACTAGGGATGCTGGAGCACAGAGGAAGGACCCTGTAAGGACACAGTGAGAAAACAGCCATCTGCAAGCCAGGAAGCAAGGCCCCAGAAGAAAACAAACCCACCCATACCTTGCATATTAGCCCATTTTCACGCTACTGATAAAGACATACCCAACTGGGTAATTTATAAAGAAAATGAGGTTTAATGGACTCAGAGTTCCACGTGGCTGGGGAGGCCTTACAATCATGGCTGAAGGTGAAAGGCACATCTTACATGGTGGCAGACAAGAGATAAATGAGAACCAAGCAAAAGGGGAAACCCCTTATAAAATCATCAGATCTCATGAAACTTATTCACTACCACAAGAACAGTATGGGGGAAACCGTCCCCATGATTCAATTATCTCCCACCAGGTCCCTTCTACAACATGTGGGAATTATGGGAGCTACAATTCAAGATGAGATTTGGGTGGGGACACAGCCAAACCATATCGCCTTGATTTCAGACTTCAAGCCTCCAGAATGCAAGAACATAAATTTTTGTTAAGTCCCCAGGTCTGTGGTATTTTGCTATGGCAACCCTCGTGAAGCAATACAGGGAGTTTTAGAGTTTGAATTCCTCAACAACCTCAGAAATTGTGGATGCATCAATTATGTTTTAATGTAAAAATGAATCTAGGAGATATCTACTGAGAAACTCTGTTTTTATCTCAACTTTATTTATCAAATATTTACCAAACATTTTTGTAGCACTTACCAGGAGAGGTGCCTTCATTATTCTTTTCAGCTCTTAAGCCTTTCTTACTCTCCTTCACCTCATCCTGCATGTCTATAAGCATGAACTCTGTTGAAGTCATTTTAAAAATACACTATTTTTCAAATGACAATACTGCATTTCTTTTTTTTTTTTTCTTTTTCTTTTTCTTTTCTTTTCTTTCTTTTTTTTTTTTTTTTGAGACGGAATCTTGCTCTGTTGCCAGGCTGGAGTACAGTGGCACCATCTCGGCTCACTGCAACCTCCGCCTCCCAGGTTCAAGTGATTCTCCTGCCTCAGCCTCTCGAGCAAGTGGGACTACAGGCGCACACCACCACACCCAGCTAATTTTTGTATTTTTAGTAGATACGGGGTTTCACCATGTTGGCCAGGATGGTCTCAATCTCTTGACCTCGTGATCCACCTGCCGCGGCCTCCCAAAGTGCTAGGATTACAGGTATGAGCCACCACACCCAGCTGACAATACTGCATTTTTAACGAAGTTTAGTTATGGAGTCTGTAGGCAGGGTTTTCATTATGTTTAGTAGGAATTAAGCCTGTATGTGAGCATAAAGCTATAGTCAATAATTTTACCCCCTTTAGGACTGTGAAATTTGGGCCAGTCACCCTACCTGGTTAATTCTCTGCAGTATTTAAGGTATCTATCTCAAGTTGATTATAAGGTTAGGCACTTTTAATTAAAAATGCATTTCTAAAATACTTTAGAACATTTAGAAATGTCACCATGACGATGTTGACAGGGGAATCTCCATGGCATTAAGTTGTGTCTTTCTCTGTTGAGAGCAGATTCTACTAAAAGTATTGCAGAAGCGCAAAAACATCTGACATTGTCTGGTGAGCCTATTTGTAGCTGTTGGCTTAGAATAATCTATACTGACCTGTAAGGTCTGCTTTAGTAACAATAACAGGTAATGTACTGAACCTGCTATAAGCAAAAGGATGTTCATTAAATGTTTGCCTTTGGTGAACTTTCCTGGTCATTGTTCTTGGAAATAATATGGAGGGTTGGAAATTGGGAAATTTTATAAACTAATCCTAGTATTCCCAGGCTGGGCGCGGCAGCTCAAGCCTGTAATCCCAGCACTTTGGGAGGCCGAGGCGGGCGGATCACGAGGTCAGGAGATCAAGACCACAGTGAAACCCCGTCTCTACTAAAAATACAAAAAATTAGCCGGGCGTGGTGGCGGGCGCCTGTAGTCCCAGCTACTCGGAGGCTGAGGCAGGAGAATGGCGTGAACCCGGGAGGCGGAGCTTGCAGTGAGCCGAGAGTGCGCCACTGCACTCCAGCCTGGGCGACAGAGCGAGACTCCGTCTCAAAAAAAAAAAATAAAAAATAAAAAAAAATGCTAGTGTTCCTATTTACTTATTGTGTGGTTTTGGTAAAGTCAATCATAGTGAACATCAGTTTGTTCACCTGCAAAACGGGGAAGATTCTATCTTTGAATGCTACTTTAAAGGTGTTATGAGAAGAATATTAAATGACGTGTATGTGGTGCTTTTAAAACACGCTATCCAAATTCAAACATTATATTGTTATTGTAATTGCCATTAAATGGTTTAATTTAGCAACACTTTGAAATGGCTTTCTCCAATTCTAATTGAAGTAGCAACTTGGGATCCCTTCAGTGATGAAAATCATAGCAAACACAATCTCTTATTGATCAGGTTTCCCAGAAAGACCCCTGGTTCCACCATATTTCAGGGAGTATCTACTGGAGCTTGGTCAACATCAACTTTTGGTTTCAGTCTTACATTAGACAATGCTGTTTTTCTACAAATGTCCCCAATATTACCCTTTTAAAACTCAGTTGAAGATGTAAATGTTACCTCAGATGAAAAACTTTCAGAACCTAATGTCAAGTTGCATGCGGGAATGTGTTATCTCAAAGTGTTGTGAGAAAGGTTCTTTCCCCTAGGGTCTCTGATTCTATCCATGCTGTACAACACCAGTGTCCAACCCCTGGGCCACGGACCCTTACTTGTCTGTGGCTGTTAGGAACCAGGCCACCCAGCAGGAAGTGAGCCATGGGCGAGTGAGTGAACCAGTAAAGCTTCATCTGTATTTACAGTCCCTCCCCATCACTTGCATTACTGCGTAAACTCTGCCTCCTGTCAGATCAGCTGTGGCATTAGATTCTCACAAAAGCATGAACCCTATTGTGAACTGTGCATGTGAAGGATCTAGGCTGTGTGCTCCTTATCAGAATCTCATGCCTGATAATCTGTTACTGCCTCCCATCATCCCCAGATAGGACCATCTAGTTGCAGGAAAACAAGCGCAGGGCTCCCACTAATTCTACATTATGGTGGGTTGTATAATTATTTCATTATATATTACAATGTAATAAGACTGATAGAACTAAAGTGCACAATAAATGTAATGCACTTGAATTATCTGAAAATTATCCCTCCACATCATGCGAGTCCATGGGAAAATTGTCTTATATGAAACTGGTTCCTGGTTCCTGGTGCCAAAAAGGTTGGAGACTGCTGCTGTACAACATTTATTTAAATAGATTAATGAACATAAGCCTTATCACTATGTTTTTTTTTTTTTTTTTTGAGACAGAGTCTCTTGCCCATGTCACCCAGGCTGGAGTGCAATAGCACAATCGTGGCTCACTGCAACCTCTGACTCCTGGGTTCAAGCGATTCTCCTGTCTCGGCTTCCCAAGTAGCTGGGATTGTAGGAGTGAGCCACCATACCAGCTAATTTTTTTTGTATTTTTAGTAGAGATGGTGTTTCACCATGCTGGCCAGGCTGGTCTTGAACTCCTGACCTCAGGCGATCCGCCCACCTCGGCCTCCCAAAGTGCTGGGACTACAGGTGTGAGCCACCATGCCCAGTCTATGTATTAACCGAGTGCATTAAGCATGTTGCTCTCACTTCCTGTGTTGAGACATAGGTAAATGTTCATTAAATATGAAATAATTCCCATAAAATGCTGCTTTTGAACCCAAATTATAATTTGGGCAATGATCCAAACCATCTAGAGTCTTTGTCATTGATCTCAGGAGTGTGGGCAAACTAGAGTACGTGTGTATGTGTGTGGAAGTGTGGGTTAGGGGGAGTTGTCATTGCTGGGATTGGAGGCTTGGCATAGATTTAGAGGAGTTTAACATTTAAAAACCCCTCTATTATGGAAAGCTTTCAAATGTACACAAAGTCAAGAGACTGGTATAACAGACTTCCATGTATTCATCACTCTATGTCAAGAATTACAATGATCAACATTTTGCATTTGCATTTTGGTCCTTATTTTTTTTTCATTTTTGAGATGGAGTCTCACTCTGTCACTCAGGCTGGAGGGCAGTGGCGCGATCTTGGCTCACTGAAAACTCTGCCTCCCAGGTTCAAGCAATTCTCCTCTTGCCTCAGTCTCTTGAGTTGCTGGGATTACAGGTGCACACCACCACCCTGGGCTAAGTTTTGTGTTTTTAGTAGAGATGGGATTTCACCATATTGGCCAGGCTGGTCTTGAACTCCTGACCTCAAGTGATCCACCTGCCTCAGGCTCCCAAAGTGCTAGGATTACAGGTGTGAGCCATTGTGCCAGGCCTGACATTTTGGTACTTTGTTTCATCTATTCCCTCCCTTCTCTCGGTCTCTCTGTCACACACACTCTCTCTCTCTCTCTCTTCCTCCACTTGCTCTAATATTTTAAATCAATCAAACACTAGATATCAGTTTATCTCACTTTTAAATATTTCAGAATGCATATTTAACTAGTAGTGACTTTGTTTTGTTTTAATTTAAAAAATAACTTTTTCATTTTGATGTAATTTTAAACTTATAGCAAAATTGCAAGAATAGTACAAGAAACTCCTGTAATCCTTTAATTCTTTACTCCGATATCACTAATTGTATACATCTTAATTTTCCTTTATCCCTCTCTTTTTCATATAATTTATATACTTTGTTTTCTGAATCATTTGAAGGTAAGAATATATTTGAAGGTAAGAATATATTTGAAGGTAAGAATATATTCTCTTTTTTTTTTTGAGATGGAGTCTCACTCTATCGCCCAGGCTGGAGTGCTGTGGTGTGATCTTGGCTCACTGCAACCTCTGCCTCCCGGGTTCAAGCGATTCTCCTGCCTCAGCCTCCTAAGTAGCTGGGATTACAGCTGCGCACCAACATACCCAGCTATTTTTTTTTTTTTTTTGTATTTTTAGTAGAGATGGGGTTTCACCATGTTGGCCGGGCTGATCTTGAACTCCTGACCTCGTGATCTGCCCACCTTGGCTTCCCAAAGTGCTGGGATTACAGGCTTGAGTCACCACACCCAGTCTAACATTATACTCTTTTACCACTAAATCAGTGTGTATGTTCTATGAACAAAGAAATGTTGTTATATAACCACGGGATAACTATGAAAATCAGGAAACTTAATATCAATACAATACTATTATCCAATCCCCAGCCCATATTTAAATGTTATCAATTGCCACAATAATATCCTTTGTATCATTTTTTTCCCTAATCCAGAGTCTACTCCAGGATTGTACATTACTTCTTGTCACGTCTCTTTAGTTTCCTTTAATCTGGAACAAGCTGTTCCTCAGCCTTTCTTGGTTTTTCTTGACCTTGACATTTTTGAAGAGTACAGACCAGTTGTTCTGTGGAATGTCCCTTAGTTGGGGTTTGTTTGATGTTTCCTTTTGATTGGATTTAGGTTATGCTTTGTTGGCAGGAGCACTGCAGAAGGGATGTTGTGCCTTCAGTACACAGTATCAGCTGGCACATAATGTCCGTTTGTCTCAGTAATGGTGACATTTACTGTAATTATTTTGATCACAAGTTACTGTCTGCCAAATAAGAGTTATTTCGAGATTATTATAGAAATATTCTGTTCTGCATCAAACGTTGGTCCATTAGTGTTAACACCCATTGAGGATTCGCTAACTCCATTATTTTAATATATTTATCAGTTGGCATTCTATTGTAAGGAAGCATTTTGCCTTTTTCCAACTTTATTTATTCACGCACTTTTTTCTATTAAAATGGGCTAATGGATTCTTTTATTTAATGGGTTATGATTTATTACTATATTATTTATTTTTTGATGCTTGTTTTTTCTTTTTAGATTTGGCCAATGGAAACCACTCCAAGTTACCTCCTGTGTCTTTTTGATGTCCTAAAAGAGGCTTAACTTCGTACCTTCCATGTTGAAATGGAGACTGAGCTCAGCTCTCCTATTCACATGCTCAGTTTCCAGTAACAATAGACTTTCTATCCAAATCCTTCCTTTTTTTTTTTTTTTTTTTTTTAATTAAAGTACATCCTTGGAGTGGGTCAGTGTGGTTAGTTGAGTAGCAGGAAAAGATTTAACTGTTCTCACGTAGGGGAAAGCCCAGTTGATAGTCTCTTTTGGCCCCTCATGGCCGCTATCACGAAAAATGTTCCCCACTAAAAAGTCAAGCAACAGGCTTCCTAATTTCTGGCTTCTGTCTGAAACAGGCTTTTTGAGCCAGTTAATTGAACATAAATTACAATTGACCTTGGAGGGATTAACTTGCATTTTGGGGTCATCTCAGCTGCATAGCTATTTGGGTGCTTTCTGACTGCTTGTGCTTTTATATACTTTTCAGCTAAGTTAGAGACGAAAATGTACCACTCAGTGACATTACAGGAATTGTTGACCTTCTCTGGTCAGTTTGAGGTCAAGGAATTAATGCAGAGAATTACCAGAAGATCTATAAATACACGTTTCTTACATGAGAGGTATCATTAAAAAATGATGTTCATTTTACTTAACTGTTTCAGATCCATGTGTAGTATGTGAATAGCAGTCATATAAAGGGAACTCTAGTTTTGGGGAACAATAAAATAAGATTTAAATTAAACATTTAAAAAACTACACTAGCAGTAGGTTTCCTGAAATTCCATTGTGACTGAGCCATTTTAATGTTAAAAATAGGATGATAAACCCATATTCAAAAGAAGAATTATTGTTCATGTCAAAGGCTAAAAACATTCTTTTGAGGTCAAGTCAGTCCTGAAAGTAATCAGTGTGGCCCACATGTCTTATGTTTTGCTCTGCCTCTTTGGAATATCAAGAGGTTGAATTAGAAATTGGTATGCCAGCTTCTCCTTGATGAATGAGTGAGAAGAGCACGACCTTCAGAAACACAGACCTGGGACCAAATAACACTACTGACATTGATTAGTTCTCCATCTTTGGCAAGTTCTTTTATCATTCTAAGTGTCTGTTTTTATCTATGAAGATAGTGTCTCAGTCTGTGCCACTATAACAAAAAATACCCAAGACTGGGCAATTAATAAGAATAGGAATTTATTCCATACCATTCTGGAGGCTGGGAAGTCCAAGATCAAGGCACCAGTAGAGTCTGTGTCTGTGACAACTGCTGTCTGCTTCCAAGATGGTACCTTGTTGCTGTGTCCTCATATGGCAGAAGAGGCAGTCTGTGTGTCCTTATATGGCAGAAAAGCAGAAGGACAAAAAAGGGCCTATCTAGTTCCCCCAGTCCTTTTAAAAGGTCATTAATTTCATTCATAAGGGCTCTCCTCTCATGACTTAATCACTTCCAAGACCTCACATTTTAATGCTGTTGCATTGGGGGATTAAATTTTAAGATGAGGCTTCGTGCGGTGGCTCATGCCTGCCTGTAATCCCAGCACTTTGGGAGGCCAAGGTGGGTGGATCGCCTGAGGTCAGGAGTTCGAGACCAGCCTGGCCAACATGGTGAAACCCTGTCTCTACTAAAAACACAAAAATTAGCCAGATGTGATGGCAGGTGTCTGTAATCCCAGCTACTCGGGAGGCTGAGGCAGGAGAATTGCTTGAATTGGGAGGCAGAGGTTGCAGTGAGCCGAGAATGTGCCATTGCTCTCCAGCCTGGGTGACAAGAGTGAGACTTCGTCTCAAAAAAACCCCAAAAAACAAAAAAACAAAATTTAAGATGAATTTTAGAGGAGACACAAACACCAAGCCATAGCAAAGGCTTAACAATGTGCAGGATTAGTGCAAGGAATAAAAGCTATGTAAAACTTTTATACAACGTATAATGCCAACACAGAGGCACAGAGGAGGCTCTCCGTGAATGTGATTTCTCTTTTTTTCCCACCCTTTCTTCTAATAGCATAACAATCACCACCATTTATTAATTGCTTACAACATGCCAGAATCTGATTTGAGTGCTTTACATGCATGATTTGTGAGAGAGGAACTATTATCTCAATTTGCAGATGAGAAAACCAAGATTTAGACATGTTAAGGACCCTTGACCAAATGTTGGTGCTGGGATTTTACATTTGATGCCAGACTCCAAGCTCTTAATCATCATGCTCTCCTGCCTCTTATAACTATGACTCTTTTAAACCACACACTTTCTCTAAATTTGAAGTAGTAACTCATGGGTTTACACAATACTATTGAGTGAGTGCAGTTGAGTCCTAAGGTGTGGCAAGGGAGACTTAAAAACCTGAACTAGAAGCAGAAATAATTAAGGGTGCAGGAGAAAAGACAGGGAAAGGTCAGAGATAAACTTATCAGGTAAATAGGGGCTGAATACCACTCTCTTTGTCTCTGGAGCCTTTGATTGCTTACCTTATTTTAAGTTAGAGATTAAAAATATACATGATTATCCTACACGTTTACCTATGTAACAAACATGCACGTCCAGCACATGTACCCCAGAACTAAAAATAAAAATTAAAAGAAAAAAATGATAAAAATACACATGATTAGTCCTAATATTAGGTAGGTGCAAAAGTAATTGAGGTTTTTGCCATTAAAAGTAATGCTACTATTTAGCTACTATTTCTTGAGCATGTATACAGCAGGCATTATGTGCTTTATGGGATCCTCACTTTAAAGTTACAGGAGCCTTATGAGGCATATTTCCCCCTTGTTGTTAGAATACACCTTGAAAAATATTTCATGCCCCTGTCATTTAAGCATTTCTGTAGCAGAGGCTGCTTGTTGTCTACCCCAACGGTGACTTTCCCTTCCTTCTTAAGAAGGGAACCTGAGTTTTAGTCAGGCCCCTTGCCATGCAGAAGTAGAGATAATTCCCAGCCTCTCTTGCTCTTCCCAGCCTCTCTTGCTCTTCTTTTTTTGAACTTTTATTTTAGGTTTGGGGATACATGTGAAGGTTTATTATGCAGGTAAACTCATGTCATGGGGTTTGCTGTACAGATTATTTCATCACTTGGGTATTAAGCCCAGTACCCAATAGTTATATTTTCTCCTCCTCTCCCTCCTCCCAAACTCCACTCTCAAGTAGACCCCAGTGTCTGTTGTTTCTCCTTTGCCCTTCTTTTTATTCCTACTTGTTAGGTAGCAATTGGAATGTTATAGCTAAGTTTCAGCAACTATCCTAAACCATCAAGTGGCTTTGATGATAGAAACCACCTGGTAAGATGGCAGAGCAGAAAGAGAGAAGACTAGGTTACTGATGACATCTTAAAGTTGCTTTACCAGTCCTGGGCTGCCTACCTCTAGTTTTACACAAGAAGGAAACTTAATTTCTTTCTTCCTTCCTTCCTTCCTTCCTTCCTTCCTTCCTTCCTTCCTTCCTTCCTTCCTTCCTACCTCCCTTCGTTCCTCTCTCATCTCCCTTCCTTCCCTCCATTCCTTCCTTCCTCTGTTCTTCCTTCCCTTCCACCCTCTCCTTGCTCTTTTCCTTCCTCTCTCCCCTTCCTTCCTCCCTCTCTCTTTATTTCTGTTTGCCACTGTTAGCTTGCTTTTTTCTCTTATATATAACCAAGTAATTCTAATTACAGCTTCCAAATATATGCCTAGCTTCCTATGGGCATATCTTGATATATTGGGAAAGCCTGTAAAGCTCTAAGGTTACTGGTTCAACCTTTTTTTTTTTGAGACGGAGTCTCGCTTTGACGCCCAGGCTGGAGTGCAGTGGCTCAATCTCGGCTCACTGCAAGCTCCGCCTCCCGGGTTCACGCCATTCTCCTACCTCAGCCTCTCCGGGTAGCTGGGACTACAGGCGCCCGCCACCATGCCCGGCTAATTTTTTGTATTTTTAGTAGAGACGGGGTTTCACCATGGTCTCGATCTCCTGACCTCGTGATCCGCCCGCCTCGGCCTCCCAAAGTGCTAGGATTACAAGCGTGAGCCACCGCACCCGGCTTGGTTCAACCTTTAGTTGAGTACACTTAACTTACAAAATATTAAGCTATCATGGAAATACACACAGTTGAATATTTTGGGCCTTTATGTCCTTTAACATCTTTTTGGGCTACAGCACTTTTAGCAGTTAGAATATATTGACAGCAAACTCACAGTGTTTCCTCCATTTAATTCAAAGAAAGATGCATTTGGGAGAAAATTAAAGTCTTGCTGCTCTAAAGCTATTCCTATAAACTCCATCAGAGACTGCACACCATTCAAGGTCATGCTGCAAGCAGATTTGGAATGGGCAAGATGCTTTTGTGATGAAAGTTATTGCATCAAACAAAACTCAAAATTTATTCCAGGTGGGATCCACCCACCCTCCCCATGCTATCTTAACATCAAACACAAAACTGACGCAAAGCAATTCTGTCCTCCTGATACAATGAACTTTGGGCACAAGTAGAGGGTGCATTACAAAGACATGGTTTCATACTTGAGTACGTGGGTTGGTGAAAATGAGTTTTCCACTTAAATGTGATCCATTTAAGGATAGCTAAATACATGCTCTCCTGCTTATTATATTTACGATCACTTTTATCTCAGCAAAAGATACTGTTATGGTGAAAATATATTACACATGTCCTTTGCCGACTGAGAGAGTTAAAATGAATAGAACAATAAAGAAAAAAAGAAGTAGAAAAAAGGAAGAAATCCTAAATTTTACTGCCAAAGCCTTACAAAGACAAATATGGGCAGAATATATATTTAGAGACCTTGGCAAAAGAAAATGGAAATTTGAGCAATCAGCTGAATAATTTAGCCAAAAATGGTTGAGAATATTTATTCTCTTTTAAAATCTTAATTGTCCATCCCATTGTAGGCTAGATTGACTGAATTTTCTGGACAAAGTCATAGTTTCCTTAACTTTGTGGGAACATGGGTTGTAACTGCTGAGTAACCACTACCAGTGACTATTTGTTAAAAATACACCATTTGCAAGACATTGCATTAGCTTTGTGGTCATAAATGTATTGTTCTATGAGTTAAATGAAGATTGTTAATGGACTCATAGGATCATACAATCTCAGTATTTTCAGGAAATTTAGATATATCTATTTCAATCCTTTAAATTCCTCCCCCAGCACCATTTTAAAGATGAGGAAACTAAGGCCCTACAGACTTTTCAAAATCTCACAACTTGTACGTAAACTCCACTTGTAAAATAGTGGTGTTTTATACTTTTTACTAGTTTTCTAAAATGGTCCAGTGGAGAAAAAGAAGCTTTTGTTCATTACTTTGAATTTGTTTCTAGTTATGTTTGGTATCATGCTTTTCTTCTGTAAAGATTTATCAATGAGAAGATTATAAGATCAAAACCTTCCAAGGGTGAGTTTCCTTCACCTTGTTGAAAATTATTGGTATTAGATATTATTACCTATAAGAGACATGGACTATGTGAAAAGACTTCTTTTATTTTCAGTGATAGTACACTAAGCCTTGTAGCAAAACAGAAATAGTAAACTGCATATTGATTCCAAAGCAAATCAAGTTAAGTATCTTCTATGGACATATAGTCAGATAATAAAACTCAAGAAAATAATGTATGTTCTTCTCTATTTTCCACTAAACTAGGGAATCTCCTTTAAACTTTGTATGCAGTATGGAAATAAGGTTTCTGAAGAAACCATTACAACATGTTTTCATGAGTGTTTATTAAGAAGCCCCAAACATTTTTCAGTAATAAATCGGCTGACATATCTATAGATTTAAATCTTTTATTGGTTACTGATTAACGTAACTGCTCTGCCTGACAAATCTTTACAATAAATAAGCCAACCAGTGAGCATTTCACAATGAAACCAACTTTGTTTAAAGGACTATCACTAAAACAGGATTTATGCGCTAATGAATTTTGCAATCAGCATGTGGTGGTGTACAAGTTTCAACATGAATCTAAAATGCAGAAATCTGAAGACACTGAAGTTATTAAAAATCACACCACAACTACTTTTAATTAAAAAGAAATATATTACATTCATATTTAGCAGCAGCATTATAGCATATGAAAAGGAGAACTCAGGGTTACTCTTTGAACATATTCTAACAAAATACAGCTGTTGCTGCTATACAGGTTAATGATTCCTTCTCAAAATAAAATTCATTGCTATACTGATTCTGATTTTTTAAAAAATCAAAATAAGGAACAATATTTTTTGTATACACATAAGCCAAGTAAATAGACAAGATGATCCATGATGATTCAGTAAAATAAAAGTTGCTTATGGATATATATATATACTTTCAGTTTGATTGAATTCTTCCTGGAAAGCCTATATAAGTCACTGGACTTCTTGTCTCTGAATTAATTAAATTGTTGACAGTGAAATTGTCAAAAGTAGCTTTGGTATAAAAAATGATTCCCAGATCTTTTTCTCTAAAACTTAAAAAAAAATCCTGACAAACTTGAAAAAGTTTTAAACATCTGCCTGGACAGATGTCAAAATGCAGAGTGTTATACCATTATACTGTGTCAGTATCTGACACTATGTTATTACTCTTCAGTTAAATATTCACAGTGAGATTTTATGATCTTTTTAAAAGAAAACTTGCATGAGAGAGTAACTTTATCTTGCACAACACATAAGCACTTTAAACAAATGAATTTCAGAGTAAACAATGAAAAATACCTTTTTGTGCGAGTTTTTATATCATATTTTAATCACTTGAGATTTTCACATCAGGATTTTACAAATCATTCAACAGTATGTAATGGATAATGAACCATGTTATTAATTTTGAATATTTCCTTGGAAAGAAAATTTTAGTGAGAATCATATATAAATAGCATAGAGAATTACATATGGGAAAAAGGTGGCATTGCTAAATCCTAATTGTTGTGGAGTATATATTGTAGTAAAATAAACAATGTTTTTCAAGAAATGAGAGATGAAAACTGTCATGATATTATAAAATGCAACAGTAATTTAGCAAGGAAGACTTCACTGAAAGGAATATTTAGATCCAGACACCAGGTTGCTGAGATGTTATTTCATTCTGTGTTCATCTCTACCCCAAATCTTCTAGATTAGATATATTATAGTTAGTTTATTTGATGAACATTTTCATATTGGGATTATAAGTGCCTGAAAATAGAATTTTTAATGCTTTTAATGTGATTAAGGAGGCAAAACCTCTCTTTTCTCCCTAGAAATTACTAGCCCCTTTTGCACTAAATACCTACATCATGCAAACCGCCACAATTTCCTTGTATTGCCAGAGAGAATTCTTCAGCAAAACACTGCAATTCTCTGTCAAAGAGACTAACAATAGCAAGAGCATCTCACTGTTTTCTTAATGAGATGTGAATGGAAGTGTGAAGGTGAAAAGACAGACTCAGGTTGGCAGATTCTAGGTTGATTGGCAAGGTGAGACCACTTCTTTAGCAAAAGGAACCCCCCCTCCTTGAAACGTCATGTTTGATATAAACAGAATCTTCCCTCCCTTCCTGCCTTCCTTCTTCTCTTCCACTTCATCCTTTACTTGGGGAGTACTCCTCATTTGTCTTAAAAATTCTGAGATGAATTCATTTGCCCTCGAAGCCATCAGATTTGATGTTGATAAATTTAAGTGGTTTAACTTTGGAAAACATCAACTTAGGTGTTAATTTCCTTCGTAGCATATACTTGGTGATAGCCTGTCCTCCAGGTCACACTGCATAGCCTACCTGCTATCAATACATCATTATTGTTTTAATCATTAAATTAAATTGAATGAAGTTGGTGATGAGCTGTCAAGAAGTCTCAGAGACAAGGGCAGGCCAGTGCCCCATTTCTTCTTCTAAACACTTTGTACCTATTCATAAAAATTGAATGAGATTGTGTCTGGGAACCTATTGTACACTGCAAAGCACAAACATAAGGGCAGATGATGCCAGTGGTGATTATGATGATGCTCAGCAATGTTGTTCATTTTTAGGCTAGAGATCTGGTAGCAGCCCTATGTTTTCTGATTAGGATACAGTCTTGAATAGCATAATTTGTACTGATATAAACTAGATTTAGCCATTCTCTGGGATTCTAAAGTATTCTCTTGTGATGCCTCTTCTACTATTGTACAGAACTATTTAGCTAGGACAAGAAAAATTGATCATTTTTCCCTTCCTAGTTTTCTAAATGACATTGCCCAGATTAATTAGAAAATTGCCCAAATCTCTCTCTTCTCTGCTATGTAGCACTTGCAAGAAAAAAAAAAGCCAATTTCATGCAGAAGTTGCTTAAAATTAGTCAAAAGCAACCCTTGTTCTAGTTCTGTACACATGAAATAATTCTCATTGATCAAAATAGGAAGTGAGCCTGAGAACAAGGGAGAAGAGAGGAAGTTTGCAGATGGACTTTCTCCCCCAGTGTCATTTTCAACCAGGTAAAATGGAGTTCGAAAGGCCCAAATTCTCAGCAGATTTGCACAGCACAGTAATAGCCTTTATGCTTGGAAATTTATGGGCCATGGACAGTTTATAAGAAACGATGTAGTTCATCAGAGAGCTAGACTGATGGGGCATATGGGAGCATTCTGCACAGGAAGTTGGGTTTTGGAATAATACTCACTTTGATAGAGTTGTTTTGTTAGCTAAGTAAAACAGTAGGGAAGCCAATGGCCACTTAGGCTTCAAACATAAATATATATTTATAAGTCACCCAGCTGCCTAATTGAGAGCCATAGTGTTTTCACTGAGTATATCTTCACCAGAAAGCAGTAGAAACAATATCATCAACAAAACCCCAGTCTTGGCATAGATTTATTTAATCAGTCTTTGATACTTTTGAGATAATTGAATGCTCTCTAAATGTCGCTCTTTTAAAGCCAGAGGGTGAGGGGATGGTTAAAAGAAGCTTTTTTTTGTTTTTTTGGTTTTTAAAGGGGGGGGGTTCTTTTGTATTCAAGGTGCAAAGATATGAAGTTAAGGTTTATGTTACACTTGGGGTAGCATAGGGCTGTTATCAGAGTTTTGAAATTGCAGTTCTATGGACTCCTGATGGGGAGAGTGGGGAAGCTCAGAGGAGCAAGGGTTGGGCATACAATTGTCTGGTGCTTTCAGGTTTCACAGAAGAAGGTTAAGCAGGAGGTGGCTTGTTAAATTTGAGCAGAGAACTGGAAAATAAGATTTCACACTCCTGAGATGGGGAAGGCTGGGGAGTTTGGAGTTTGTCTGGGAGATTTGAAAAAGGTCGAGTGTGCTATAAAGTTTCTGAAATTCTATTTTAGTGCTTACGAACACGAAGAAAGTAGGTGTTATGAAAAAAAGCAAAGGGCATTTTAAAACTCAAATAATTATTTGGCATGTTGAAATAAAATACACATCCACTTCTGCTTGGCTGGACCTCCTAGAATTCAGGCCTTACTAACGATGTCTTGTTACTGTGTCCTCCATTCAAGCCCTCTCTTTCTTTTCTCAAGCTTTTTTTTTTTTTTTTCCTCTTTATAGTCACGGCTTTAATTATTTCTCTCTTTGCGTTAAGACCCTGAGCTGAACTTGTGTTGCAAGTGGCAGCACGGGAGTCAGAGATTTGGGTTCTAGTCTGAGGTCCGTTTCTTTGTGTGATCTTAAGGCAGGACACCAACTCTCATTTGGCCCTTACCTTCCAACTTGGAGGAACTGGGAGTCAGGTCCCTGAGGTCTTTCTTAGTTCTGACATTATTTTATCTTAGAGTCAGTTTTGTTACTTCAATTCTTTCCTCCTCTTCTGGGACAAGCATGACCCTTTTATTCAATTGCTTTCTTTCTTCTTTTCTTTCTTTTTTTTTTTTGAAAAAAAGATGGATCTCACTATGTTGCCCAGGCTGGTCTCGAACTCCTAGGCTCAAGAGATCCTCCCACTTCAGCCTCCCAAAGTGTTAGGATTACAGGTGGGAACCACCATGCCCAGCCAATCAATTGCTTTTTATAAAAGTATTCATTAATGCTATTTGATCTATGTTTACATTTAATTCTCTTTTTCAATTGTTTTTCTATTTTTTTCCTTCTGATTTTACTTGTATTCTCTTTGCTCCTTGGTTCCCTCTTTTGAGGCTGATTTTATCTTTAAATTGTTATCTAATATAGAATATAATATTCTGTCTCTTCAAGCATTTATTTTTTCCTTGTCTTCAATGTTTGATCTTTAATAGCTAAAATAACACTAAACACATTTTAGGTATTTTATAAATATTTCTTGATTGATTGATTGGTTTAATAAGATTCCTCAGGTTTCAGACCGCCCATCTTTTCAATTTGGCTTTGGACTCAGGGCTATCTCCTGTGTTTTTGGAATTAGAGTTAAAACCATCCTTCACCTAGTATAATATGATCACTGGGTCAGGCAACTCACACCTGTGCAATCTCTAGTCTTAAATCCTTTATTCTTAAGGGGCTGACTTAAAAGATGACTCAGTCTCATTTCTTTTGCTCCCATCCAAAATGAACAGGAAACATAAAAGGCATTAAGTACATTGGATAGCAGTCAAATTTCTAATAGTTCAGTTGTGCTAGGAAAATTAAACCTTATAGTGTCAGAAACTCCCAAACGCTTTTTTTTTTCAACTTGCAGGACTATAAAATGAAAGGTGTCTCTACTAAGAGTTACAAAATGTTCTGAAATAACAACTCACTGGAGAAATATAGATAAGAGTCCTTAAAAGTATAACCTCGAATTAGATCCACATTTCCCTGTACTATGGAACATTAAAAGAATTTAATAACTTGAAGGAAATGTTACTCGTTGCCCATTATCTTGCTACTAATCTACGTATTTCTATGAAAATGTGATACATTTTGTACTATATTAAGCACATTTTAGCATACACTTAAATAGATATTATTTATTTTTTAAATCCAGAAAGGCCAATGATTGGTCTTTGTTAATTAACATTTTATTAAAAGGAACTCATGATAGAGTAAAATAGAAAAAAACCTGTTTCTCCATACTGCTAGAGTAGGTAGCCAGTCAGGCATGAGCAGGGCAGGAGAGGGCTCCACAAAACCACACCAGGAATACCAGGCGACCATCAGGTGATGGTCAGGTGGTTGTTAATGCTCGCTGTAAAATAATAATTGGTCACAGCTGGCACCAGGGACAGGCCATCTCCCAATAGGTAGAAACACCTGAAACTGGTGATCAGCAGCTTCCCAATAAAATCTCAGGAGTTGGGAGAGTGGACTCAGGCATGCGCATTAAGGGGCAAAACGGTGGAGTTTAACTGGTATATACCTTCCTCTAGGAATGTTAGGCTGGTAAGGGAAAAACGTCTCAAGTGAGCATGTGTACAACTCCAGTAAACACACTGCATGTGCTCTCCTCCCAAGGGCTAGAAGGCCACTGTGCATGTGGACAGCCCACCCCGAGAAGGAATAAGGAGAGAAGTAATACAAGACCTCAGAAGTATGCCAATGTATAAAACTCCAAGTCGAAATGTCAAACCATGCGCTTGACTCTCTCAAGTCGCCTGCTTGGCCCGCTTCCAAGTGTATGTTACTTTTTTGTATTCCTGCTTCAAAACTTTTTAGTAAAGGTTCACTCCTGCTCTAAAACTTACCTCAGTCTCTCCCTCTGCCTTACGCACCTCAGTCTAATTCTTTCTTCTGAGGAGGCAAGAATCGAGATTGCTGCAGACCCTTATGGATATGGATTTGCTGCAGGCAACTAGTATTATTTAACTTATTTTGCTAAGATTTTCCAAGAGGTTTCATGGTTCTTGCAGTCCGACTATAATCTGGTTCTCAGTCTTGCCATTTCAAATTTCCTTTAAGGAGGCATTGGGTTTTGCTTTGAAATGCCTACAAGTTGGTTGTCACTAGAGGCTAAGGCCAAGCTCTTGCATTAAGAGACATACTAAACAGCACTCAACTTTTTGATAAAATAGGGGTTTGTAAATTAATTTACTAAAGGTTCATTATCGTATTCCCATAATATATTTTCCTATAACTTTACCAATAATTTTTTTTTGGCTTGCATAACATTTTGGAATACTTATGCTTGTTGGAAATGCCATGATTACGTTAAAAAATTTTGTTGTTATCTATCCAATACTCAGGATGCTAGGCTAAATCCTGCTGAAAAGAAATATAAACATTATATTGCAAAAAGTTACAGACATTGTAAAACCTTGGAAGACAGGGACTGGTTAATGAAATTACTGAAAAACCCAAATATATAGTATTACTCTTGTACATATATAAAATTAAATAAAAAGAATTGATCAGAATCTTTCTTAATTAAAGTTTGCTGGTATATGTCAGTAGATGTCAATCTTATAAAGTGCAAAATAAGATTTTCCCATCAATTCAGTGAATTATTGTCTAATTATATTTTATTTATTTATTTTTGAGATGGAGTTTTGCTCTGTTGCCCAGGCTGGAGTGCAGTGGCACAATCTCAATCTCGGCGCACTGCAATCTTTGCCTCCCAGGTTTAAGCAATTCTCCTGCCTTAGCCTCCTGAGTAGCTGGGATTACAGGTGTGCAGCACCACACCCAGCTAATTTTTGTGTTTTTAGTAGAGACAGGGTTTCACCATGTTCGCCAAGCTGGTCTCAAACTCCTGACCTCAAGTGATCTGCCCACCTTGGCCTCCCAAAGTGCTGGGATTACAGATGTGAGCCACCACGCCCAGCCTGTTGTATAATTTTAAACAGTTTGATGCCTATGATGTATGCATTTGTTCATCAAAACAAATTTAGAACAGTGAACCTCAAGGGATGTGAAATTATTTTTTAAAGACAAGAGACAGAATGATGGTTATTTTTGCTCTAAGAAAAAGGAGATAAGATTGTTCTGCAACCCATTTTTTGGGAAGGTCTGTGTCCTGGCTCTTTTCCTTCTAATTATGTTGTGAAGTACAACGACATGATAAGGTTTATGTATATATATATATATATAAATGAAAGTATTGTCTTAATGTAGTAGTGCATTCAGCCTTGATGTCTACAAACCTTCAGTATGTTGCAGTGATTTAAAAGTATCCTTACAATTCATATATAAGGATGTTATATGTATTCCAAAAGAAAAAGTATTAATGCTAATCCCGAGTAAAGCTGTGAGTCTTAAAGGATGCCTTGTCCACCAAAAAGGGATTAGAATAGGCCCATTGGTTCAGGGATGTGGGAAGGATCTTGGCATACACTTGGGCTTCAGGTGAAAAAATATGAGAGTAACCTGATGGAAATGGAAACACCACGACCAGGAAAGGGATCTGAAAGTTTCCTGTTGCCATGATGTGGATAATTCAAATCAACAAATTATCCTAAAAGAAGTCACAAAACAGGTGAAACATTTAGGATTCTAGCAGGAGCAAATGAAAACTGTTTTTATTTTTTTAAATTATACTTTAAGTTCCAGGGTACATGTGCACAATGTGCAGGTTTGTTACATATGTAAACATGTGGCATGTTGGTGTGCTGCACCCATCAACTCATCATTTACATTAGGTATTTCTCCTAATGCTATCCCTCCCCCTGCCCCCTACCCCAGGACAGTCCCCAGGGTGTAATATTCCCCGCCCTGTGTCCATATGTTCTCATTGTTCAATTCCCACCTATGAGTGAGAACATGTGGTGTTTGGTTTTCTGTCCTTGTGATACTTTGCTCAGAATGATGGTTTCCAGCTGCATCCATGTCCCTGCAAAGGGCATGAACTCATCATTTTTTATGGCTGCCTAGTATTCCATGGTGTATATATGCCGCATTTTCTTAATCCAGTCTATCATTGATGGACATTTGCGTTGGTTCCAAGTCTTTGCTATTGTGAATAGTGCCACAATAAACATACCTGTGCATGTGTCTTTATAGTGGAATGATTTATAATCCTTTGGGTATATACCCAGTAATGGGATGGCTGGGTCAAATGGTATTTCTAGTTCTGGATCCTTGAGGAATCACCACACTCTCTTCCACAATGGTTGAACTAGTTTATACTCCCACCAACAGTGTAAAAGCATTCCAATTTCTCCACATCCTCTCCAGCATCTCTTGTTTCCTTACTTTTTAATGATTGCCATTCTGACTGGTGTGAGATGGTATCTCATTGTGGTTTTGATTTGCATTTCTCCGATGACCAGTGATGATGAGCATTTTTTCATGTATGTTGGCTACATAAATGTCTTCCTTTGAGAAGTCTCTGTTTATATCCTTCACCCACTTTTTGATGGGGTTGTTTGTTTTTTCATGTAAATTGGTTTGAGTTCATTGTAGATTCTGAGTATTAGCCCTTTGTCAGACAGATAGATTGCAAAAATTTTCTTCCATTCTGTAGGTTGCCTGTTCACTCTGATGATAGTTTCTTTTGCTGTGCAGTAGCTCTTTAGTTTAATTAGATCCCATTTGTCAATTTTGGCTTTTGTTGTCATTGCTTTTGGTGTTTTAGTCTTTGCCCATGCCTATGTCTTGAATGGTATTGCCTAGGTTTTCTTCTAGGGTTTTTATGGTTTAGGTCTAACATTTAAGTCTTCAATCCATCTTGAATTAATTTTTGAATAAGGTGTAAGGAAGGGATCCAGTTTCAGCTTTCTACATATGGCTAGCCAGTTTTCCCAGCACCATTTATTAAATAGGGAATCCTTTCCCCATTGCTTGTTTTTGTCAGGTTTGTCTAAGATCAGATGGTTGTAGATGTGTAGTGTTATTTCTGAGGCCTCTGTTTTGTTCCATTGCTCTATATGTCTGTTTTGGTACCAGTGCCATGCTATTTTGGTTACTGTACCCTTGTAGTGTAGTTTGAAGTCAGGTAGTGTGATAGTGAAGTCAGGTAGTCAGCTTTATTCTTTTTGCTTAGGATTGTCTTGGTAATGTGGGCTCTTTTTTGGTTCCATATGAACTTTAAAGTAGTTTTTTCCAATTCTGTGAAGAAAGTCATTGGTAGCTTGATGGGGATGACACTAAATCTACAAAATACCTTGGGCAGAATGGCCATTTTCATTATATTGGCTCTTCCTATCCCTGAGCATGGAATGTTCTTCCATTTGTTTGTGTCCTCTTTTATTTCGTTGAGCAGTGGTTTGTGGTTCTCCTTGAAGAGGTCCTTCACATCCCTTATAAATTAGATTCCTAGGTATTTTATTCTCTTTGTAGCAATTGTGAATGGGAGTTCACTCATTGTTTGCCTCTCTGTCTGTTGCTGGTGTATAGGAATGCTGGTGATTTTTGCACATTGATTTTGTATCCTGAGACTTTGCTGAATTTGCTTATCAGCTTAAGGAGATTTGGGGCTGAGGCGATGGGATTTTCTAAATATACAATCACGTCATCTGCAAAGATGGATGATTTGACTTCCTCTTTTCCTAATTGAATACACTTTATTTCTTTCTCTTGCCTGATTTCCCTGGCCAGAACTTCCAACACTGTGTTGAATAGGAGTGGTGAGAGAGGGCATCCCCGTCTTATGCCAGTTTTCAAAGGGAATGCTTCCAGTTCTTGCCCATTTGGTATGATATTGGCTGTGGGTTTGTCATAGATAGCTCTTATTATTTTGATATATGTTCCATCAATACCTAGTTTGTTGAGAGTTTTTAGCATGAAGGGCTGTTGATTTTTTTTGAAGGCCTTTTCTGCATCTATTGAGATAATCATGTGGTTTTTGTCATTGGTTCTATTTATGTGATGGATTATGATTATTGATTTGTGTATGTTGAACCAGCCTTGCATCCCAGGGATGAAGTTAACTTGATCATGGTGAATAAGCTTTTTGATGTACTGCTGGATTCAGTTTGCCAGTATTTTATTGAGGATTTTTGCATCGATGTTCCTCAGGGATATTGGTCTAAAATTCTCTTTTTTTGTGTGTGTCTCTGCCAGACTTTAGTATCAGGATGATGCTGGCCTCATAAAATGAGTGAGGGAGGATTCCCTCTTTTTCTATTCATTGGAATAGTTTCAGAAGGAATGGTACCAGCTCCTCTTTGTACTTCTGTTGGAATTCGGCTGTGAATCCGTCTGGTCCTGGACTTTTTATGTCTGGTAGGCTATTAATTATTGCCTTAATTTCAGAGCCTGTTATTGATCGATTCAGAGATTCAACTTCTTCCTGGTTTAGTCTTGGGAGAGTGTATGCGTCCAGGAATTTATCCATTTCTTCTAGTTTATTTGCATAGAGGTGTTTATAGTATTCTCTGATGGTAGTTTGTATTTCTGTGGGATCATTGGTGATATCCCCTTTATCATATTTTATTGCATATATTTTGCTCTTCTCACTTTTCTTCTTTATTAGTCTTGCTAGCGGTCTATCAGTTTTGTTGAGCTTTTCAAAAAACCAGCTTCTGGATTGATTGATTTTTTTGAAGAGTTTTTTGTGTTTCTATCTCCTTCAGTTCTGCTCTGATCTTAGTTATTTCTTGCCTTCTGCTAGCTTTTAAATTTGTTTGCTCTTGCTCCTGTAGGTCTTTTAATTGTGATGTTAGGGTGTTGATTTTAGATATTTCCTGCTTTCTCTTGTGGGCATTTAGTGCTATAAATTTCCCTCTACACACTGCTTTAAATGTACGTTGTATCTTTGTTCTCATTAGTTTCAAAGAACATCTTTATTTCTGCCTTCATTTCATTATTTACCCAGTAGTCATTCAGGAGCAGGTTGTTCAGTTTCCATGTAGTTGTGTGGTTTTGAGTGAGTTTCTTAATCCTGAGTTCTAATTTGATTGCACTGTGGTCTGAGAGACAGTTTGTTGTGACTTCTGTTCTTTTACATTTGCTGAGGAGTGCCTTACTTCCAACTATGTGGTCAATTTTGGAATAAGTGCGATGTGGTGCTGAGAAGAATGTATATTCTGTTGATTTGGGGTGGAGAGTTCTATAGATGTCTATTATGTCTGCTTGATGCAGAGCTGAGTTCAAGTCCTGGATATCCTTGTTAACCGTCTGTCTCATTGATCTGTCTAATATTGACAGTGGGGTGTTAAAGTCTCCAATTATTATTGTGTTAGAGTCTAAATCTCTTTGTAGGTCTCTAAGGACTTGCTGTACGAATCTGAGTGCTCCTGTATTGGGTGCATATATATTTAGGATAGTTAGCACTTCTTGTTGAATTGATCCCTTTACTATTATATAATGGCCTTCTTTGTCTCTTTTGATCTTTGTCAGTTTAAAGTCTGTTTTATCAGAGACTAGGACTGCAACCCCTGCTTTTTTTTTGCTTTCCATTTGCTTGGTAGATCTTCCTTCATTTCTTTATTTTGAGCCTATGTGTGTCTCTGCACATGAGATGGATTTCCTGAATACAGCACACTGATGGGTCTCGACTCTTTATCCAATTTGCCAGTCTCTGTCTTTTAATTGGGGCATTTAGTCTATTTACATTTAAGGTTAATATTGTTATGTGTGAATTTGATCTTGTAATTATGATGTTAGCTGGTTATTTTGCCCATTATTTGATGCAGTTTCTTCCTAGCATTGATGGTCTTTACAATTTGGCATGTTTTTGCAGTGGCTGGTACTGGTTGTCCCTTTCCATGTTTAGTGCTTCCTTCAGAAGCTCTTGTAAGGCAGGCCTGGTGGTGACAAAATCTCTCAGCATTTGCTTGTCTGTAAAGGATTTTATTTCTTCTTCACTTATGAAGCTTAGTAAGGCTGGATATGAAATTCTGGGTTGAAAATTCTTTTCTTTAAGAATGTTGAATATTGGCCCTCACTCTCTTCTGGGTTGTAGAGTTTCTGCAGAGAGATCAGCTGTTAGTCTGATGGTCTTCCCTTTGTGGGTAACCCAACCTTTCTCTCTGGCTGCCCTTAACATTTTTACTTCATTTCAACCTTGGTGAATCTAACAATTATGTGTCTTGGGGTTGCTCTTCTCGAGGAGTATCTTTGTATTATTCTCTGTATTTCCTGAATTTGAATGTTGGCTTGCCTTGCTAGGTTGGGGAAGTTCTCCTGACAGTGTTTTCCAGCTTGGTTCCATTCTCCCCATCACTTTCAGGTACACCAATCAAACGTAGATTTGGCCTTTTCACATAGTCCCATATTTCTTGGAGGCTTTGTTCGTTTCTTCTTACTATTTTTTCTCTAAACTTATCTTCTCACTTTATTTCATTAATTTGATATTCAATCACTGATACCCTTTCTTCCACTTGATTGAATTGGCTACTGAAGCTTGTGCATGTGTCATGTAGTTCTCATGCCATGGTTTTGAACTCCATCAGGTCATTTAAGGTCTTCTCTAGACTGTTTATTCTAGTTAGCCATTCATCTAATCTTTTGTCAAGGTTTTTTGCTTCCTTGCAATGGGTTCGAACATCCTCCTTTAGCTTGGAGAAGTTTGTTATTACAAACCTTCTGAAGCCTACTTCTGTCAGCTCGTCAAAGTCATTCTCCGTCCAGCTTTGTTCTGTTGCTGGCGAGGGGCTGCAATCCTTTGGAAGAGAAGAGGTGCTCCGGTTTTTAGAATTTTCAGCTTTTCTGCTTTGGTTTCTCCCCATCTTTGTGGTTTTATCTACCTTTGGTCTTTTATGTTGGTGACCTACAGCTGGGGTTTTGGTGTGGATGTCCTTTTTGTTGATGTTGATGCTATTCCTTTCTGTTTGTTAGTTTTCCTTCTAACAGTCAGGCTCCTCACCTGCAGATCTGCTGGAGTCTGCTAGAGGTCCACTCCAGACCCTGTTTGCCGGGGTATCACTAGCAGAGGCTGCAGAACAGCAAATATTGCAGAACAGCAAATATTGCTGCCTAATCCTTCCTCTGGAAGCTTCGTCCCAGAGGAGCACCCGCCTGTATGAGTTGTCAGTCAGCCCCTACTGGGAGGTGTCTCCCAGTTAGGCTACATGGGGGTCAGGGACACACTTGAGGAGGCAGTCTGTCTGTTCTCCGAGCTCAAACACCATGCTAGGGGAACCACTGCTCTCTTTAGAGCTGTCAGACAGCGATGTTTAAGTCTGCAGAGGTTTCTGCTGCCTTTTGTTCAGCTATGCCCTGCCCCCAGAAGTGGAGTCTATAGAGGCAGGAGGCCTTGCTGAGCTGAGATGGGCTCTGCCCAGTTTGAGCTTTCCTGGCTGATTGTTTACCTACTCAAGCCTCAGCAATGGTGGACGCCCCTCCCCCTGCCAGGCTGCTGCCTCACAGGTTGATCTCAGACTGCTGTGCTAGCAGTGAGCCAGGCTCTGTGGGTGTGGGACCTGCCAAGCCAGGCACAGGATATAATCTCCTGGTGTGCGGTTTGCTAAGACCATTGAAAAAGTGCAATGGGCGGGAGTGTCCCATTTTTTCCAGGTACTGTCTGTCATGGCTTCCCTTGGCTAGGAAAGGGAAATCCCCTGACCCCTTATGCTTCCCGGGTGAAGCGATGCCCCGCCCTGCTTTGGCTAGCCCTCCATGGATTGCACCCACTGTCCAACAAGTCCCAATGAGATGAACCAGGTACCTCAGTTGGAAATTCAGAAATCACCTGTCTTCTGCATCAATCACACTGGGAGCAGCAGACCAGAGCTCTTCCTATTCAGCCATCTTGGAATGGAACCTGAAAACTGCTTTGTTAATATGCTTTCTTCGCCTCCAGATTTCTCCCAAAATGAACTCCCATAGACCTCATAATGTGAAGATACAAACCTCTATGAGGAAAAATCAGCAGACACAACAAATGGGAGATTTTTTTATGTAATGAAATGGCCCCCAAACTGGATATTATAGAATGATGTAAATGAGATTATGTATTCAATATGTTAATTAATTAAGGAAAAAAGAAAGAACAGAAATCACAAAGAAACATTAGAAAATCATGGAAAAAGTAGAGCTCTATTTATAAAATAGCAAAATAGAAGATATAGAAATAAAAAAATCATTGAAATTAAAAAATGTAAATACATTATTAATTTATGCTAATTTAAATGTTAGACAAATAGAATAATAAGACAGAAATGTATCCAAGCATGTATAAAGATTTATTGTTTGACAGATCAATGAAGAAAATGATTGAGTATTTAGCAATTACCACTGTGTCAAATGATAGCCATCTGGAAAGAAGAAAACTGGATTTCTGCTTTATACCAAATAAAAAATCAAAGTTGAGATAGATTAAAGATCTAAAAAACACCCATATTTTCAACATCTTTGGGAAAATTATAGGAAAATATGATGTCAGGGTGTACAATAACTTTATAAGTAGTCACAAATAAAATAGTATCCTGCAAAAGAAAGAATTTAGACCCTTACCTCACATCATATACAAAATTAACTAAAAAATGGATCAAAGGCCTAAATATAAAAACCTCAAACTATAAAATCCTTAGAAGAAAAAAAGTGTAGAACTTTATCAACTTGGATTAGGCAATGGTTTCTTAGCTATGACAGAAAAAGGATAAACAACAAAATAAATGGATAAATTGTACTTTATCAAACTTAAAAATATTTATGTTTCAAAGGATACCATCAAGAAGGTGAAAAGAAAACCTAAAAAATGTGAAAAATACTTGCAAACATATATCTAACAAAGTAGCTGTATCCAGAGTATATAATGAACACTTAGAAATAAACAATAAAAAACAACCCAATTAAAAATGGGCAAATGATTTCACTAGACATTTATCCAAAGAAGATATATAAGTGACCAATAGGCTCATGAAAGGATGTTCAACATTGATAGAGAAATGCAAATCAAAGTCATAATAAGATACCATAACATTTTACACCCACTAGGATGGCTATAATAAAAAAGATGGACTGTTGGAGTTTTGAGGAGTATGTGAAAAAATTTGAACACTCGTACCTGAATAGTGGAAATGTAAAATGCTCCAGCCGCTTTGGAAAACAGTCTGGTACTTCCTGAAAATTTTAAATACAGAGTTTTCTTTTATATATATATACATATATAGATTTATTATACTTTAGGTTTTAGGGTACATGTGCACAATGTGCAGGTTTGTTACATATGTATGCATGTGCCATGTTGGTGTGCTGCACCCATTAACTCGTCATTTACATTAGGTATATCTCCTAATGCTATCCCTCCCCCTGCCCCCACCCCACAACAAGCCCCAGTGTGTGATGTTCCCCTTCCTGTGTCCATGTGTTCTCATTGTTCAATTCTCACCTATGAGTGAGAACATGTGGTGTTTGGATTTTTGTCCTTGTGATAGTTTGCTGAGAATGATGGTTTCCAGCTTCATCCATGTCCTTACAAAGGACATGAACTCATCCTTTTTTTATGGCTGCATAGAATTCCATGGTGTATATGTGCCACATTTTCTTAATCCAGTCTATCATTGTTGGACATTTGGGTTTGTTCCAAGTGTTTGCTATTGTGAATAGTGCCACAATAAACATATGTGTGCATGTGTCTTTATAGCAGCATGATTTATGATCCTTTGGGTATATACCCAGTAATGGGATGGCTGGGTCAAATGGTATTTTTAGTTCTAGAACCCTGAGGAATTGCCACACTGACTTCCACAATGGTTGAACTAGTTTACAGTCCCACCAACAGTGTAAAAGTCTTCCTATTTCTCCACATCCTCTCCAGCACCTGTTGTTTCCTGACTTTTTAATGATTGCCATTCTAACTGGTGTGAGATGGTATCTCACTGTGGTTTTGATTTACATTTCTCTGATGGCCAGTGATGATGAGCATTGTTTCATTTGTCTGTTGGCTCCATAAATGTCATCTTTTGAGAGGTGTCTGTTCATATCCTTTGCCCACTTGTTGATGGGGTTGTTTTTTTCTTGTAAATTTGTTTGAGTTCTTTGTAGATTCTGGATATTAGCCCTTTGTCAGATGAGTAGATTGCAAAAATTTTCTCCCATTCTGTAGGTTGCCTTTTCACCCTGATGGTAGTTCCTTTTGCTGTGCAGAAGCTCTTTAGCTTAATTAGATCCCATTTGTCAATTTTGGCTTTCGTTGCCATTGCTTTTAGTATTTTAGACATGAAGTCTTTGCCCATGCCTATGTCCAGGTTTTCTTCTAGGATTTTTATGGTTTTAGGTCTAACATTTAAGTCTTTTATCCAGCTTGAATTAATTTTTGAATAAGGTGTAAGGAAGGGATCCAGTTTCAGCTTTCTACATATGGCTAGCCGGTTTTCCCAGCACCATTTATTAAATAGGGAATCCTTTCCCCATTTCTTGTTTTTATCAGGTTTGTCAAAGATCAGATAGTTGTAGATGTGTGGTATTTAGATACAGAGTTTTCATATGATCCAGGAATTCTACTCCTAGGCAGAGTCTCAAGGTAATTGAAAATGTATGTCCACCTAAAACTTGTAGTGAATGTTCATACTGGTGTTAATTATCATAGCCCCAAAGTGGAAACAACCCAAATTTCCATCAGTTGATGAGTGGATAAACAAAATATGGTATATCCATGCAATGGAATATTATTTGGCCATAAAAAGGAAGTACAGCTACATGTTATAGCATGCATGAACGTTGAAGCCATTATACTTAGTGAAGGAAGCCATCACATAAAGTCACATATTGTAAGATTTCATTTATATACAACATCCAAAATGGGTAAATCCATAGGGACAGTAGTAGATTCATGGTTGCCAAGGGCTGGTGTTGGGCAAAATGGGAAGTGATTGCTAATGGGTATGAGACTTTTTTGGGGGGTAGTGATAAAAATGTTCTGAAATTAAATAGTGGTGATAATTGCACAACTTTAAATATACTAAAAACATGGAATTGCATACTTTCAAAGGATAAGTTTTATGTTATGTGAATTCCATCTGAATTTTAAAAGGAAGAGAAAAACTAAAAAGATTGATTAACTCGATGCTGAAATTTAAAACAGTTTTATGAAAGAGCATATATAACTAGTTGTGTATCATTATCCAGGATATATAAATGACTCCTAAAAATAAATGAAGCAAAGGCAAAATTTCCACCAAATAATATGCAAACATATGCATATGCAAATAATATGCAAACATATGTCTAGCCAGTTTTCCCAGCACCATTTATTAAATAGGGAATCCTTTCCCCATTTCTTGTTTTTGTCAAGTTTGTCAAAGATCAGAGAGTTGTGGATATGCGGCATTATTTCTGAGGGCTCTGTTCTGTTCCATTGGTCTATATCTCTGTTTTGGTACCAGTACCATGCTGTTTTGGTTACTGTAGCCTTGTAGTATAGTTTGAAGTCAGGTAGCGTGATGCCTCCAGCTTTGTTCTTTTGGCTTAGGATTGACTTGGCGATGTGGGCTCTTTTTCGGTTCCATATGAACTTTAAAGTAGTTTTTTCCAATTCTGTGAAGAAAGTCATTGGTAGCTTGATGGGGATGGCATTGAATCTATAAATTACCTTGGGCAATATGGCCATTTTCATGATATTGATTCTTCCAACCCATGAGCATGGAATGTTCTTCCATTTGTTTGTATCCTCTTTTACTTCATTGAGCAGTGGTTTGTAGTTCTCCTTGAAGAGGTCCTTCATGTCCCTTGTAAGTTGGATTCCTAGGTATTTTATTCTCTTTGAAGCCATTGTGAGTGGGAGTTCACTGATGATTTGGCTCTCTGTGTGTCTGTTATTGGTGTATAAGAATGCTTGTGATTTTTGCCCATTGATTTTGTATGCTAAGACTTTGCTGAAGTTGCTTATCAGCTTAAGGAGATTTTGGGCTGAGATGATGGGGTTTTCTAGATATAAAATCATGTCATCTGCAAAGAGGGACAATTTGACTTCCTCTTTTCTTAATTGAATGCCATTTATTTCCTTCTCCTGCCTGATTGCCTTGGACAGAACTTCCAACACTATGTTGTATTGGAGTGGTGAGAGAGGGCATCCCTGTCTTGTGCCAGTTTTCAAAGGGAATGCTTCCAGTTTTTGTCCATTCAGTATGATGTTGGCTATGGGTTTGTCATAGATAGCTCTTATTATTTTGAGATACGTCCCATCAATACCTAATTTATTGAGAGTTTTTGGCATGAAGAGTTGTTGAATTTTGTCAAAGGCCTTTTCTGCATCTATTGAGATAATCATGTGGTTTTTTCTTTGGTTCCGTTTATATGCTGGATTACGTTTATTGATTTTCGTATGTTGAACCAGCTTTGCATCCTAGGGATGAAGCCCACTTGATCATGGTGGATAAGCTTTTTGATGTGCTGCTGGATTTGGTTTGGCAGTATTTTATTGAGGATTTTTGCATCAATGTTCATCAAGGATATTGGTCTAAAATTCTCTTTTTTTGTTGTGTCTCTGCCAGGCTTTGGTATCAGGATGATGCTGGCCTCATAAAATGAGTTAGGGAGTATTCCCTCTTTTTCTATTGATTGGAATAGTTTCAGAAGGAATGGTACCAGTTCCTCCTTATACCTCTGGTAGAATTTGGCTGTGAATCCATCTGGTGCTGGACTTTTTCTGGTTGGTAAGCTATTAATTATTGCCTCAATTTCAGAGCCTGTTATTGGTCTATTCAGAGATTCAACTTCTTCCTGGTTTAGTCTTGGGAGGGTGTATGTGTCGAGGAATTTATCCATTTCTTCTAGATTTTCTAGTTTATTTGCATAGAGGTGTTTATAGTATTCTCTGATGGTAGTTTGTATTTCTGTGGGATCGGTGGTGATATCCCCTTTATCTTTTTTATTGCATCTATTTGATTCTTCTCTCTTTTCTTCTTTATTAGTCTTTCTAGTGGTCTATCAATTTTGTTGATCTTTTCAAAATACCAGCTCCTAGATTCATTAATTTTTTGAAGGGTTCTTTGTGTCTCTATTTCCTTCACTTCTGCTCTGACCTTAGTTATTTCTTGCCTTCTGCTAGCTTTTGAATGTGTTTGCTCTTGCTTTTCTAGTTCTTTTAATTGTGATGTTAGGGTGCCAATTTTAGATCTTTCCTGCTTTCTCTTGTGGGCATTTAGTGCTATAAATTTCCCTCTACACACTGCTTTGAATGTGTCCCAGAGATTCTGGTATGTTGTGTCTTTGTTCTCATTGGTTTCAAAGAACATCTTTATTTCTGCCTTCATTTCATGATGTACCCAGTAGTCATTCAGGAGCAGGTTGTTCAGTTCCCATGTAGTTGAGCAGTTTTGAGTGAGTTTCTTAATCCTGAGTTCTAATTTGATTGCACTGTGGTCTGAGAGACAGTTTGTTATAATTTCTGTTGTTTTACATTTGCTGAGGAGAGCTTTACTTCCAACTATGTGGTCAATTTTTGTCCATATATCTGCCAATACGTTGCTGTTTTGGTTACTGTAGGCTTGTAGTATAGTTTGAATCAGATAGCGTGATGCCTCCAGCTTTGTTCTCTTTGCTTAGGATTGTCTTGGCTATACGGGCTCTTTTTTGGTTCCATATGAAATTAAAGTATTTTTTCTAATTCTGTGAAGAAAGTCAATGGTAGCTTGATGGGAATGGTATTGAATCTTTAAATTACTTTGGGCAGTATGGCCATTTTCATGATATTGATTCTTCTTATCCATGAGCATGGAATGTTTTTCCATTTGTTTGTGTTCTTTCTTATTTCCTTGAGTAGTGGTTTGTAGTTCTCCTTGAAGAGGTCCTCCACATCCCTTTAAGTTGTATTCCTAGGTATTTTATTATCTTTGTAGCATTGGTGAATCAGAGTTCACTCATGATTTGGCTCTGTTTGTTTATTATTAATTTATAGGAATGATTGTGATTTTTGCACATTGATTTTGTATCCTGAGACTTTGCTGAAGTTTAAGGAGTTTTTGGGCTGAGACAAGGGGGTTTTCTAAATATACAATAATGTCCTCTGCAAACAGAGATAATTTGACTTATCTTCCTGTTTGAACACCCTTTATTTCTTTCTCTTACCTGATTGCCCTGGCCAGAACTTCCAATACTATGTTGAATAGGAGTGGTGAGAGAGGCCATCTTTTCTTGTGCGGGTTTTCAAAGGGAATGTTTTCAGCTTTTCCCATTCAGTATGTTATTGACTGTGGGTTTGTCATAAATAGCTCTTATTATTTTGAGATACATTCCATCAATACCAAGTTTATTGAGTGTTTGGAACATGAAGGGATGTTGAATTTTTATCAAAGGACTTTCCTGCATCTATTGAGATAATCATGTGGTTTGTGTCACTGGTTCTGTTTATGTGATGGATTACATTTATTGATTTGCATATGTTGAAACAGCTTTGCATCCCATGGATGACGCCGACTTGATCATAGTGGATAAGCTTTTTAATATGCCGCTGGATTTGGTTTGCCAGTATTTTATTGAGGATTTTCACGTCGATATTCATTAGGGATATTTGCCTGAAATTTTCTTTTTTTGTTGTGTCTCTGCTAGGTTTTGGTATCAGGATGATGCTGGCCTCCTAAAATGAGTTAGGGAGGAGCCCTCTTTTTCTATTGTTTGGAATAGTTTTAGAAGGAATTGTACCAGCTCCTCTTTGTACCTGTGGTAGAATTTGGCTGTGAATCCATCTGGTCCTGGGCTTTTTTGGTTGGTTGGTATTAATTACTGCCTCAATTTCAGAACGTGTTATTTGTCTATTCAGTGATTCACCTTCTTTGTGGTTTAGTCTTGGGAGGGTGTATGTGTCCAGGAATTTATCCATTTTTTCCATATTTTCTAGTTTATTTGTGTAGAGCTGTTTATAGTATTCCCTGATGGTAGTTTGCATTTCTTTGGGATCAGTGGTGATATCCCCTTTATCATTTTTTATTGTGTCTATTTAATTCTTCTTTCTTTTCTTCTTTATTAGTCTGGCTAGCCGTCTATCTATTTTGTTACTCTTTTCAAAAAACCAGCTCATGAATTCATTGATTTTTTTTTCAAAGGGTTTATTTTTTTGTGTGTCTATCTCCTTCAGTTCTGCTCTGATCTTATTTATTTCTTGTCTTCTGCTAGCTTTTGGGTTGGTTTGCTTTTGTTTCTCTAGTTCTTTTAATTGTGATGTTAGGGTGTTGATTATAGATCTTTTCTGCCTTCTCCTTTGGGCATTTAGTGCTATAACTTTACCTCTACACACTGCTGTAGCTGTGTCCCAGAGATTCTGGTATATTGCGTCTTTGTTCTCATTGGTTTCAAAGAATGTATTTATTTCTGCCTTGCAGGTTGTTGAGTTTCCTTGTAGCTGTGTGGCTTTGAGTGAGTTTCTGACTCCTGAGTTCTAATTTGATTGCACTGTGGTCTGAGAGACTATTTGTTATGATTTCTGTTCTTTTGCATTTGCAGAGGAATGTTTTACTTCCAATCATGTGGTCAATTTTAGAATAAGTGCTACGTGGTGCTGAGAAGAATGTATATTCTGTTCACTTGTGGTGGAGAGTTCTGTAGATGTCTATTAGGTCCACTTGGTTGAGAGCTGAGTTCAAGTCTTGAATATCCTTGTTAATTTTCTGTCTCATTGATCTGTCTAATATTGACAGTGGGGTGTTAAATTTTCCCACTATTATTGTGTGGGAGTCTAAGTCTCTTTGTAGGTCTCTAGGAACTTGCTTTATGAATCTGGTGCTCCCGTATTGGGTGCATATATATTTAAGATAGTTAACTCTTCTTGTTGCACTGATCCCTTTACCATTATGTAATGCTCTTCTTTGTCTTTTTAAATCTTTGTTGGTTTGAAGTCTCTTTTAGCAGAGACTAGGATTGCAACCCCTGCTTTATTATTATTATTATTATACTTTAAGTTTTAGGGTACACGTGCACAATGTGCAGGTTTGTTACATATGTATACATGTGCCATGTTGGTGTGCTGCACCCATTAACTTGTCATTTAGCATTAGGTATATCTCCTAATGCTCTCCCTCCCCCCTCCCCCCACCCCACAACAGTCCCTGGAGTGTGATGTTCCCCTTCCTGTGTCCATGTGTTCTCATTGTTCAATTCCCACCTATGAGTGAGAACATGCGGTGTTTGGTTTTTTGTCCTTGTGATAGTTTACTGAGAATGATGTTTTCCAGTTTCATCCATGTCCCTACAAAGGACTTGAACTCATCCTTTTTTATGGCTGCATAGTATTCCATGGTGTATATGTGCCACATTCTCTTAATCCAGTCTATCGTTGTTGGACATTTGGCTTGGTTCCCAGTCTTTGCTATTGTGAATAGTGCCGCAATAAACATACGTGTGCATGTGTCTTTATAGCAGCATGATTTATAGTCCTTTGGGTATATACCCAGTAATGGGATGGCTGGATCAAATGGTATTTCTAGTTCTAGATCCCTGAGGAATTGCCACACTGACTTCCACAATGGTTGAACTAGTTTACAGTCCCACCAACAGTGTAAAAGTGTTCCTATTTCTCCACATCCTCTCCAGCACCTGTTGTTTCCTGATTTTTTAATGATGGCCATTCTAATTGGTGTGAGATGGTATCTCATTGTGGTTTTGATTTGCATTACTCTGATGGCCAGTGATGATAAGCATTTTTTCATGTGTTTTTTGGCTGCATAAATGTCTTCTTTTGAGAAGTGTCTGTTCATGTCCTTCGCCCACTTTTTGATGGGGTTGTTTGTTTTTTTCTTGTAAATTTGTTTGAGTTCAGTGTAGATTCTGGATATTAGCCCTTTTTCAGATGAGTAGGTTGCAAAAATTTTCTCCCATTCTGTAGGTTGCCTGTTCACGCTGATGGTAGTTTCTTTTGCTGTGCAGAAGCTCTTTAGTTTAATTAGATCCCATTTGTCAATTTTGGCTTTTGTTGCCATTGCTTTTGGCATTTTAGACATGAAGTCCTTGCCCATGCCTATGTCCTGAATGGTAATGCCTAAGTTTTCTCCTAGGGTTTTTATGGTTTTAGGTCTAACATGTAAGTCTTTAATCCATCTTGAATTAATTTTTGTATAACGTGTAAGGAAGGGATCCATTTTCAGCTTTCTACATATGGCTAGCCAGTTTTCCCAGCACCATTTATTAAATAGGGAATCCTTTCCCCATTTCTTGTTTTTGTCAGGTTTGTCAAGGATCAGATAGTTGTAGATATGTGGCATTATTTCTGAGGGCTCTGTTCTGTTCCATTGATCTATATCTCTGTTTTGGTACCAGTACCATGCTCTTTTGGTTACTGTAGACTTGTGGTATAGTTTGAAGTCAGGTAGCATGATGCCTCCAGCTTTGTTCTTTTGGCTTAGGATTGACTTGGCAATGCGGGCTCTTTTTTGGTTCCATATGAATGTTAAAGTAGTTTTTTCCAATTCTGTGAAGAAAGTCATTGGTAGCTTGATGGGGATGGCATTGAATCTATAAATTACCTTGGGCAATATGGCCATTTTCATGATATTGATTCTTCCAACCCATGAGCATGGAATGTTCTTCCATTTGTTTGTATCCTCTTTTATTTCATTGAGCAGTGGTTTGTAGTTCTCCTTGAAGAGGTCCTTCACATCCCTTGTAAGTTGGATTCCTAGGTATTTTATTTTCTTTGAAGCAATTGTGAATGGGAGTTCACTCATGATTTGGCTCTCTGTGGGTCTGTTATTGGTGTATTAGAATGCTTGTGATTTTTGCCCATTGATTTTGTATGCTGAGACTTTGCTGAAGTTGCTTATCAGCTTAAGGAGATTTTGGGCTGAGACAATGGGGTTTTCTAGATATACAATCATGTCATCTGCAAACAGGGACAATTTGACTTCCTCTTTTCCTAATTGAATACCCTTTATTTCCTTCTCCTGCCTAGTTGCCCTGGCCAAAACTTCCATCACTATGTTGAATAGAGTGGTGAGAGAGGGCATCCCTGTCTTGTGCCAGTTTTCAAAGGGAATGCTTCCAGTTTTTGCCCATTCAGTATGATATTGGCTATGGGTTTGTCATAGATAGCTCTTATTATTTTGAGATACATCCCATCAATACTTAATTTATAGAGAGTTTTTAGCATGAATGGTTGTTGAATTTTGTCAAAGGCCTTTTCCACATCTATTGAGATAATGATGTGGTTTTTGTCTTTGGTTCTGTTTATATGCTAGATTACATTTATTGATTTGTGTATGTTGAACCAGCCTTGCATCCCAGGGATGAAGCCCCCTTGATCATGGTGGATAATCTGTTTGATGTTCTGCTGGATTCGGTTTTCCAGTATTTTATTGAGGATTTTTGCGTCAATGTTCATCAAAGATATTGGTCTGAAATTCTCTTTATTGGTTGTGTCTCTGCCAGGCTTTGGTATCAGGATGATGCTGGCCTCATAAAATGAGTTAGGGAAGATTCCCTGTTTTTCTATTGATTGGAATAGTTTCAGAAGGAATGGTACCAGTTCCTCCTTATACCTCTGGTAGAATTTGGCTCTGAATCCATCTGGTCCTGGACTCTTTTTGGTTGGTAAGCTATTGATTATTGACACAATTTCAGAGCCTGTTATTGGTCTGTTCAGAGATTCAACTTCTTCCTGGTTTAGTCTTGGGGGGGTGTATGTGTCGAGGAATTTATCCATTTCTTCTAGATTTCTAGTTATTTGTGTAGAGGTGTTTGTAGTACTCTCTGATGGTAGATTGTATTTCTGTGGGATCGGTGGTGATATTCCCTTTTTCATTTTTTATTGCATCTATTTGATTCTTCTCTCTTTTCTTCTTTATTAGTCTTGCTAGCGGTCTATCAATTTTGTTGATCTTTTGAAAAAACCAGCTCCTGGATTCATTAACTTTTTGAAGGGTTTTTGTGTCTCTATTTCCTTCAGTTCTGCTCTGATTTTAGTTATTTCTTGCCTTCTGCTAGCTTTTAAATGTGTTTGCCTTGCTTTTCTCGTTCTTTTAATTGTGATGTTAGGGTGTCAATTTTGGATCTTTTCTGCTTTCTCTTGTGGGCATTTAGTGCTATAAATTTGCCTCTACACACTGCTTTGAATGTGTCCCAGAGATTCTGGTATGTTGTGTCTTTGTTCTCATTGGTTTCAAAGAACCTCATTATTTCTGCCTTCATTTCGTTATGTACCCAGTAGTCATTCAGGAGCAGGTTGTTCAGTTTCCATGTAGTTGAGCGGTTTTGAGTGAGTTTCTTAATCCTGAGTTCTAGTTTGATTGCACTGTGGTCTGAGAAACAGTTTGTTATAATTTCTGTTGTTTTACATTTGCTGAGGAGAGCTTTACTTCCAACTATGTGGTCAATTTTGGAATAGGTGTGGTGTGGTGCTGAAGAAAATGTATATTCTGTTGATTTGGGGTGGAGAGTTCTGTAGATGTCTATTAGGTCTGCTTGGTGCAGAGCTCAGTTCAATTCCTTGGTATCCTTGATACCTCTCTGTCTCGTTGATCTGTCTAATGTTGACAGTGGGGTGTGAAAGTCTCCCATTATTATTGTGTGGGAGTCTAAGTCTCTTTGTAGGTCACTCAGGACTTGCTTTATGAATCTGGGTGCTCCTGTATTGGGTGCATATATATTTAGGATAGTTAGCTCTTCTTGTTGTATTGATCCCTTTACCATTATGTAATGGCCTTCTTTGTCTCTTTTGATCTTTGTTGGTTTAAAGTCTGTTTTATCAGAGACTAGGATTGTAACCCCTGCCTTTTTTTGTTTTCCATTTGCTTGGTAGATCTTCCTCCATCCTTTTATTTTGATCCTATGTGTGTCTCTGCACATGAGATGGGTTTCCTGAATACAGCACACTGATGAGTCTTGACTCTTTATCCAATTTGCCAGTCTGTGTCTTTTAATTGGAGTATTTAGTCCATTTACATTTAAAGTTAATTTTGTTATGTGAGAATTTGATCCTGTCATTATGATGTTAGCTGGTTATTTTGCTCGTTAGTTGATGCAGTTTCTTCCTAGCCTTGATTATCTTTACAATTTGGCATGATTTTGCAGTGACTGGTAACGGTTGTTCCTTTCCATGTTTAGTGCTGCCTTCAGGAGCTCTTTTAGGGAAGGCCTGGTGGTGACAAAATCTCTCAGCATTTGCTTGTCTGTAAAGTATTTTATTTCTCCTTCGCTTATGAAGCTTAGTTTGCCTGGATATGAAATTCTGGGTTGAAAATTCTTTTTGTTAAGAATGTTGAATATTGGCCCCCACTTTCTTCTGGCTTGTACAATTTCTGCTGAGAGATGCACTGTTAGTCTGATGGGCTTCCCTTTGTGGGTAATTTCATGCACGTCCATGTGAAGAGACCACCAAACAGGCTGTGTGTGAGCAACATGGCTGTTTATTTCACCTGGGTGCAGGTGGGCTGAGTCTGAAAAGAGAGTCAGCAAAGGATGGTGGATTATCATTAGTTCTTATAGGTTTTGGGATAGGCGGTGGAGTTAGGAGCAGTGTTTTGGGGGGCAGGGGGTAGATCTCTCAAAGTACATTCTCAAGGGTAGGGAGAATTACAAAGAACCTTCTTAAGGGTGGGGGAGATTACAAAGTACCTTCTTAAGGGTGGGGGAGATTACAACAAAGTACCTTCTTAAGGGTGGGGGAGATTACAAAGTACATTGATCAGTCAGGGTGGGGCAGGAACAAATCACAATGGTGGAATGTCATCAGTTAAGGCTATTTTTACTTCTTTTGTGGAGCTTCAGTTACTTCAGGCCATCTGGATGTATATGTGCAAGTCATAGGGGATGTGATGGCTTGGCTTGGGCTCAGGGGCCTGACAGGTAACCCGACCTTTCTCTCTGGCTGCTCTTAACATTTTTTCCTTCATTTCAACTTTTATGAATCTGACAATTATGTGTCTTGGAGTTGCTCTTCTCAAGGAGTATCTTTGTGGCATTCTCTGTATTTCCTGAATCTGAATGTTGGCCTGCCTTGCTAGATTGGGGAAGTTCTCCTGGATAATATCCTGCAGAGTGCTTTCCAACTTGGTTCCATTCTCCCCGTCACTTTCAGGTACACCAATCAGACGTAGATTTGGTCTTTTCACATAGTCCCATATTTCTTGGATGCTTTGTTTTTTTCTTTTTATTCTTTTTTCTCTAAACTTCCCTTCTCACTTCATTTCATTCA
This sequence comes from Hylobates moloch, assembly GCF_009828535.3. Lineage (NCBI taxonomy): Eukaryota > Metazoa > Chordata > Mammalia > Primates > Hylobatidae > Hylobates > Hylobates moloch. The sequence continues at coordinate 57,972,130 of NW_026652290.1, read as the reverse complement.
TTTCATCTTCCATCACTGATACTCTTTCTTCCAGTTGATTGAATCGGCTACTGAGGCTTGTGCATTTGTCAGGTAGTTCTCATGCATTGGTTTTCAGCTCCATCAGTTCCTTTAAGCACTTCTCTGTATTGGTTAGTCTAGTTATACATTCGTCTAAATTTTTTTCAAAGTTTTTAACTTCTTTGCCTTTGGTTTGAATTTCCTCCTGTAGCTCAGAGTAGTTTGATCGTCTGAAGCCTTCTTCTCTCAACTCGTCAAAGTCATTCTCTGTCCAACTTTGTTCCGTTGCTTGTGAGAAACTGCGTTCCTTTAGAGGAGGAGAGGTGCTCTGCTTTTTAGAATATCCAGTTTTTCTGCTCTGTTTTTTCCCCATCTTTTTGGTTTTATCTACTTTCGGTCTTTGATGATGGTGATGTACAGATGGGTTTTTGGTGTGGATGTCCTTTCTGTTTGTTAGTTTTCCTTCTACCAGATAGGACCCTCAGCTGCAGGTCTGTTGGAGTTTGCTAGAGGTCCACTCCAGACCCTGTTTCCCTGGGTCTCAGCAGTGGAGGCTGCAGAACAGCAGATTTTTGTGAACCGCGAATGCTGCTGCCTGATCGTTCCTATGGAAGTTTTGTCTCAGAGGAGTACCCAGCTGTGTGAGGTGTCAGTCTGCCCCTACTTGGGGGTGCCTCCCAGTTAGGCTGCTCGGGGGTCAGGGGTCAGGGACCCACTTGAGGAGGCAGTCTGCCCATTCTCAGATCTCCAGCTGTGTGCTGCTTTGTTTACTTAAGCAAGCCTGGGCAATGGCGGGCGCCCCTCCCCCAGCCTTGCTGCCGCTTTGCAGTTTGATCTCAGACTGCTGTGCTAGCAATCAGCGAGACTCCATGGGTGTAGGACCCTCCGAGCCAGGTGCAGCATATAATCTCCTGGTGTGCCGTTTTTTAAGCCTGTTGGAAAAGCACAGTATTAGGGTGGGAGTGACCTGATTTTCCAGGTGCCGTCTGTCACCCCTTTCTTTGACTAGGAAAGGGAACTCCCTGACCCCTTGCACTTTCAGAGTGAGGCAATGCCTCACCCTGCTTTGGCTCATGCACGGTGCACTGCACCCACTGTCCTTCGCCCACTGTCTGGCACTCCATAGTGAGATGAACCCGGTACCTCAGATGGAAATGCAGAAATCACCCGTCTTCTGCGTCGCTCATGCTGGGAGCTGTAGACTGAAGCTGTTCCTATTCAGCCATCTTGGCTCCCTCCCTCCCCCTGCTTTTTTTTTGCTTTCCATTTGCTGGGTAAATCTTCCTCCGTTCCTTTGTTTTGAGCCTATATTCATCTTTGCTTGTAAGATGGGTCTCCTGAATACAGCACACTGATGGGTCTTGACTCTTTATCCAATTTGCCAGTCTGTGTCTTTTAATTGGAGCATTTAGCCTGTTTATATTTAAGATTAATATTGTTATGTGTGAATTTGATCTTGTCATTATGATGCTAGCTGGTTATTTTGCCCGTTAGTAGATGCAGGTTCTTCATAGTGTCAATGGTCTTTACAATTTTGTATGTTTTTGCAGTGGCTGGTACTGGTGTTTCCTTTCCATATTTTGTGCTTCCTTCAGGAACTCTTGTAAGGCAGGCCTGGTGGTGACAAAATCACCAGCATTTGCTTGTCTGTAAAGGATTTTATTTCTTCTTTGCTTTTGAAGCTTAATTTGGCTGGATATGAAATTCTGGGTTGAAAATTCTTTCCTTTAAGAATGTTGAATATTGGCCCCCACTCTCTTCTGGCTTGTATGCTCTCTGCAGAAAGATCTGCTGTTAGTCTGATGGGCTTCCCTTTGTGGGTAATCCAACCTTTCTCTCTGGTTGCCCTTAACATTTTTTTCTTCATTTCAACCTTGGTGTATCTGGTGATTATGTGTCTTGGGGTTGCTCTTCTCAAAGAGTATCTTTGAGGTGTTCTCTGTATTTCCTGAATTTGAATTGTTGGACTGTCTTGCTAGGTTGGGGAAGTTCTCCTGGATAATATCCTGAAGTGTATTCCAACTTGGTTCCATTCTCCTTGTCACTTTCAAGTACACCAATAAAATGTAGGTTTGGTCTCTTCACAAGTCCTATATTTCTTGGAGGCTTTGTTTGTTCCTTTTCATTCTTTTTTCTCTAGTCTTATCTTCATGGTTTATTTCATTAAGTTGATCTTCAATCTCTGAAATCCTTTCTTTCACTTGATCAGTTTGGCTATTGATACTTGTGTATGCTTCCCAAAGTTCTCGTGCTGTGTTTTTCAGCTCCATCAGGTCATTTGTGTTCTTCTCTAAACTGGTTATTCTAGTTACTAGTTCCTGTAACCTTTTATCATGGTTCTTAGCTTCCTTGCACTGGGTTAGAACATGCTCCTTTATCTCAGAGGAGTTTATTATTACCCACCTTCTGAAGCCTACTTCTGTCCATTCTTCAAACTCATTCTTCATCCTGTTTTGTTCCTTTGCTGGTGAGAAGTTGTGATTTTTTGGAGGAGAAGGGGTACTCTTGTTTTTGGAATTTTCAGCCTTTTGAGCTGGTTTTTCCTCATTTTTGTGGATTTATCTCCCTTTCATCTTTGATGTTGGTGACCTTCAGATGGGGTTTTTGAGTGAGGGTTCTTTTTGTTGATATTGATGCTATTGCTTTCTCTTTGTTAGTTTTCCTTCTAACAGTGAGGCCCCTCTTCTGCAGGTCTGCTGGAGGTCCACTCCAGACCCTGTTTGTGTGGGTATCACCAGCGGAGGCTGCAGAACAGCAAAGATTGCTGCCTGCTCCTTCTTCTGGAAGGTTCATCCCAGAGAGGCACCTGCCAGATGCCAGCCAGAGCTCTCCTGTATGAGGTATCTGTTGACTTTTGCTGAGAGTTGTCTCTCTGTCAGAAGGCATGGGGGCCAGGGATCCACTTGAGGAGGCAGTCTGTCCCTTAGCAGAGCTCAAGTGCTGTGCTGGGAGATCCTCTGCTCTCTTTATAGCCAGCAGGCAAGAACGTTTAAGTCTGCTGATGCTGCATTCACAGCCACCCCTTCCCCCAGGTTCTCTGTCCCAGGGAGGTGGGAGTTTTATCTATAAGCCCCTGACTGGGGCTGCTGCCTTTCTTTCAGAGACTCCCTGCCCAAAGAGGAGGAATCTAGAGAGGTAGTCTGGCTACAGCGGCTTTGCTGAGCTGCAGTGCACTTCACCAAGTTCTAACTTCCCGGTGGCTTTGTTTACACTGTGAGGGGAAAAATGCCTACTGAAGCCTGAGTAATGGCAGACACCCCTCTCCCCACCAAGCTCAAGCAGGTCAACTTCAGACTGCTGAGCTGGCAGCGAGAATTTCAAGCCAGTGGACCTTAGCTTGTTGGGCACCATGGGGGTGGAATCTGCTGAGCAAGACCACTCAGCTCCCTGGTTTCAGCCCCCTTTCCAGGGGAGCGAATGGTTCTGTCTCACTGGTGTTTCAGGCACCATTGGGGTATGAAAAAAAACTCCTGCAGCTAGCTCGGTGTCTTCCCAAATGGCTGGTCAGTTTTGTGCTTGAAACCCAAGGCCCTGGTGGCATAGGCACCTGAGGAAATCTCCTGGTTTGATGGTTGCAAAGACTGATGGAAAAGCATAGTATCTGGGCCTGAATGCATCATTCCTCATGGCACAGTCCCTCAAGGCTTCCCTTGGCAAGGGGAGGGAGTTCCCCAACCCCTTGTGCTTCCCAGGTGAGGCCATGCCCCACCCTGCTTCGGCTTGCCCTCCGTGGGCTGCACCCACTGTCCAACCAGTCCCAATGAGATGAACTGGGTACCTCAGTTGGAAATGTAGAAATCACTCGCCTCCTGTGTTGGTCTTGCTGGGAACTGCAGACCAGAGCTGTTCCTATTCGGCCATCTTGCCTGGAAGCCAAACCTTCTTTTTTTAATTTAACTTATTTTAAGTTCAGGGGTACATATGCAGGTTTGTTATAGAGGTAAACTTGTGTCATGATTATTTCATTACCCAGGTAGTAAGCCTAGTATCTATTAGTTATTTTCCCTGATCCTCTCCCTCCTCCTAACCCTCTACCCTCCAACAGGCCCCATTGTGTGTTGTTCCCCTCTATGTGAATAAAAGGACACTTCTATTGCATTTTATTTCTTTTGAAAGGTCAAAAGAGGATGGGCACTGTGGCACACACCTGTAATTCCAGCACTTTGGGAGGTTGAGGTGGGCAGATCCCTTGAGCCCAGAAGGTCAAGACCAGCCTAGGCAACATGGGGAAACCCTTTCTATACAAAAAAATACCAAAACTAGTGGGGCATGATGTTGCATGCCTGTAGTCCAAGCTACTTGGGAGGCTGAGGTGGGAGAATCACTTGCGCCTGGGTAGGTTGAGGCTATAGTGAGCCATGATTGTACCACTGCATTCCAGCCTGGGTGACAGAGTGAGACCCTCTTTAACGGCAAGACCCAATTTCAAAAAAAGTAAAAAAAAAAAAAGCCAGAAGAAAGTATAGCATAATAAAAATAATTGTTACATTTGGTAATTATCAAATATGGTGTTTTAAATATTATTCTCTATTGTCAACATGACAGCTAAACAATGGTGTCATGCTTATATTTATGTAATAATAATAATGTAATAACTTTTGTCATAGATGTACCCAATGTTTGCCTTTTTTTGTTGTTATTGTTAAATTGCCTGTTTGAATCCTTTGCCTACATTTCTATTAGTATGACTGATGTATCAGCTGGGAATTGTGTTTGGCTGTGAATAACACAAGCCTGGAAACAGTGGATTAAATAAACACTTTTATTTTTTTCTCTCAGAATGAAAAGTCCAAAAGTCAAAAACCTAGGATTGGTACAGTGTCTCCATGATGCCAGTAGAGAAATGGACTCGTATCTTTCCACTAAGCCACCCCTGGTATGTGCTTTTCACCCTTGGGATATGACTGCTTTGCTTCCAGAATCGAGTCTGTGTTTCAGGCAGGAAGAAATGAAAGAGCCAAGGACGAAATGTCCATTCCAGCCAAGTCTGCCCTCTCCTTCCCTTCCCATACAGCCACATATTTTAAAGAGCCTTCCTGGAAGTCCCATCAAAAACTCTCTGCTCCCTTTTTTTTTCAGTTGCCAGAACTAGGTCAGATGATGACTTGTATCCAGGAATTCAGCAGTGTTTGTTTAATCTTTTCCCCAAACTGGGGTTAAGTAGACAGGAATAAGGATGGATACTGGGAAGAGACCAGTAGGCTTTCATAGCTGGCAAACAATGATAACAATAGTGATGATGATCATAATAAAAATCATCATAGTTACCATTTATTATGTGCTGTGTGCCAGGTGTGTAAGCTTTGTACATTTTCCTTGCTTAATCTCCCAAATCCTTAAAGTACTTGTGTTGGCACCCATTTAGAACTGAGGAGATTGAGACTCATTAATGTGGAGTAACATGTTGAAAGTCATGCGGGGGGCAATGCAGACTTGAATCCAGTCCTATTTGACTATGAAGATTGTCTGGGACTGTACTGGCTTTAGCAGTGAAAGTCTCACATTCTAGGACACCAGTCAGTCATGGAACAGTGTGGCAGGGGTCACCCACTGAAGCTCAAACAGTATTAGGGTATGAGTTCAATTAAGGTTTTTTGAATGGTTAATTTAATAAGTATTATTTATCATTTCTCATAAGTTTAAAGACTTGCAATACATTAAGAATACAACCTTTAAGTTGTATGTATTTTCTTTTGCTTTATAGCTTTTATGACTCTTTGATATACAGATATTTAAAAATTTTATGCATCAAATATATTTTTCTTTATAATTTTTTGCTTTGCTTTTATGTTTAGATATTCTTTCCCATGCTATTGACTGAAAGTTATCTGCATTTTCTTCTGGTCCTTTTATAATCTACTTTGCAATTCAAAGTGTAAAATGGGGATATGCGGGAATGGGCAAGACTTGCATGCACATGTTCCGTCTCCCAGGTTTGGGTGAGTGTTTCAAAACTGTATGCTTGTATGTTTGAAATGTTCATCTCAGGAACTGATTTAAAATCCATAACTTAAAGGAATGAAAACTCTTTCCAACGCATTTCCAATGTGCAGTGCACATGTATCTGATCTGCAATCGGCAAATGTCAAAATGTGTCAGCTCATTTCATATTCTTTTAAGCTATCCTTTGATTAAGGGAGTGCTGTATCAACTTATGTGAGCCTGCAGTCAAATCTACCTTCAAATTATTAGCACCTGGTGAGAAATGTCCTTCCCATTCTAAACACTAGTTCATCATGTCTTATTTGTAATTCATTTGATGATTTTGATATAACATTATAAATATTATACGTGACTAAGCCTTTACACTGAAGCTTTGTTCTTGTAAAAATGGCAGAAACTGTGAACTGCATACTCTGTCTCTGATACAGATGTGTAGATCTAGACTAAGCAGGTGTGGTGCTAGGCTGAGTAAATCACCAGTTCCAAATGTTTTTATGTTGGGAAACATGATGTCATTAATGTTTATATTGTACTACTGAGTCTAACTTAGTTTTCTAGCCCATGGAGTGGGAAAATGTTTGTGAATTCACTGTTATTGACAAATAATTATTAGAAAAGAAAATTAATACTGTAGTCCAAGTGTTGGCAAACTTTTTGTAAAGGGCCAGATGATAGGTATTTTAGGTTTTGCTGGCCATAAGATTTCGATTGCAACCACTCAACTCTTCCTTTGTAGCAGCAGTAGACAATACATAAACAAGTGGGCTTGGCTGTGCTCCAGTAAAACTTTATTTACAAAAACAGGTGGTCTACATGGTTCGGTCTGCAGACTGTATTTTGCCAACTACTGTGTAGTCAAATAATTGCTTCTTTCACAATTCTTTCTTTTTTTTCAGAATTGTTTGAAAACTATGTATTAGATTACTCATTGTTAAATAAAAGCTGTTTATTATTTCAAAGGTGGGAATTTGTTGCTATCCTGGAAAATATTAAACAAGTTCTCCTATATTTGATACTTTAAGACTTTGACTTGAATGTCTTAAAGTTAAATTGGAAAGTCCTTTGAAAATTATTTGAAGGGAAGTATCATGGTGTAAACATTTCAGAATTGTTTGTTAGGAATAGGTTGTGCCAATTGCAAATGAAAAGTTAGTTTCTCAAAGCTTCTTTCATATTAGTGGCCCATAGCTTTCTTCCTAAACAAATCTTTCTATCTTCTGCCAAAAAGCAGGATATAGCTCTTAGTTTCAGTGGTGTCCATGCTTAAAGGCAGGAAAGCATATGGGTGCCATACATTTGTTAGTATTTGTCTCTACAAAATCACAAAAATTGAACACTCCAGAGCTCTAAATTACAAATTTGGATGGTCTGCCTTATTGCAGATCATAAAGGCAGCATGTGCAAGATTCATCATCAATAGCATTGCTTCATGCTTTAGTAAATCAGAATGACTGACTGGAACCTTAACATCTTTTTTTGATGGATTCTCTCATGGTATAGACTGTAACCTGTGTGTCAATCTCTAACTGGATATCATTAATCACATTTCAAAGCTAAATACAATTGGGGGATGTAAGTTTTATATTTATATGTCAAAATATGTACATTTTTAAGGGTAGGCAATATACAAACATACATGTATATATGAACAAACAATATTTATATATATAATGTTTAATAATCAGCCTCCCATGGGCCCTGAATATCCATGAATTTTTATTTATGCAAAATTTCAATGCTATTAGTGCTGAAAAGAGGTTGGAATTCATGTTTTGAAAGACTTCACCGTCTATGATAAGGCTTTTGTTGTTGTTCTTGTATTTTTTGTTTGTTTTTATAGTCTTGGCAGACACTTGTTTATTGTTTGGTGGTTGGCTTATTTTTGGAAGCACTCCCAAAACAATTGGAGATAATATATTACAAATAAAGTGGAAGTTCAAGATGGAGATTTTTATCTTTGTTCAAAAATAAGATGTAATGTTATAGTAATAGGACTTTTTCCTGTTTTATAATGTAACTTTAAAAATTTATAGCACTAAATGTCCACAGGAGAAAGCAGGAAAGATCTAAAATCAACACCCTAACATCACAATTAAAAGAACTAGAGAAGCAAGAGCAAACAAACCCAAAAGCTAGCAGAAGGCAAGAAATAACTAAGATCAGAGCAGAACTGAAGGAGATAGACACAAAAAAACCCTTCAAAAAATCAATGAATTCAGGAGCTGGTTTTTTGAAAGATTAACAAAATAGGTAGACCGCTAGCCAGACTAATAAAGAAGAAAAGAGAGAAGAATCAAACAGACACAATAAAAAATGTTAAAGGGGATATCACCACTGATCCCACAGAAATACGAACTACCATCAGGTGTGTATATACTATACACACCTCTATGCAAATAAACTAGAAAACCTAGAAGAAATGAATACATTCCTGGACACATACACCCTCCCAAGACTAAACCAGAAAGAAGGCGAATCCCTGAATAGACCAATAACAAGTTCTGAAATTGAGGCAGTAATTAATATGTACCAACCAAAAAAAGCCCAGGACCAGATGGATTCACAGCCAAATTCTACCACAGGTACAAAGAGGAGCTGGTACCATTCCTTCTGAAACTGCTCCAAATAATAGAAAAAGAGGGCTCCTCCCTAACTCATTTTAGGAGGCCAGCATCATCCTGATACCAAAACCCAGCAGAGACAAAAAAAAAAAAAAGAAAATTTCAGGGCCGATATCCTTGATGAACATCAATGAGAAAATCCTCAATAAAATACTGGCCAAGTGAATCCAGCAGCACATCAAAAAGCTTATCCACCAGGACTTTTTAAGTGCTTTAAGCAGTGGAAGGGTCACTGAAATATGTATCGCCTCCTAACATTAATTTTTGAAGAAGAACTTTCATTTGAGTATGGAAGCTAAGGTCTGTTTTGAAAGTCTCATTACTCTGTATTCATATCTTGTAAAAATACACTTACACACTTCCTTAGAAATGTAATTTGGACAAAAATTACATTTCCAAAAAGAATATTTGCAAATAATCAAGTTTATTTTTAGTAATAAACTAAGTTTATCAGTAAAACTAAGGGGCTGAAATTTAGCCAAACATAATAAATATATAAAAACAATAAAATAGACAGTATTATCAACAGGATTTATAATTTTTGTTTTTCAAGATGTCCATGGATACTTTGCTGCTAATTTCTCAGACCAGTGCAACACTGTACGATTTGATAATGGGAGTTTCCCTCCCAAGTACCTGTAACTTCTGCAGTATTATCTTTGTGGGTGGTATGCTGGGATGTTCTGAAAAGTCATTCTTTATTCCTCACATAATGGAACCAAGTGCTGGAAGAGAGCAAGAAGAGCATAGTCAGGAAAGAGAGAAGAAGCATTCAAAAAAACACCACATGGGGTTTAAAAATTTTATAATAGATTTAACCTGAGGAAGATAAAGTCTTGTATTGACAAATAAATAGAAGCAACCGCAACTATGTTTGAACGGAGACTATGGTGCATATTTTTCTTTGCTCCATTTCTTTTTCTCTCTTAAAATACATGTGTGCTCTTTCATACAAAAATTTATTGTTAATTTTCCAATTGCAAAAGTACTTAATAAAGAGCACTTTGAAAACAAAGTAAAACAGTAAGCATTACCTATCACTGATGACCTAGAGATATGAATGGTAAAACTTGAATTCATGCCTTCTCTTTTTTCCTTTTTTTAACTTACATATTTTTTGTTTTTACAAAAAGAAGATCCATCACATCACATGTATTTCATAAGTTGCCCTTTTATGTAGCAATGTACTTAAATATCTCTGACTACATCTTTTTTGTCAACGTGCTTTTTTCTCAAAATAATTTTAAAAATAGTTTTATCTAGCTCATTTTTTAAATCTTAAAAGCAATGCATATTTATTGCAAAATAATTCAGAAAACATACATTAAAAAGATATCATCTTTCGTACTACTGCCAAAAGTTGCTGAAGCTTGTTTTACAGGGCACTCGAAAGAAGGTATTTATAAGCCAGGTGCGGTGGTGCACGCCTGTTATCCGAGCATTTTGGAAAGCAAAGGTGGGCAGATCACCTAAGGTCAGGAGCTCAAGACCAGCTTGGCCAACATGGTGAAACCCTGTCTTTACTAAAAATAAAAAAATTATCTGGGCGTGGTGGCGGGAGCCTGTAATCCCAGCAACTTGGGAGGCTGAGGCTGGAGAATCACTTGAGCCCAGGAGGTGGAGGTTGCAGTGAGAAGAGACTGAACCACTGCTCTCCAGCCTAGGTGACAGAGTGAGGCTCCATCTGAAAAAAAAAAAAAAAAAAAAAAAAAAAGGAAGGTATTTATGCTAAAATAGGTTTAGGAAATTGAGGGTTAAATGCACATAAACAGGTTTTCTTTTATTACAGGACTTCTCAGAGACTTTAATATGCTGATATGTACTATGATATTCACAGAAGGGAGGTAAAATGTAGAGTTTCCCAAACTTATTTGATGAGAAAAGCTTTATTTCAATAGACTAGTTTTTCTTAGAACACACTATGGTATACAGTGTTCTTTCCACACACACACACACACACACACACACACACACACATACACACACACACACACAGAGGCATACTCGAACAATCTTTATTTACTTATTACTAGGTGATTAATAATTGGATAATGAACTTAATATATCATGGTCATCTATTCACATTAATAAATGATCCACATCATCATTTTAATGGCTGCCAAGTATACCAGTGTTTTCATGCATCCTAATTTTTCAAAACAACTCCTTATCGATGTACATTTAAGCTGTTTCCATTTTTTTTGCATTTGCAAATCATGCTGAATCAATACCTTTGTACGTTTCTGTATATTTGTTCAATAATTTCTTTAGGATATACTCCTAACAAAGAGACAGTATGGGCCTTTTCATCTTATCTGTATTCCCAGATTAGTTTCTTTGCCTAGGAATATGACAGTTTTTAATACAATTAGGATAGTTTTTCATAATTAGGATAAGGAATTGTCCACTCATGAAGTATGAATAGGATCAGAGTAAGCTATCAGAAAAATAGTTTCTTAAATACTTGCAATTATTCACAAGAATGATATGTATTTATGAAGGAGTAATTATTAACATTTTTTAGGATGGAAGCTTAATACAAATGATGTAAAAAATTAGAAACCAAATTCCAAAAATATTATTCTCCCCCCTTCCTTCTAGAGAATAAAAAAGGTTAAAAGGAACAATACCTTCTGAATTTTAAGTGAAAAAGAAACACATGTTAAGTCCAAGTTAAGATTGTAGAAATAGACCCCTATTGATTTGTCTCTTCTTATTAATTAAAACCTGAAATACCCTATCCAGTGTTTTATTATGACTACATTCTATCAAAAATCCCATAAGTTATTCCATTGGAGTTTACATAGGCTGAGATCTCATCCTGCTTTGAATAAAAAGTCAGAAAGCAAATCTGTTTGATCAGATTTGCTCCGAGTATTGGAGTCTACGCTGAAGCTTTTGAACAATTATATACAGGACTGAGCAAAGGCTATTGTTTGCTTATGTGGTAGATTGGAATTGTGAATGTTAATGTTATCCCCAAGAACACTTTTTAATTTATATCAAAATTGTATAAACAGGGTCACCAGTGCTAAATGGGATGTCAATGACCTATGAAGATCAGAAAGTAAACAAAGATCTTAAAATAAGCATGTAACCTGAACACCTCAAGAATTGTTGCATATTGAAAGGCATTTGTTTACATAAAGAAAGGGAAAATTACTTAGTGCTAATTCAGTTTGTGGCAGGTTCCTTCTTCCTCCATCCATCAGCAAAATGGTAATGGACAAAAGTTTCACCCTGTCTATTTTAAAGGGCTGTGGAGAAAACCAACATGAACCAATGGTTCATTCACGTCCTTTGAAATTGTGGGCATTCACAAGCCTACCTACTTCCTTTATGGGCTATTTAGCTTCAGGCCATTTTCTTTTTTCAGGATGAGCATCATAGAGGAAAGAGGATAGCCAGGAAACTTGAGTAAGATTAAAGGAGTAAGATACAGCCGGCAGGAGGAGGTAGGTAGATTCACTGAGGACATGTTCAGGGATTTCTTTGAAGCCCAAACTCCCAACTTTAAAAGGAATTCCAGCCAGATGGAGAACAAATGGGAACATGTTTTGGGGTGGGTGAGCCACATGTTTTGGTTTCAGGGGTGAAGGGTTGATGGGTCCAAAAAACGTTTGTGTAAAAAGAGGAGAATGAATTAAGAAAAAGAAACACTATTTTTTATTGTGACTTATTAGATACATATAATTATGGATCTGAAACTGAGGCAAATTAAAAATTCACCAAAATATTGGCATCCTCCCTTATCCTTGAGTATAAATTCCAAGAACCTCAGTGGACTTCTGAAACCGCAGGTGGTGCCAAACCTGGTTGCTGCCAATTGAAACACGTTTCTGTTCATTTCTTCCACAAAGTTAATGCCTTTTCTATATTAATTATTTATCACTCACTGTAGCCTTAACATTTGTAGCTAAGGTGTGACAGTAAAACTGGCACAAATTTGTTTTTCCTTCTTCACAATTTAATGGATAGAAGACTTATTCTTACCGTAGATCTTAGCATCCTCAGCATACGATTTTTTTATTCTTGCCTTATTAAGTCCAGAACTTTCATCTTTTCACTTAAAGGAAGTAGTTTATACCTTCTTTTTGGTGTATTCGAATGGCTAGCATCGTTACTCTTGCCTTTTGGAGCCATTATTAAGTAAAAGAAGGGTTGCTTGAACACAGCACTGGGATGCTGCAAGAGTCCATTTGATAACCGCGCCAGTTACTATTAATAAGTGACTGACTGGAGGGTAGTGTAGACAGGCTTCCAAGCCACCAAGGACGTGATTCCAGAGGCAGTGTAGCCTAGCGACTATGGTTCTGTGGTCATATTGCCTAGATTTGGATCCAGGCTCTTCGAGTTACACTGTGTGACTCTCAGGAGGTAATTTGACCTCTCTGTGACTGACTTTCCTTGTCACTAAAATGAAAGTAATAATAGTTTCCACCTGCTAGGTTAGTTGTGAAGAGTAAATGAGCTATTAGGTGCAATGTGCTTAGAACAGTGCTTGACACATGTCGTAAGTCCTCAGTGAATGTTAGTCATTTGTTTGAACATTTAAAGACCCACTAAGCTGGATACACTTCTTCTTGTTCTCCCTCCCTTCCCTCCGTCCCTTCTTTCCTTCCTGCCCACCTTCTTTCCTTCCTTCCTTCCTTCCTTCCTTCCTTCCTTCCTTCCTTCCTTCCTTCCCTCCCTCCCTCCTTCCTTCCTCTTTCTTCCTTATCTTTCTGTCTTTCGACAGGGCCTTGCTTAGTTGCCTAGGCTGGAGTGTAGTGGCTCCAATTTTGGCTCACTGCGGCCTCATACTCCTTGGTTTAAGCAATCCTCCCCCTTCAGCCTCCCAAGTAGCTGGGAGCACAGTCATGTGCCACCATGCCTGGCTAATTTTTTGATTTTTTTTTTTTTTTTTTTTGTAGAGATGGAGTCTCACTATGTTGCTCCTGGGCTCAAGCGATCCTCCCGCCTCAGCCTCCCAAAATGCTGGGATTACAGGTGTGAGCCACAGGGCCTAGCCACCTTTCCTTTTGATATCTTAATTTATTTGGTTGTTTTTTTAAAAATTATACTTTAAGTTTTAGGGTACATGTCTACAACGTGCAGGTTAGTTACATATATATACACGTGCCATGTTGTATGCTGCACCCATTAACTCGTCATTACGTATATCTCCTAATGCTGTCCATCCCCCCTCTCCCCACCCCACAACAGGCCCTGGTGTGTGATGTTCCCCTTCCTGAGTCCATGTGTTCTCATTGTTCAATTCCCACCTATGAGTGAGAACATGCGGTGTTTGATTTTTTGTCCTTGGGATAGTTTGCTGAGAATGATGGTTTCCAGCTTCATCCATGTCCCTTCAAAGGACATGAACTCATCCTTTTTTATGGCTGCATAGTATTCCATGGTGTATATGTGCCACATTTTCTTAATCCAGTCTATCATTGTTGGACATTTGGGTTGGTTCCGAGTCTTTGCTATTTGTGAATAGTGCAGCAATAAACATACGTGTGCACGTGTCTTTATAGCAGCATGATTTATAATCCTTTGGGTATATACCCAGTAATGGGAGGGCTGGGTCAAATGGTATTTCTAGTTCTAGATCCTTGAGGAATTGCCACACTGGCTTCCACAATGGTTGAACTAGTTTACAGTCCCACCAACAGTGTAAAAGTGTTCCTATTTCTCCACATCCTCTCCAGCACCTGTTGTTTCCTGACTTTTTAATGATCGCCATTCTAGCTGGCGTGAGATGGTGTCTCATTGTGGTTTTGATTTGCATTTCTCTCATGGCCGGTGATGATGAGCATTTTTTCATGTCTTTTGGCTGCATAAATAGCTTCTTTTGAGAAGTGTCTGTTCATGTCCTTCACCCACTTTTTGATGGGGTTGTTTGTTTTTTTCTTGTAAATTTGTTTGAGTTCATTGTAAATTCTGGATATTAGCCCTTTGTCAGATGAGTAGATTGCAAAAATTTTCTCCCATTCTGTAGGTTGCCTGTTCACTCTGATGGTAGTTTCTTTTGCTGTGCAGAAGCTCTTTAGTTTAATTAGATCCCATTTGTCAATTTTGGCTTTTGTTGCCATTGCTTTTGGTGTTTTAGACATGAAGTCCTTGCCCATGCCTATGTCCTGAATGGTATTGCCTAGGTTTTCTTCTAGGGTTTTTATGGTGTTAGGTCTAATGTTTAAGTCTTTAATCCATCTTGAATTAATTTTTGTATAAGGTATAAGGAAGGGATCCAGTTTCAGCTTTCTACATATGGTTAGCCAGTTTTCCCGGCACCATTCATTAAATAGGGAATCCTTTCCCCATTTCTTGTTTTTGTGAGGTTTGTCAGAGATCAGATGGTTGTAGATATGCGGCATTATTTCTGAGGACTCTGTTCTGTTCCATTGGTTTATATCTCTGTTTTGGTACCAGTACCATGCTGTTTTGGTTACTGTAGCCTTGTAGTATAGTTTGAAGTCAGGTAGCGTGATGCCTTCAGCTTTGTTCTTTTGGTTTAAGATTAACTTGGCAATGCGGGCTCTTTTTTGGTTCCATATGAACTTTAAAGTAGTTTTTTCCAATTCTGTGAAGAAAGGTCATTGGTAGCTTGATGGGGATGGCATTTAATCTATAAATTACCTTGGGCAGTATGGCCATTTTCATTATATTGACTCTTCCTATCCCTGAGCATGGAATGTTCTTCCATTTGTTTGTATCCTCTTTTATTTCATTGAGCAGTGATTTGTAGTTCTCCTTGAAGAGGTCCTTCACATCCCTTGTAAGTTGGATTCCTAGGTATTTTATCCTCTTTGAAGCCATTGTGAATGGGAGTTCACTGATGATTTGGCTCTCTGTGTGTCTGTTATTGGTGTATAAGAATGCTTGTGATTTTTGTACATTGATTTTGTATCCTGAGACTTTGCTGAAGTTGCCTATCAGCTTAAGGAGATTTTGGGCTGAGACGATGGGGTTTTCTAGATATACAATCATGTCATCTGCAAACAGGGACAATTTGACTTCCTCTTTTCCTAATTGAATACCCTTTATTTCCTTCTCCTGTCTGATTTCCCTGGCCAGAACTTCCAACACTATGTTGTATAGAAGTGGTGAGAGAGGGCATCCCTGTCTTGTGCCAGTTTTCAAAGGGAAAGCTTCCAGTTTTTGCCCATTCAGTATGATATTGGCTGTGGGTTTGTCATAGACAGCTCTTATTATTTTGAGATATGTCCCATCAATACCTAATTTATTGAGAGTTTTTAGCATGAAGGTTGTTGAATTTTGTCAAAGGCCTTTTCTGCATCTATTGAGATAATCATATGGTGTTTGTGTTTGGTTCTGTTTATATGCTGGATTACGTTTATTGATTTGTGTATGTTGAACCAGCCTTGCACCCCAGGGATGAAGCCCACTTGATCATGGTGGATAAGCTTTTTGATGTTCTGCTGCATTTGGTTTGCCAGTATTTTATTGAGGATTTTGCATTGATGTTCATCAGGGATATTGGTCTAAAATTCTCTTTTTGCTGGGCGCGTTGGCTCACACCTGTAGTCCCAGCACTTTGGGAGACCAAGGTGGGTGGATCACGAAGTCAGGGGATTGAGACCATCCTGGCTAACACAGTGAAACCGTGTCTCTACTAAAAATACAAAAAATTAGCTGTGCGAGGTGGCGGGTGCCTGCAGTCCCAGCTACTTGGGAGGCTGAGGCAGGAGAATGGCGTAGTGAACCCCAGGGGGCGGAGCCTGCAGTGAGCTGAGATTGTGCCATTGCACGCCAGTCTGGGCGACAGCGAGACTGTGTCTCAAAAAAAAAAAAATTCTCTTTTTTTGTTGTGTCTCTGCCAAGCTTTGGTATCAGGAAGATGCTGGCCTCATAAAATGAGTTAGGGAGGATTCCCTCTTTTTCTATTGATTGGAATAGTTTCAGAAGGAGTGGTACCAGCTCCTTATACCTCTGGTAGAATTCGGCTGAATCCACCTGGTCCTGGACTTTTTTTGGTTGGTAAGCTATTAATTATTGCCTCAATTTCAGAGCCTGTTATTGGTCTATTCAGAGATTCAACTTCTTCCTGGTTTAGTCTTGGGAGAGTGTATGTGTCGAGGAATTTATCCATTTCTTCTAGATTTTCTAGTTTATTTGCGTAGAGGTGCTTGTAGTATTCTCTGACGGTAGTTTGTATTTCTGTGGGATCGGTGGTGATATCCCCTTTATCATTTTTCATTGTCTATTTGATTCTTCTTTCTTTTCTTCTTTATTAGTCTTGCTAGCAGTCTATCAATTTCGTTGATCTTTTCAAAAAACCAGCTCCTGGATTCATTGGTTTTTTGTGTCTCTGTATCCTTCACTTCTGCTCTGATCTTAGTTATTTCTTGCTTTCTGCTAGCTTTTGAATGTGTTTGCTCTTGCTTCTCTAGTTCTCTTAATTGTGACGTTAGGGTGTCAATTTTAGATCTTTCCTGCTTTCTCTTGTGGGCATTGAGTGCTATAAATTTCCCTCTACACACTGCTTTGAATGTGTCCCAGAGATTCTGGTATGTTGTGTCTTTGTTCTCGTTGGTTTCAAAGAATATCTTTATTTCATTTCATTTCATTTCATTATGTACCCAGTAGTCATTCAGGAGCAGGTTGTTCTGTTTCCATGTAATTGAGCGGTTTGAGTGAGTTTCTTAATCCTGAGTTCTAGTTTGATTGCACTGTGGTCTGAGAGACAGTTTGTTATAATTTCTGTTGTTTTACATTTGCTGAGGAGTGCTTTACTTGCGACTATGTGGTCAGTTTTGGAATAGGCATGGTGTGGTTCTGAAGAAAATGTATATTCTGTTGATTTGGGGTGGCGAGTTCTGTAGATGTCTATTAGGTCCACTTGGTGCAGAGCTGAGTTCAGTTCCTGGGTATCCTTGTTACCTTTCTGTCTCGTTGATCTGTCTAATGTTGACATTGGGGTGTTAAAGTCTCCCATTATTATTGTGTGGGGGTCTAAGTCTCTTTATAGGTCTCTAAGGACTTGCTTTGTGAATCTGGGTGCTCCTGTATTGGGTACATATATATTTAGGATAGTTAGGTCTTCTTTTTGAACTGATCCCTTTACCATTCTGTAATGGCCTTCTTTGTCTCTTTTGATCTTTGTTGGTTTAAAGTCTATTTTATCAGAGACTAGGATTGCAACCCCTGCCTTTTTTTATTTTCCATTTGCTTGGTAGATCTTCCTTCATTTCTTTATTTTGAGCCTATATGTGTCTCTGCACATGAGATGGGTTTCCTGAATACAGCACACTGATGGGTCTTGACTCTTTATCCAATTTACTAGTCTGTGTCTTTTAATTGGAGCATTTAGCCCATTTACGTTTAAGGTTGATATTGTTATGTGTGAATTTGATCCTGTCATTATGATATTAGCTGGTTATTTTGCTTGTTAGTTGATGCAGTTTCTTCCTAGTCTCGATGGTCTTTACAATTTGGCATGTTTTTGCAGTGGCTGGTACTGGTTGTTCCTTTCGATGTTTAGTGCTTCCTTCAGGAGCTCTTTTAGGGCAGGCCTGGTGGTGACAAAATCTCTCAGCGTTTGCTTGTCTGTAAAGTATTTTATTTATCCTTCACTTATGAAGCTTAGTTTGGCTGGATATGAAATTCTGGGTTGAAAATTGTTTTCTTTAAGAATGTTGAATATTGGCCCCCACTCTCTTCTGGCTTGTAGAGTTTCTGCCGAGAGGTCAGCTGTTAGTCTGATGTGCTTCCCTTTGTGGGTAACCTGACCTTTCTCTCTGGTTTCTGTTAATATTTTTTACTGCATTTTGACTTTGGTGAATCTGACAGTTATGTGTCTTGGAGTTGTTCTTCTCGAGGAGTATCTTTGTGGCATTCTCTGTATTTCCTGAATTTGAATGTTGGCCTGCCTTGCTAGATTGGGGAAATTCTCCTGGATGATATCCTGCAGATTGTTTTCCAACTTGGTTCCATTCTCCCGGTCACTTTCAGGTACACCAATCAGACATAGATTTGGTCTTTTCACATAGTCCCGTATTTCTTGGAGGCTTTGTTCGTTTGTTTTTATTCTTTTTTCTCTAAACTTCTCTTCTCACTTCATTTCATTCATTTGATCTTCCATCACTGATACTCTTTCTTCCAGTTGATTGAATCGGCTATTGAGGCTTGTGCTTTTGTCAGGTAGTTCTCATGCCTTGGTTTTCAGCTCCATCAGGTCCTTTAAGGACTTCTCTGCATTGGTTATTCTAGTTAGCCATTCATCTAATTTTTTTTCAAGGTTTTTAACTTCTTTGCCATGGGTTTAACCTTCCTCCTTTAGCTAGGAGTAGTTTGATTGTCTGAAGCCTTCTTCTCTCAACTCATCAACATCATTCTCCCTCCAGGTTTGTTCCATTGCTGGTGAGGAGCTGTGTTCCTTTGGAGGAGGAGAGGTGCTCTGATTTTTAGAGTGTCCAGTTTTTCTGCTCTGTTTTTTCCCCATCTTTGTGGTTTTATCTACCTTTGCTCTTTGATGATGGCGACATACAGATGGGGTTTTGGTGTGGATGTCCTTTCTGTTAGTTTTCCTTCCAACAGTCAGGACCCTCAGCTGCAGGTCTGTTGGAGTTTGCTGGAGGTCCACTCCAGACCCTGTTTGCCTGGGTATCAGCAGCGGAGGCTGCAGAACAGCAGATATTGGTGAACAGCAAATGTTGCTGCCTGATCATTCCTCTGGAAGTTTTGTCTCAGAGGAGTACCCAGCCGTGTGAGGTTTCAGTCTGCCCCTACTGGGGGGTGCCTCCCAGTTAGGCTACTCGGGGTCCAGGGACCCACTTGAGGAGGCAGTCTGTCTGTTCTCAGATCTCCAGCTGCGTGCTGGGAGAACCACTATTCTCTTCAAAGCTTCAACACTATTCTCTTCAAACAGGGACATTTAAGTCTGCAGAGGATTCTGCTGCCTTTTGTTTGGCTGTGCCCTGCCCCCAGAGGTGGAGTCTACAGAGGCAGGCAGGCCTCCTTGAGCTGTGGTGGGTTCCACCCAGTTCCAGCTTCCCAGCCACTTTGTTTACATACTCAAGCCTTGGCAATGGCAGGTGCCCCTCCCCCAGCCTTGCTGCCACCTTGCACTTTGATCTCAGACTGCTGTGCTAGCAATGAGTGAGGCTCCATGGGCATAGGACCCTCCGAGCCAGGCACAGATATAATCTCCTGGTGTGCCATTTGCTAAGACCATTGGAAAAGCGCAGTATTAGGGTGGGAATGACCCGATTTTCCAGGTGCCATCTGTCACCCCTTTCTTTGACTAGGAAAGGGAATTCCCTGACCCCTTGCACTTCCTGGGTGAGGCGATGCTTCGCCCTGCTTCGGCTCAAGCTTCATGGGCTGCACCCACTGTCCTGCACCCACTTTCTGACACTCCCTAGTGAGATGAACCTGGTACCTCAGTTGGAAATGCAGAAATCACCCATCTTCTGCCTTGCTCACACTGGGAGCTGTAGACTGCAGCTGTTCCTATTTGGCCATCTTGGCTCTACCCGCCAATTTATTTGGTTCTTAATGACCCTTTTTTTTTTTAAGAGTCACTTCTCAAAATATAAATGGTCTGTTAATTATTTATATTTCAGTGGACCTACCCCAAAGCTGCTATCAATTAATAAATACTACAGCAGGGTTTAATTTGTTCCCATATTTACTCAATGGGATACCACTTTGGGGGAAGAGCAAGAAGTGATGAGCCAGTGGGAAGCATCCTAGGACAAACATAACCCACCCTTTTCTACTTTATACTAAACAGTCCACCAATTATAATTTTGCTAATTGCAAGGAAAATGTTAAGCCTATAATATTTCAGTGCAAAGCACTAAAGAAAGAATGTGCTAATACAATTCTGTGAGATAAAATAGAAGGCTGTGATACATTTCCTGGCTCCTTGCCTGAACCATGGGAAGAAAAAAGTGTCTTATTTGAAGGCGGTCATGAAAGGGGAGGAACTCATGAAAGAGTCACGTAGGTTGATTGTGAAAAAGACGATGTAGAGGAATTCCAGAGTCTCTGTTTTGGTTGCATGCTGTGGAAAGCCAAGTTAGCATAGAGCTGAGGATGAAGCCCAAACAACCACATGCTTGAGGCATCAAAGGACAGAGACAGGAAAGGAAGGACAAGCAGACACACACACACACACACACACACACACACACACACACACACACACACTCAAAGGAATTATTATAAAGCAGTAAACATATCTTTTACTGAAATACCAAATTTTATTTTATGGGCATTTTTTGTTTTTGAGTTACATATGCCAGAGAAGGGCACTCTCATCCTCTCAATGTTTGAGTTTGTTTCAATGTTGATCCAATCCTAACTGCAGGATTTGTTCAGTGAACCAAGACATGTATCTTTAAAGCCAAAAGTGGTATCACTAAAACAGTGATTCTCAAACTTTTCGGTCTCATATCCTTATACAACTTTTTTAAATTATTGAGAATTTTCATTTTGTTATTATACCCATTGATATTTACCATATTAGAAACTGGAACTGAGAAAAAACTACTTATTCACTTATCTAAATCCCATTTCACATTTTGATAAATTTTTTTTGTGAAAACATTTTTCAAAACAAAAAAAATAATGAGAACAGTGGCAAAATGTTCAGCTTAATAGATGACAGATTCTCATATCTGTTTCTGGATTTAATTTGTTTTTTTTTATATCATGTAGTCTCTGGAAAACTCTTATGTACTATAATGAGAGAACAAGAACGAAAATGGAAAGAACACTTTAGTATTTTGGGGGAAATAGTTTTGAAATCATAGACTTCCTGAAAGTGTCTCAGGAATACCCCAGGAATCTCCATACCGCACTTGGAGAACTACTATCCCAGGACAAAGTCGTATGCTTGGTCAAGACTGAGTGGCCTGATTTAATTGTTGCTGTTGTTATTGCATCACTATAGGTGATTGGTTTTAAAAAGCCCATCTCTTCACACTCTGAATTTGGAATATGTCTTACATTGATAGTGACCTACAACAGCTGTTGGCCCAGTGGCAGTTGTGATGTAGTTATTACCTGCACAAGCATGAATTTGGTCATAGCTATTCATAGCATCATCATTTTTATTGAATTATCTGCATTGTTGTTATGTGTTAAGAGTTTAATTGTCATCTAAAGTCTCTTTCTCTCAGATTTTATAGTATAATATAGTTCTGAGATGAGAAGTTACTATAGATGCAGAAAGGCTAGCAGAGAGCAGTGGGGCATATATTTGACATTAGGAAAGCAATTTTGGGAGAAGGAATAGGATTCTGTATTTTCTTGCATAAGAACAACAATGTGCTTCATGGTACCAAAAAAGGTACTAAGTCCACAAGTATCTATGGCTGAATGGTGTGTTGCTAGTGAGAAATGTGCAAAATGATTGCC
Organism: Hylobates moloch; assembly: GCF_009828535.3. NCBI lineage: Eukaryota > Metazoa > Chordata > Mammalia > Primates > Hylobatidae > Hylobates > Hylobates moloch. The sequence continues at coordinate 57,950,195 of NW_026652290.1, read as the reverse complement.
TTTCATGTGCCAAACCACACATCTGAAGACACAAAAACTTGCCAAATCTCTTGGTATTGAGGAAAGATGCTGCACAGCAATGAGAGGATGATGTGACCAATTTCCATGTCATGCAGGATTATCATTAAGGTAGGGTGTCATTACTTAATTGGCAGCCTTTTTCCTTTCTTAGAGGTCCATTAAATAATTCATGTCTTTCCATTGATGACATCTTAGATTGAGTACAATAGTCACAACAATATTTTTGACTGGTGTATTAGTTTCCTAGACTTGTGATCACAGGTTACCACAAACCAGGTGGCTTAACACAACAGAAATTTATTCTCTCACAGTCTTGGGGACTAGAAGCCTGAAATCAGGGTGTCAGCAGAGTAATGCACCCTCTAAGACTGGTGGAATCCCTTCTTTCCTCCTTCTAGTTTCTGATGGCTGTAATTCCTTGGTGTTTCTTGGCATGCAGGAGTATCATCCCAGTCTTTGCCTCTGTCATCACAGGATGGTCTCCTCGTGTACCTCTGTCTTCACATGATGTTTTTCACTTTTTGTAGGGACACCAATCATATTGGATTAAGGACTCACCCTATTCCAATATGACCTCATCTTAACTAATTACAACTATAAAAACTATATTTCCAAGAAAGTCACATTCTGGGGTACTGGGGGTTAGGACTTCAACATGTCTTTTGGGAGGCTATAATTCAACCCATAACAACAGGTAAGGAATATAACATTTCTATGTCTGTGGCAGAGAAAATTCTATGGGTTTCCAAATTCTGTTTTGTATTCCTCCCTCCTGGGCACAATAAAAATTTTATTTTCCAGTTCCCTTGCAGTAAAGCAAGAGTGTGTGATTAATTATGGGCAATGAAATCTGAGAATAAGTGGCATGTGTCACTTCTGGGCTGAGGCAGTAAAAAGCTGCTGTGTGACTTTTCAGTTTCTTGATTTTCCTCAGGTAGTCAGTGTAAGAGCAATATGTTGAGATAGCAAACCCACAAGATCACAGCAGCCTGGATCTCTGAGTCACTACATGGATGATGAAGCACTACACTGTTGAGTCTGACATAAAGCAATCTTTATATTGTGAGAAATTTGTGTGTGTTAAACCACTGAGATTTTGGAGTCCTTTGTCACAGAAGCATAATCTAGTCTATCCTGATTAACACATGAAGATGTACCAAGAGGTACAGGATTGCATGAAGTGATGAATTTCCAATTAACTTTCTGTAGCCATATCTATGAATTCTTTCTAAGGGTGAAATACTTCTTTTAACATTCAAAAATCAATGTTACACACCATATCAACAGAATAAAGGACAAAAACCACATGATTATCTCAATAGATGCAGAAAAAAAAATTGACAACATCCAACACTTTGTTATGATGAAAACACTGAACAAACGAAGGCAAGTCAACTTCCTCAACCTAATAAAGGGCATCTACAAAAAAAATCCATCACTATGATCATATATAATGGTGATTTCCTCCTAAGATTAAGAACAAAATGGGAATGTCCACTCTCTTATCAGTTTTGTTCAACATTTGTATTGGAGGTTCGCTAGCCAGAGCAATTAAGCAAGAAAACAAGATAAAGGCATCCAGACAGGAAGGGAAAAAGTAAAACTATTTTTATTCACATATGATATGGTCTTATGATAAAAAAATTTTAAGGAACCCACAAAAAATGATTAAATCTAATAAATGAATTCAGCAAAGTTGCAAGGTACAAGCTCAATATATGAAATCAATTTTATTTATATGTATTAGCAATGAACAAGCCAAAGTGAAGTTAAGAAAACAATTCAATTTATAATGGAATTAAAAGAATAAAATGATAGGGAATACATTTAAAAAGTGTAACATGTATACACTGAAAACAATAAAACATTATTGATAGATATTAAAGAAGATCTAAATAAATGGAAAGATATTCCATGTTTATAGATTGGAAGACGGTATTGGGTTTTTTTGTTTGTTTGTTTGTTTTTTGCTTTCTTAACTTGTATTTTAGGTTCAGGGGTACATGCGAAAATTTGTTACATAGGTAAACTCATGTCACAGGGGTTTGTTATACAGATTATTTCATTACCCATGAATTAAGCCCAGTGCCCAATAGTTATCTTTTCTGCTCCTGATAATATTGCTAAGGTGATAATACTCCCCCAAATTGATCTACAGATTCACATAATTCCTATTAAATTCCAGCTACCTTTTTTTTTTGGTAAGAGTTGATAACTAATGTTAAAATACATATGGAAATTCAAGGAACCCAGAACACCTAGAACAACCCTGAAAAACAGCAAATTTGGAGGGCTCACTCATCAGAATAAAATTAATGGGCTCACACATACTGCTTTTTAGAAAAGCAACATCTTTACTTTAAACATAAAATTAATATATTCTTACTTGTACTAGTCAGGATAGGCAAGCTCATTATTCATGAACGAACTCTCCAAATCTTAAAAGTTTAGAATAATGAGTTAATTTTTTGCTCTAATTAAGTATCCACTGGGGATTGGCTGAGAGCTCCGATTGACATCTCATTTCCGAACCTAGGCTGATGGAGCAGCCACTATCTCAAACTTGAGCCACCATCTCAAGGGTTTGTGTCAAAAGAAAAGAGCTCAGGAGGATCCTGCACCAGCAATTAAACATTCCAGCCTGGAAGTGACACATGACATTTTTGCTCATAACTCTTTAGACAGAAGTAATCACATGGTGCCACCCAACCACAAGGGGTCCTGGTGTAATTCTTTCATGGGCTCACATAACAAGGAAATGCAACTCTGTAGTGAAGAGATAGATTATCTGTTGTAAGAAAATCAAATGATACAAAACCATTTCACTCAGTAATACCCCAGAGATTATCACCGTTAACAAGGTGGTGTATATTTTCTAGACTCATAGGAATATACATATCCACACATACACAATTTAATTTAAAAAATCACACTAGAAATGTCATTCTAAAATCTGTTCCTCCCTGGGCCCCCAGTCATATAACAGTTACATTTCTCCATGAAAAGACATATAATTTTACCCACATCTTTTAGCTGCTACAGGCTAGGATGGACTGTGATTTACTTCATTTACTCTGTATAGAGTAATATTTAGTTTCTTTCTAGATTTTGATATTATTAAACACTTTGTAATCAATACTTTTGCACATGTATCTTAGCTAACAGTAAGTGTTTATGACTGACAGAATAAAGATGTCAACAAATGAATGAATGAAGATAACCAATCACCAGTGATTTAAGACTCCAAACACATGGTGAGAAAAGTAAAAAATGCATTATTCCAACCTTTTTCATGTTGTTTAGCATGTTTCAGAAGGGCAATAAAGGCAGAGGAATTCTTACCTACGTTAATGTAGCAGGTCATTCACATTAGCATTTCTAGAGTTCATTAAACCCCTGGATTCCTGTTCAAGTAAAACATTTTTTTTGATTATAAAACTTAATATCCACTCTGAGAGCCTGTGGAAATAGAAGGTAGATGGCAATGTTATTGCCCTAAGTCTGAAGCTCCTGAGACGTGAACAAGATGGTAATGTGACTCCTCATTTATTTTTTATCTTCAGTTTCAATTTTTTAAATCATCATGTATCTAGAATGACTAGTGATTTTAAATGAGAAATTAGAATCTAAAGATAATCAGAGTTTTAGCAGTTTAAACCAATCACCAGTGCACCAGCTTGAAAAGCTTTGTGACTTTGACTGTGGAGGCATTTACAGTCCCAGGAGGGAAGTGGCTTTGTCAGCTCTCAGTTTTGGTGGGTTAAGTAGTTTGTATTTGGTTTTGGATGGGGTGTTACTGTGGAAGATAAATGAGTTCCTCAGTTTATGAACTTACTCCCCAGGCTGCTCAACTCAGCTAAGCTCTCCTGGCAACTGCTCGATGGGGTTCTCACTGTGAGACAGTCAGCACCACGCTTGAAGCCCTGCAGGAAAAACAAACCCCACTGAATCAACCAAAATATTGGAGACAACTGCAGTAGTTTCAGTAAATCCTAAATCAGAGAAGAAGGTGGTGTGTGTGTGTGTGCTTATCGTACATCCTTATTCACATTAACTTTATAAGGACTCTTCATAAAAGATGACTGAAAGCAACCAGAAAAACATCCTTCTTAGGCTCATCTATTTCATTTTCAATTAAGGTTGTATATAGTATGCAAAGCATATTTTAAAGATCTGTTTAATTTTGCCAATTATATTTGAGTAGTTATTTTCTTTGTGTGTGTGTGTGTGTGTGTGTGTATGTGTGATGAGAGAGAGAGAGAGATAGGGAGAGAGAGAGAGATTTGGCCAAGGAGATAATAAGGGAGAAGGTAAATAATATGAGGAATTATAGCAAATTATTATGTCTGATTTGGGAATATAGGACAGGAATGTATCAATTAACTAGCAATGCACTACAAAATGCCATAGACTGGGCTTATTTCTTACAGTCCTAGAGATTGAGAATTTTAAGATCAAGTTTCCAGCAAAGTAGGCTTCATTCTGAGGCTTCTTCTCATGGCTTGTAGGCAGCCACCAACTGAATGTGTGCTCACATAACTTCTTTGTATGAGCACACGGAGAGAAAGGTGGAGAGAGGCATGGGGAGGAGCAGGCAGCACATTAGCTCTCCAGTGTCCTTTCTTATAAGGGCACTAATCCCATCATGAGTGCTCCTCTCATTACTTCATCTAATCCTGATGATCTCCCCAAATCCCATCTTCAAACACCGTCACGCTGGTGGTTAGGGTTTCAACCAATGAATTTAGGGATGCACAAACATTCATTCCATAATAAGAGGTGTTAAATTCTTTGCTCACTAATCAGTCCCCAAAAAGTTCCTAGGAAATTGAAGTTTAAAACATTTCTATTTTGGATAATCTCCAGGTTAAAAATCTCCACTCTGAAAATGATGTCTACACAAACATTCATTGTTGCCCCTCCATCTTACACAGGGTTGAACGTCTTCACCTTCATTCCCATCCTCATCTCTTACATCAAATCCTTTCGAATTTTGAAAAATGGTAGAGTCAGATAAAGATTAAAGAAAGAAACAGGGTAAAGCAAATTTGAGAAACTGTTTCCAGGGGCCAACCCCTGGATAGTCTCCTGTTTGCCAATTTCCTACTGCTACTACCCAAACCTTTAATTTAACTTCACTTTCTTATCTGTCTGAAATTTGACAATTAAAGATGCATTTAAGCTAACAAGCATTAGCATTTAAAAAATGCAAATGTGTATGTGTGTGTTTGTGTGTATGTTGAGGAGAATGCCATGTTAATAGACTATTAATTACTTTAACAATAGTGGGTTATTGGTCAATCCAAGTCCTTTTCTTTCTAGCAGATGGTTGAAGCTAACTGCACTGAGATCACAGAAGTTGTATGAAGGGGAAGAGATGGAGTATGGAGAAGTGGATATGGGCAGAGGTCAGAATGGTGGACCAATGCGTTCACCCCAGTACATATGGCAACTCAAAAGGCTCATGTCCCACATAATGGACACTGTATAAATATTTGTTGGATGAGTGAAATGAAGAAAGACTATTGAAGTGTCTGTGGAAAATACTAAAACTTGGGTGTTGGGTCTTATAAAAGGATGCTGACACAGTATAACAACTTCTTTTCACCTTTGCCAAGATTTTCTGAGTGTAACTCTTTGTTTGTCTTTCTTTTGATTTCCTATCACTACATCCTGAGCTTGATCTTGGGGGTTATCCGAAATGTTATTATCACTTAGATAAACTGTTCGCTGTCTGTAACTTGCACCTGAAAACGAACAAGGCCATTGAGAAAACCCAATGCTGAAAAGCTCCTTAAGCTGATAAACAACTTCAGCAATCTCAGGATACAAAAGCAATGTATAAAATCACTAGTATTCCTACACACCAACAACAAGCAAGCTGCAAGCCAAATCAGGAATGCAATCCCATTCACAGAAAGAATAAAATACCTAGGAATACAGTTAACCAGGAAAATGAAAGATCTCTACAGGGAGAATTAAAAAACACTGTTCAAAGAAATCAGAGATGACACAAACAAATGGAAAAACTTACCATGCTCATGGATTAGCCTCTTGCAGAAAATTGGAAGACCTCTGTCATATGCATAATTTGCAAATATTTTCCCTATTCTGTAGGTTGTTTATTCTGTTGACGGTTTCTTTCATTGTGTATGCAGAAACTCTGTTGTTTAGCTAGATCCCATTTGTCAGTTTTTGCTTGCAATTGCTTTTGGCATCTTCGTCATTAAATCTTTGCTTGTTCCTATGTCCAGAATGTTATTGCCTAGGTTGTCTTCCGGGATTTTTATAGTTTTGGGTTTTACATTTAATTCTTTAATCCATACTGAGTTTATTTTTGTATGTGGTTGTAAAGAAGGGGTCCAGTTTTGATATTCTGCATGTGGCTAGCCAGTTATCCCAGAGCCATTTATTGAATAGGGAATCCTTTCCCCATTGCTTGTTTTTGTCAGCTTTGTTGAAGATCATATAATTGTAGGTGTGTGGCCTTTCTCATAAGGGCTCTCTACTCTGTTCCATTGGTCTATGTGTCAGTTCTTGTACCAGTACCATGCTGTTTGGGTTACTGTAGCCCTGTAGTAGAGTTTGAAGTCAGGTAACATGATGCCTCCAGGATTTTTTTTTTTTTTTTTTTTTTTTTTTTTGCTCAGGATAACCTTAGCTATTCAGGCTCTTTTTTGGTTCCATATTAATTTTAAAATAGTTTTTTTCTAGTTCTGTGAAGAATGTCATTGGTAGTTTAATAGGAATATAATTGAATCTATAAATTGCTCTGGGCAGTATGGTCTTTTTATTAATATTGATTCTTCCAATCCATGAGCATGGTATGTTTTTCCATTTGTTTGTGTCATCTCTGATTTCTTTGAACAATGTTTTTTAATTCTCCTGGTAGAGATCTTTCACTTTCCTGGTTAGCTGTATTCCTAGGTATTTTATTCTTTTTGTGGCAATTGTGAATGGGATTGCGTTCCTGATTTGGCTTGTGGTTTGGTTGCTGTTGGTGTATAGGAATACTAGTGATTTTATATATTGCTTTTGTATCCTGAGATTGCTGAAGTTGTTTATCAGCTTAAGGAGCTTTCGGGCAGAGACTATGGGGTTTTCTCAATATAGAATCATGTCATCTGCAAAGAGTGACTTCCTCTTTTCCTATTTGGATACCTTTATTTCTTTCTGTTGCCTGATTGCCCCTGCCAGGACTTTCAATACAAATGTTGAATAGGAGTGGTGAAAGAGAGCATCCTTGTCTTCTGCCAGTTTTCAAGGGGAATGTTTCCAGCTTTTGCCTGTAAAGTATGATGCTGACTGTGGGTCTGTCATAGATGGCTCTTATTACTTTGAGGTATGTTCCTTCAACAACTTGTTTATTGATAATTTTTAATGAAAGGGGTGTTGAATTTTATCCGAAGACTTTTCTGCATTTGTGGTTTTGTCTTTAGTTCTATTTATGTGATAAAGCATATATATTGATTTGCATATGTTGAACCAACCTTGCATTCGCTCAAGTAGGGATAAGGCCTACTTGATCGTAGTGGATAAACTTTTTGATGTGCTGCTGGATTCAATTTTTCAGTATGTTGTTGAGGGATTTTTGCATTAATGTTCATCAAGGATATTGGCTTGATGTTTTCTTTTTCTGTTGTGTCTCCCAGGTTTCAGTATCAGGATGATGCTGGCCTCATATAACGAGTTAGGGAGGAGTCCCTCCTTCTCTAATTTTGGAATAGTTTCTGTAGGAATGGTACCAGCTCTTCTTTGTACATCTGATAGAATTCGGCTGTAAATCCATCTGGTCCTGGGCTTTTTTAGTTGGTAGGCTATTTATTACTGATTCCATTTCATAACTTGTTATTGGTCTGTTAATGGATTCACTTTTTCCTGGCTCGGTCTTGGGAGGGTGTATGTGCTCAGGAATTTGTCAATTTCTTCTAGATTTTCTAGTTTATGTGCATAGTGGTGTTCATAATATTCTCTGATGGTTATTTGTATTTATGTGGGGTCAGTGGTATTATCTCCTTTGTCATTTCTAACTGTGTTTATTTTGATCTTCTCTCTTTTCTCCTTTGTTGTCTAGCTAGTGGTCTATCATTTTGTTTTATTTTTTCAAAAAGCCAATTTCTGGATTCACTGATATTTTTAATGTTTTTTTCCTGTCTCAACCTCTTTCAGTTCAGCTCTGATATTGGTTATTTCTTGTCTTCTGCTAGCTTTGGGGTTGGTTTTCTCTTGGTTCTCTAGTTCTTTTAGTTGTGATGTTAGGTTGTTAAATTGAGATCTTTCTAACTCTTTGATGTAGGCATTTGGTGCTATAAATTTTCCTCTTAACACTTCCTTAGCTGTGTCCCAGAGATTCTAGTATGCTATATCTTTGTTCTTACTACTTTCACAATAACTTCTTGATTTCTGCCTTAATTTCATTATGCATCCAAAAGTTATTCAGGAGCAGGATACTCAATTTTCATATAGTTGTATGATTTTGAGCAAATTTCTTAGTCTTGATTTCTAATTTGATTGTGCTGTGGTCTGAGAGAGTGCTTTCAGTTCTTTTGCATTTGCTGAGCAAATTCAGTTTTCAGTCTTTTGAATGAAATCATTTAAAAGAATGATTTCAGTTCCTTTGCATTTGCTGAGTAGTGTTTTGTGTTTATGTGATTGATTTTACAGTATGTGCCATGTGGCAATGGGAAGAATGTATCTTCTGTTGTTTTTAGGTGGAGAGTTCTATAGATGTCTAGCAGGTCCATTTGATCCAGTGCTGAGTTCAGGTCCTGAATATCTTTGTTAATTTTTTACCTTGATGATTTATCTAGTACTGTCAGTGGGGTGTTGAAGTATCCCACTATTATTGTGTGGGAGTCTAAGTCTTTTTGAAGGTCTCAAAAAACTTGCTTTATGAATCTGGGTGCTCCTGTGTTGGTTGTATACATACTTAGGATAGTTAGGTCTTCTTGTACAATTTGACCCTTTACCATTATGTAATGGCCTTCTTTGTCTTTTTTGATATTTGTTTGTTTAAAGTCTGTTTTGTATGAAGTTAGTATTGCAACACTTGCTTTTCTTCTGTTTTCTATTTGCTTGGGAGATTTTTCTTCTTCCCTTAATTTTGAACTTATATGTGTCATTGCATGTGAGGTGTGTCTCTTAAAGACAGCATACCAATAGGTCTTAGTTCTTTATCTACCTTGCCACTTTGTGCCTTTTAATTAAGGCATTTAGCCCACTTACATTCAAGATGAGTATTGATATGTGTAGATTTGATCCTGGAATCATGTTAGCTGGTTATTTTGCAGACTTATTTATGTGTTTGCTTTACAGTGTCATTGGTCTGTGTACTTAAGTGTGTTTTTGTAGTAACTGGTAATGACCTTTTCTTTCCACATTTAGTGCTTCTTTCAGGAGACCTTGCAAGGCAGGTCTAATGGTAACAAATTCTCTCAGCATTTGCTTGTCTGAAAAGGATCTTATTTCTCCTTTGAATATAAAGCTTAGTTTGGCTAGATATGAAATTCTGTGTTGGAATTTGTTTTCTTTAAGAATGTTGACTATAGGCTCCCATTTTTTTCTGGCTTATAAGGTTTCAGCTGGGAGGTCTGCTGTTAGTCTGATGATTCCCTTTGTAGGTGACCTTACCTTTCTCTCTAGCTGCCTTTAACATTTTTTCTTGCATTTTGACCTCAAAGAATCTGATGATCATGTGTCTTGAGGATGATCTTCTTGTGAAGTGTCTTACCTGGATTCTCTGCATTTCCTGAATTTGAATATTGACCTCTCTAGCTAGGTTGGGGAAGTGCTCATGGATGATATCCTGAAATATGTTTTCCAAGTTGCTTATACTCTCTCCATTTCTTTCAGGGACACCAACGAGTCGTAGATTTGGTCTCTTTACATAATCCCATATTTCTCAGAGGTTTTGTTCATTCCTTTTTATTCTCTTTTCTCTATTCTTGTCTGACTGTCTTATTTCAGAAAGCCAGTCTTCAAGTTCTGAGACTCTTTCTTCCACTTAGTCTATTCTGCTATTAATGCTTGTGACTGCATTATGAAATCCCTGTAGTGTGTTTTTCAGCTCTGTGAGGTTAGTTATGTTCTTTTCTATACTGGCTATTTTGTCTGTCAGCTCCTGCATCGGTTTATTGTGATCCTTAGCTTCCTTGGATTGGGTTTCAATGTACTCCTGCGTCTCAATGCTCTTTGTTCCTATTCATATTCTGAATCATATTTCTGTCATTTCTGCCATCTTAGCCTGGTTCAGAACCCTTGCTGGAGAGGTGGTGTGGTCATTTGGAGGAAAGGAGGCACTCTGGATTTTTGAGTTGTCAGGGTTTTTGCATTGCATTGGTTCCTTCTCATCTTTGTGGGCTGACGTTCCCTTAGTTTTTGAAGTTGTTGACCTTTGAATGGGGTTTTTTCTTCTTTTATCTTATTTGATGACCTTGTGAGTTTGATTGTGGTATAAGGTAAATTCATCTGACTGGCTTAATTTCTGGAAGATTTTAGGGGGCCAGTGCTCAGCTCCCAACTCCTAAACTGTGTGCTGTAAATCTGGGGGACTTGTATCAGGCTCCAACTTTGTTCTTTGGCTCCTCGAGGTTAGGAATTCACTGTAGTGGGGGTGCTGACGTGGTCCCAGACCACTGGTCACTACACTGTAATGGGTAGTGTCATCCAGAGTTTCATAGTTTGGTGACAGTGGGATCTGTCCTAGTTCACATGTGCCAGCAGCAGCTGCAGTGGCAGTGAGGTGGGGTGCACCCTCCTCAGCTGCAGCAGGGTGCTAGTGGGTGCCAGGGTGCCTGCCTTCATGCAGGTGTTCACCACAGTAGTGGAGGCAACATGACTCAAGGGGACCAGGGGCTCCTGCTGGCAACTGTGTACACAGTTGTGCTGATGGTGGTGTTGGCACGGGGTGGAGAACTGGCAGGCACAGGTCTGTGTTGTGTTCTCTGCACCGCAGGCAGGGGTGGTCGCTCAGGACAGGGGAGGGTCTGCTGTTTTCTGTGCCTAGTTTCACTCTCACAGCAGTGTTGGTGCAACAGCAGGGCACTGGTGGGGTTGGGGCTTGCTGGCTCTGTGCCTGTCAGGGCTCTGACTGCAATGGCAGTCAGTGTGGGGAACTGGGATGGGCTGCACTCTCACTGCAGTAGGGGCAGGGCAGGGTGTATGCACACGCGGCACTGGTGGGGTAAGGAAGGCAACATCTGCCTGTGCACACACATCTAGAAAAATAATATGGGTGATTGCTGTGGGCACAGGGGAAGCTGCTGTGTGGGGAGTGTTTGAGCTGGTGCATGGCCATGGGGGCCAACTGCTGGAGCGCTCCACTGGTCAGGCATGGCTGCCAGTACAGGAGCTATGATATGGGTTCCCAGGGCACCTGAGGCTGCCTTGCAAGCAGGCTTGGCCAGGCTGGGGCCTCAGGAGAGGCCAGCAGACCAAGGAGTGCCCAGATCAGACCAGGCTGGTCTGATGGGTAAGAGCCATCTGCAAAGTTCAGGACTGACAGTTCTCCTAGCAGTAAAGTCTCCTACGGGAACTACTTGAACCTAGGGGGATGGCCAACTCTGGCTGTGCTTTGCTACAGATGCCCTGGCACCAAACCATCTGAGTTCCACATCATTGCTGCCCCTACCACTTCTCTAAGCATCTCTCCCTGCCAACTCAAGTGGTGGTCGAGGGGTCTCCTCCTGCAGTGATTCCAGAGCCCTGTGGTGAGAGCCAGTTGCTCCTTGCCCAGAGTTATTGGGAGCCAGAAATAAGTCCTGGTGTGCAGTAGCCCTGTGCAGCGTTCCCAGCTTCCTTTCCCTTCAGCCCAGCTTTTCTGTGTCTTCCCTCTGTCCATCCTCGGGGCCTTCCCTCTGAAGATCTGTTAGGAGTTGTCTTGGTCCCTCTGTGGCAGCTGTTCCAGTTGGCTGCATCTAGTCGGCCATCTTGCCCTCTCTCTGAATCCATGCTTTCTATGGAAAGATTTTCCTAGCCAAACCCATCTTTGGCTTAATTTCATTTATATATTTATTTTTATGTAACCTTTAAAAAAAGTGCATTATAAGTTATCTATAAATTACCTACAATAAAATGCCCAGATCTTAAAGGTCCATTTGATGAATAGCGACAGTCACAGTCGCTATATATATGTGTTTCTCTCTTCTTTGTATCAGTATGATAATTTTGAGGTTCATTCATGATGCTTTGTGTAACAGCATATTGTGCCTTTTTATTGTTGTGCAGTATTCCATTGCACAGATTTGCTTGAGTTTTAAAGGGGCTTTGCAGGAATAAGAGGCTTTTCTCAAAATATGAATTAGAATATAATGACTGAAAGAGAAGTGTAGAACTAAAGGGCAGAATGATCTGTGTTGAGTACTCACTGTGGATTTCCTGTCATATTTCTCTCCTTATTTAGGGACTCATCATTAATAGTGTCAGTGGATTTCTTCTTTCTTCTGTGTGTCAACAGCAGACCTATACTTGATAGCATTTTGGCCACTAACTTTGCTTAACCTTGCACTAACCCTCTTGCTATCAATTTCAGACTCCCACACCTGGGGGCCAGACCCACACAACTGTTCCTATCACTGCTACTCCAGCTCCTCAGACATTCCATCAGCCAAGGAGCTCCTTTGCCCAATTCCCTCTAAGAACTGCAAGATGCAGCAGCAGTCCCACATCCTCGGCTGCATGTATGTGGCATGCAGGTGTTAGTTTTTATAGTGCACCATGTAGGAGAGATGCCACTGGAGTAGGCGAGGTTCCCAAGCCCCATTTTTTGGGGATTATTCTTTTTGTGTCCTCACACATACTGATTTGAATGTCAAGACAGGCAGAGCTGGGTAGCTGAGGACAGAGGGGAAGGAAAACTGCTCATCTTGGGACTTGTCTTTGAGAGGCAACTGAACAATTTTTGATCAATTACTGAATAGCACAAGGCTGGATTCTCCAGAGAGGTGATTATGACATGAAATAAGCACACTCTACAGGTGTTTCTGGGATGCATGACTCCAAATATACAGTTTTAAAGAAATGATAAAATAAATGATTTTCCCAGAGAAACTGAAATTGCATTCTGAAGGGTGACTTGGCATGATGTTCAGCTAGCTGATATATGAGCTCTTGCAGGTATTCCTTTGCATCCCTGGTGCAGTGAAGAAAGCCATTACTACCAGGGAGAAGCGTGGGATTAGTCAGTGGCACATGGCTGTCCCCACTTGTCTTACACTGTTGTTAATTTGTTTAACAGTTCTGCTTAGCCATTTATTCACACAGTATTCCTTAGCAGCAAGGAGAAAAGTATCAGGGCAACCAAGCCATGGCTTGGAGCCATGACGTGTGTAAATGGAAGGGTTAGTTTTATCTGACTGTTCTTTTCTTCCCCATCATTTTTTCTCCTCTCTTGAAAATCAGCTCTCATTGGGTGAATATCATATGGCATATTTACATAATGGAATAATATGCGATGGTGAAAAATGTGTAAACTAGAGTAACGTATCAAAATGGATATATCTTTAAAAGTATGGAGTAAAACAAAAACTAAATTACATATGTATGATATGATGCCATTCATGCAAAATTTTAAAATATGCAAAATGATTCTGTACATTGTCTAGGGCTAGTTACATATACATAAAGCTATAAAAATATGCTTCAGATTAATATCCACCAAATTCAGAATCAGAGTTTCCTTTGGTTGGGGGGTTGGAGAGAGATGCACTTGGAACGAATACACAACTATGCTTGTAATGTTTAATTTTCTAAACTAGGCCATGACCCAAATGTATTTGGTATATTGTTATTCAGATATTTTTATATATTCAAAAATATTTTATAATAAATGAATAAAAATTAATAAAATAAGATCATTGTTGGTTTATATTATCTAAATCATTAAACTTCCAAAGGTTTAATATTCATTCATTTTCACCAGCTGCCAAACTCAAGATTTTGGCAAAAAAACGAGATTGGTGTGGAAGTGGGTGTTCTCTGTGTTCTCTGATTTTACAACTTTTAAATGTCAGTGAATTGTTATTAGAAGGCAGTTTGACCCTCTGAGACAAATACATGGTATTATGTCCACCTAATTAATGATCTAAGACACAGGATTTTAGATAAGTGCTGGTGTAACCCCTTTTCTCATAGAATTCTGTAATTCCTGTATTCATTTATGAAATATTTATTGAGGCTGCTATGTCTATTGCTGTGGAGTAGGTATCAGGACAGGTGCAGGTAGAAAAAATGTCACTTTACAAAATGTAGAATATAAAATGTGAAGTAGAGAAAAAATCATGATGAATTCTAGCCAGCTTGCAAAAAGGAAATGCAGCAAAGTACAATGGACATAAATCCGTTAGGAGCATCTGTACCAGAATGGATAAATGGGGTTTGCTGAGTCATTTCACTTTGTCTGAGTCTGGTATGGGATGCTGCAAGCTGGACATGGGTCAGGGCCTTCTGGAGCTGAGATCAAACCTCTCAGACCTCAGTCCGGGGCTCGCATTCCTTTCTGGATTCTCAAGATGCTGTAGCTCAGATCCTGTGAGAAGAGCCCTTGTCTAATGAAACCTATGAAATCCATTCTGGGGACCATGCTGGCCTGGTCTAGAGCTGTAGGCAATGCTGACATCCAGCACACTTGAGGATGCAAGGAGCACCCTACAAGAATGGAGATGAAAAGGCAGAGGAAGAGAAATGATGCAATTTCTTTTTCAGCTAGGGAGAAGGATAGCAGAAATGAACGAGATCTGTGAGGAAATTTATATTAGGGGATAAACAAATGAGTTCTGTGCCCGCCTCTTTAAGTCTCTTCAATGCCATGTTCATTTCTCTTTTTTGATTACCAGGTAGTGCTGTCCTCAGTCTCTTGGGGCATACTTCTTTCCTGATCTGGCACAAACGACCCCTCAGGGCTTAAAGACTTGCGAATGACAGATGATCAAGGTATGCATCTCTTAATCAAGCTGCTGTATTTGCCCATCTAAAGAACTGTTTAAAAAACACATCTAGCAGATCTCTGCCTCCAATTCTCACATATTATTTAACTCCAACTTTTACTTTTGAAAAATCTAAAGAAAATCTTATTCAGGCTGCGACCAAAGGAGAGGGAAAGCTAAAAAATGTCCTATGCAGGGGAAGGATTTTTTTTTTTTTATTTTAAATTCAGTTGGTGATTTTATTAGCTGCTGGTCTGACCTTCCAGCTAACTTCAGGATTGTTTAGGTTAAGATTGAAAATGTAAATTTGCATGGCAAGAGTGCTTTTCCAAAGGATGCTGTTTAGATAGCTCTTCAAATTGTTGGATGATAATGACTATTATCCCTAACCTTTCAAAGCTGAAGGAAGGTCTGCAGCCCGTTTATCTGCCCAGCTTATCTAGTGAGAACCTACCATGTATCCAGCCATGGGCTGGGTCCTTTCCACCCAATTAAACCCCTTTGCCAAAATAGCAAAGATCACATTTCAAAAATGTTATTCTCACGTATTTACAGATATTAGGGAGCAACCCAACAAAAAACAAAACCATATTGGTAATGCTATTCTAGAAAATTCAACTTGTTTTACTCTTCCTGGCATTTTCCTTCAGGAAAAGTAGTTTGATAGTGAAGATAGTGAAATGATGGGACTTTACAAGGAGATTAGGTCTACAGATTCAAAAAAAAAAAAAGAGCCAGATGTGCAGGTCCATGTCTGTAGTCCCAGCTACTCAGGAAGCAATAGTGGGAGGATTGCTTGAGCCCAGGAGTTTAAATCAGCCTGGGCAGTGTAAAAAGCCTTACCTAGTAAATCTCCAAGCAAGTCCCTCTAGAAGTATTCTGGGTGCAACAGTTGCCCTCTATGGGACTTCTCTCTTAGGCATTACACTGTCAGATTGATCCCCATCTCTGAAAGCCACTGTTGGGTCCCTGCTCCAGTCTGAACTCCTGGGAAATGTAGCATAGATGTTCCTCTTCAACCAAAGATTGGAAGCACTCATTGAAAGGTAGGTTTATGGAATGAGAGGAAGTAGGTATTTGACCATTACTTGCCATTCTTCCCACTTGGAACATTTGGGCCTTTGTTGAGCTGTTTGGAGTGATGAGATGACATAATAAGCCAGATTTCTACCTTACTCTGTGTTGTGCATAATATGCTTTACTGTGTACTTCAAATTCACTAATATATGCACTGAACTAGTCATCTAATGTACATTAATTATCTACTGAGACCAAGACCAGAGTGATCTGCTCAATCTAAAACCATTCATATTTTTGAAAAATAAAATTTACTGCTTTTATACAATTTATAATACTCTTTTTTTGGGGAACTTGGTATGTGTCAAGCCCTGACATGGTGTTTTTTTCATACGTTACTGTTAACCATGGCAACAATACAGAGAGGTTCGTATTAGCATATCTATTTCATAGATGAAGAAACTGGGGCTGAGAAATATTACATGACTTGCTCAGACTTGTATAGACAACCAGTGGCAGCATTAGGGTAAAAACCCATTTCTTATCATATCTTGGAGTCTGTTCTCTTTCCATTGAACCAAACTTCCTTCCTGTTCAAACCATCAACGTGGTCAGTCCAGACCTGGTTAGATCCCTGCAGCTGCTGAATCCACTTGCCTCGTTTAGAGCAACCAGAACAGAGATGTGTTTCATTGGCTTGAGCGAGGAAAAATGCATTATAATAGATGTGCTTTATGTAAAGTGGCCTCCTTTAAAAGGTATTTGCCTTTTCTATACAGTGTAAGACATTAGAAGAGTTTTGCCAAAATAATATACTTTCCAGTATGAATCATTTTCAGGGAGCTTTTGGTTGTTTCTGTCATCATTACACGGGGTATCAAGCAGAAAGTTTTGCTATCCTGGCTACTGAATCCTCAGTCACAGTAAAGTTTTAATTTTAGACGTTACTAGCATTGAAAATGTGGCAATAAGACACATAAACAGGACATCTAATCCGTGAAGTCCTTTCAGGGGCAGGAAAATTGCTTCTCTCTGGTACAAGGGAGATTTTTTATCTGCCACTTGGAAAACTTGTATGAAATAAACCCCAATTTGGGGTGTTTTTGGAGGGCAAAGGGTGATGTCACCTATCTGATTGGACTTAGTGATACATTTTAACCTGTGATTTATGCAACCTGACATTGAGGTTCATTTAGCTCAGATTACAAGTAAAGTAATTCACTCCCTAATGAAGTGTACCCTGCATGACATATTGACCATGGGAGCTGACAATCATTGCTTTAAAACAGGCATAGGTTACATTTTCTTTTGTCATTCAAAGTAGGTTATCAGTTAATAAACTTAAAACAGGGCCTGCTGACCTGCCATTCTTCCAGAAGTATTTTATTAGAGCATCAGGAAAGCACATACCAAAATTTACATTGTAATGGAAAAAAGAGTGAAAAACTGCATGAACTCACTGTTGTTCAGAGGAATAGCTTTTCCATGCATTTATACAGGTTCCTTCCAACTTTTTATTTTGGAAATCTTCAAACCTAAAGAAAAGCAGAAAACATAGTACCATGAACACCCTGTGTACTCTTCACTTGGATTAATCAGTTGTTAATATTTTGTCACGTGTGTACTCTCTTTCTCTTTCACGTGTACACACACACACAGACACACACACACACACACACAATTTTAAAGTACATTACAGACATCATGACACTTCACTCCTAAATACTTTAGCATGAATCATCTAAGAATCAGGACATTCTTCTTTATTACCAAAATATCATTATCATACACCTAAGAAAATTAACAATTCAATAACATAATCTAATATAAAGTCTGTATTCCAGTGTCCTCAATAGTCTCCAAAATGTATTTTAAACTTATCTTTTAAAAATGAGAATGCAATAAAAAATTTCACTTTGCATTTGGTTGTTATGCATTTATACATAATTTTGTGGGGAATAAAAATGAAAACACAGGAGCTTTGAGCCATAGTGATTGAAAGCACAGTGATAAAGTGTTGGTTATGTCTTCTGCCAAAGTATTCTTCAAGGATCTCTCTTATAAAGTATGTAACCCATGATAGTGGTCATTTTTTTTCCAAAGTATTTCAATCAATACCCCATTTTACTATATTTAAATTGGTGGGCACATGGAATATGCTATTACCTATACATACTTGTAGAAACCTCAGTCTCATTGAATAGTTGAGTGTTTTATTCTGTTTCCATATAAACTGTAGGATTAGAATTCCACATCTAGAGGATTTATTCCAACTCCACTCGAAAAGAGAAAAAAAAACAAAACATGAACTTTCCTGCATAAAATGTTTTTCAGCATTATGTTGAGAATGAATTATGTTTCAAATAATTGAATTTTCTTCTAATTTAGACTTTTCCTTATTCTCCTGAAAGCAAAATGTGTTGTAATTAAAAATGGAAAGAAAAATGAACATTTACTAGGGAAAATGTAATTGTTTTATTACTGCCATGAACATTTGGAGATCAAGTTTAAGAAAATGTGGTTGAATTCAGTGTTGCAAGTGCACTTCTCATCTATAATTACACATGTCTAAGGTCTTGTAAAGTGACTGTATAATTGCCTTAGAGTTGAATTTAAAGGAAATATTGAGAAACTACATTTCATGAATTACAGTTTGCATGGATCTTATGTACTTTATTTTATGTCTTTGTACTTTCATTAGCAGTGCAAAAGCTATTGCAGAAAATAGAAGAGGGGAACTATGACCTTTTATGTTCACTTTGCAGAAGATAGTAACTTTGCTTTTAAAGAAGCAAAACAATATTATCCTCTTCCATAATAAATCATAAAAAGGCTTATGAACAATGCAATATATTTTGAAACAAAAACAAAAATATCTTGTCCGTTGGTGAATGCTATTGAATTTTAAAATTAGCTAGAAGTTTTTTCCTCCATCTATATATATATATAAAATTACTATTTTTTTTTTTTTTTGAGACAGAATGTCACTCTGTCACCCAGGCTGGAGTGCAGCGGTACGACCTCGGCTCACTGCAAGCTCTGCCTCCCGGGTTCACGCCATTCTCTTGCCTCAGCCTCCTGAGTAGCTGGGACTACAGGTGCCTGCCACCACGCCCAGCTAATTTCTTTTTGTATTTTTAGTAGAGATGAGGTTTCACCGTGTTAGCCAGGATGGTCTCGATCTCCGGATCTCATGATCTGCCTGCCTCGGTCTCCCTATATTTATGTTTTTTAGAGACTGCTTCACACTGTCAACCAGTCTGGAGTGACATGATAATAGTTCACTGCAGCCTTGATCTCCTGGGCTTAAGCAATCCTCCTACTTCAGCTTCTAGAGTAGCTGGGACTACAGGTGTACCACACTGCACTGGCCAGGATCACTTATTATTACAGAAAGCAGACTGGTGTTGTTGTAAGGACTGCCTACCTGTTCTGGTCCACAGGGCCTTCCACATACACACACATGTCCTGGTAGCTACACACACTTTCTATAAAGTTTAGGGTTATTCTAGCCTCTTACAAGAAAATTCTGGGCTTAAAACATAGCTTCAAAGTGCTGCACTGCTCCCATCACTAACAGATGGTCAAACTAAATACATGTTCATGTCAGCCTGGCGAAATTGGGTTGCAACTCCAACTCTAGAGTATCAATTTAGCATGTGCAGAGATCTTTAATTGTTTCACAAAAAAACAAAAACAAAAAACCCTAGACTTGTCTACACAATTGTCTGTAATAAATCCAAGGTCTTCTTGGAGAAACATTTTGCCTCATACTCCCAGACGGTGCTTCACTTGGTGGGAGAATTAGGACCTTCCTTTATTACTTTTAGTTTTGAGTACCTTCTTGGAGGCAAGCTATAGAAAGAAAACTGCACAAATGATAAGCTTAGTGAGTTTTCACCAATTGAATGTCCCTGCATAACCAGCCTCCAGATTAAAAAAAGAGAAAAAAATCTGAACGTTTCCAGCACCTAGGTGACCTCCCTCATGTCCCTTCGATTCAGGAACCCCAACAGGAACTTTAGTACCTTACTGATTTTAATCTCAGCAAATGAGCTTGCTCTACTTTTTGCCCAGTCCCATTAATTAACTCTTCTTCATTTTTAGCAACAACAGAAATGCAGACGGCACGACTTCTTCATTTCTTGAAGCTGTCTTCAAGGGGTTGGTAGACATGATGGGAAAACTCTTGAGTGATGCAAATGTGGCTTTTCGCCTTCATGCTTGCAGAGTGACTGCTACTTCATACTCTGGAGGCGTGTCCCAAAAGGATTGTAATAGGGGCAGAAGGGATTGTCCTGGGGCAAGTATACAGTTGTGTTGATATAGGTACCTTAGTTACAGCAGATAAAAAACTAAAATTTTCTTAGTCAAATTAGCAGAGTATTTAAATGCATTAAATACTGGGGAAATCTATAGCTAGGAGGAAATCCTGGATAATTGACTCTTTAAATGTAAAAAGGTAATGCGGACTTCTTTCTGTATCTACGAGTCTTACTCTCCACATCGAATGTTACTTCTCTAACCAGAAGAATCGCTTTGTGAAATCATTTGGGTTCTCTTTCTTGCTATTAATGGGACAACAAGGAACGGGATGGGGGAGGCAGAGGGGAAAGGGCAGTCAGTTAGACCCAGCCCTTCATGCTGATGGGTGGGCATAAAAGGAAATGGACTGCAACCATCCATACCTTTTCAAGGAGTTGTCAACTCAAACTTAAGAAAATAATTCTAGGGATGTTAGTATTTTACCCTAAGCCTTTTGATTGTGCATGAAATGGAAGTGGGTGAGGTTTCGCATGTCACTGAAATTTGCCGTTGATGCATATCTACCATTCTGAGAACTGTATCCTGCCTCTATGATTTAGTGTGACAACTGGATTATATTTATACAATTAATTAATGTTTGCTTGACCACTTTTTTCCAATTTCTTTCCATAGCACATAAAAGAGAACCTGACATAAATTTCTCTTTCAAAACAATTGACTTAGCAACTGCTGACCTTCTGTTCTGTCATTCTAAGGATTGATTGGATATTGTTGAATTGTTTCATTCTACAGTAATTAAACATAAAATTAATTATGCTAGTAACCCATTATTTTTCTGAACCAAGGACTAAGTCATTTGTTTTCACTTGGTTACTCAGAGAATCTGCCATTAGTTGAACAGGGAAAAGGAAATTGTACTGTTGCAAAGAGAAACTAAATATTTTAAGGCACATTTTAATGGCTAAAATACAATCTGAAAGCTTCTCATTTCCATATGCACAGCATATTGAATTTGTTTAATGTAATATAGGCCATAAATCTTTTACCTTATGATATGGTCATTTAAATATTTTCTCAGGTGGCTAATCATTTAGAAAACATGTTGAAGAAGAATATACGTTAAGAAAGAGAGATGGGTGAATAAAACTGGAAGCATCCGTAAAGCCGTCATGAATCTCTAATTCTTGATTTGGTTTGCTGCTCACCCGAAATGAAATTTACTTCACAAGTCATTTATTTGTTAGTTTTTTTATAGAAAATGCTTAAAATTACCATGATATTATGAGGATTGAATTTGGTATTGAGAGGCAAACAAGTATGGCAGGACTAAATTATCAAAATGTATGTGCTGATAGAGACCAAAATAGGTTTTTACAGTTTTCATTAGTGCAGGCCATATTAATTTAATTAACTTGATTGAAGACAGTATCACTAGATGAGGCAGCAGATACCTAGCCTTGGCCTATTACTCACCCATAGGCTATAAAATGATGCACCTGACACATGGGTATGCAATCTCACATATTTCACATTTGGACTCTGCCTTTTACTGCAAGGTTCCTATGGCTTTGGAATATGTGGTGAACTTCATCAGATGAAATTCCTGATGCTTTTCACAATTCACGATCCCAATCAGTATTTTAAACATTGAGCAAATCCTTGGCTTATACTTTTACTTTATGCAATTTGGACTGTCATATTTATTATCTAGCCTGCTGAGCACCCTGTTTCTTTATCTGACTATTGTCCTTCCTCCTTAGTTTAGACTCCTCTCCTCCTAACCTGCCTGTGGTTCTGGTTGGGTCTGTGAATCATATAGCCCACTGTCCTGGCCACAAGAGTAAGTGTGGGGACTAAGAGAGCCAATTAATGGCTCTTTTCAGGATTTGTCTGGTTGGAAATAATAGAGAAGACCAGTTACCTACCCAACATCCATTCTTTCCTTTTCCCCTGTGAAGAAAATCCCATTAAAAAAATAGTGGCAGTGTTTCCATTTGAAAATATCCATCTCCTCACATTCTCCTGGAGCCAAATGTGATCACGTTCCCATTTCTGGCCAATGTGATTCAAATGGAAGTCTGCAGTGTAGGGCTTCTGGAATGATATTGGTGTCCTGATAAAAGATTCAGCTGACAAGTGACTTTTGCCCTTAATCCTCTTCCATTTTCTGCCTGAAACTTGCACACCATGGACTAGGCTTAAGCCTGCTATGAACAATGGAGTAGGAATTGACAGGACCCTGGATCATTGATAACTGGCTCAAGTAGCTGTACCAGCCTTGGTCTACTCCATTTCAGAATCCTTGTTATGAGAAAAATAAAAGTTCTATTTAGTTATGCTCATGTGAGTGGGTTGCTGTCATGTTCAGTAGGACATTGCCCTAATTGTTATAATTCTTTTCCTATGTTAAGGTGGCTTTGTAGAGAAGGCCAGCCTGAGAAAATGAGTCAACTTACAAAGAGCCAAGAGACCAACAGCAAGACCTGGTCTTGTGCCCTGAATTTTTACACAGCCTGGGGTTATGTTACGTGAGCCCATGCAACCCTGCTCTGCTGAACTTTCCTAAGGTTGATTTCTGTCACAAATACACGAATTCTTGGAAATATGAGAATAAAAACACACGCTACGCAACAGATATTCAAAACCTTGAATTAGTTTTTCTTAGCACTAATTCCCTATTTTCCGGGATGGGAAGGAGGAGACCTGAGTTCTTAAGCTGACAGTACAGGTTTAGGGGCTTTGGAACATCACCCAGCATTTTTGAACCTCAGTCTTCTCATCTGTGAAACAATGTGAACAGATTAGAAGTTCTCTAGGGTAGCTTCAGTTCTAAATGACCATGACTCCATGCATGTTTTCCACAAATATGGGCTGGAAGGGAGGATGTAAAATACAGAATTCAATTATGAAAGAAATGTACTCAGAGATTTACCATAAACACCTACTCCTATAGAGTAATAAAAAAAATAAAGTTACAGCACAAGTAGAAATCTTCTGTGGGTGAGGTTGCACAGGCTCTGGTTATCAGTCTATAAAGGTGGTGTGCACAGAGTTAGGGAAAGAAACAGACTTTTCCTCAGGATTAAATTACTTCTAAGCATTGATTTTTAGATCTGAAGAAGACTTTCATCCTCAAATATGAAAACTATCATACTAATAACAATAATTACAGATAACTACATACTATGAACTCTGCTATTTTGCATGCATCATCACATTTCATCCTCAGTGATGCTTTGAGACAGAGAATCATATTATTTCCATTTTATAACTATTCGCTTTTTTTTAGTTACAATCAGAATAATTCCAAATTTGTAAATAGTTAAGGCTTATTATTTGCTGTTTTCAACAAAGCAGAGAAATCTGAATATCAGTGTTGATTCCAAAGATATTTCTCCATTTTCTCACTACATATTAAAGGAAATAATGGGCTCCAAAGGAAATGTTGATTGGGAATTAATTGTGTAACTGCCTGCAAAACAATTTTGCCTATTAATATACCAGTGCAAGAGAGGATTTTCCTGTTGTATAGATCAGTGGAAATCCAGAGGCGCTCAGTGTAGCAAAGTTGCATTGACCTTGGAGAAGATCTGAGATAGACAAAATCTACATATTTAAATACAAAATTGTCTTTGTAACAAATGTTGATTAGACTTAAGAGACTTCAGGGACTGGGTTTTAAGAAGAGTAAAAATCCTAACATTTGTTGAGCCTCTTCTGTGGAGCAGGCGTTGGGCTACATCCTCTTCACACTGCATCTCATTTAGTCACCAAGGAAGCCCAGTGTAGTAGATATAATTGATTCCATTTTACAGAGGAAGAACAGAGGGACTAACTTGCTGAAGGTACACAGGTGGAAAACAGTGAAAGTGTTAGTGAAAGTACACAGGTGTAAAACAGTGAAAGGGGCTGTGAACCCAGCTCTTTCAGCTGTCAGAGTCTGAGCTCTTGCAGCAGATGGGAGTGTGAGTGTCAGTTTTTCAAATTCTATGATGGGAACCCTGGAAAAATTCAGATGTCTAGTGAATGAAGGGGAAGAATGAGTTGTAGATTGTGACTGGTCTTGTATTCTGAGCAGGCAAAGAACTGAGATTAAAGAGTTTAACCTGAAGAAAATTTGTTGTGTTGGCTACTAACCAAATCTGTTTTCATTCTCCTGGAAGCTCTGGACCCATGTTGAAAGCAGACTTCTGGTAAGTTTTCCTGAATTAATGTTTGGGCTTTTTCCTCAAAGGAGATAGATGTGAAGCTCTTAATCTGGTGCCTTCTAGCATGGGGAGCAGAAAGTCAGAAGCCAAGATGCCCTGGCTGATCTGTTCTTCTGTCTTGAGGAAAGAGTATACGTTAAACTATTCCCATCTAATGTAAATCTGAAACACTCTGCGGTAAGGGAAGACGGGGAAAATTTCTTATCACTCCGATTGAGGAACAAAAGAAGGTAAAATAATTATCTCAGTCCACCAAAAGGTAGAGAAATGGGTCTGGGCCCACCTGAAAGTATCGTGTGCCTTGTGCTCTCTCTCTTCTTCCCTTCTATTCAAGTAAGACCTGGAAACTCCTAAAAACCTCCAGGGAGGTAGGGAACAAACGCTTTTTCTTAGTAACCCTCTAAACCCATCGTAGTGCTTAATAACTTATGTAAGGACATTTCCCCTCTAGAGCAAACTTAAATCATTTGGCTGCAGGTTAATTCTATTTTCTCTCTTCTCTCTAGCAAGGAGAAAGAACAGCTGTTTACCATCTTCCCAGAGTCAAATTGAACACACCGGAACAGAGAGGTATCAAATCACCCCCAGACTTTCATCATTCAGGCAAAATGGCATTGACATGTCAGTAGTTCTCAAAGTGGTTCTCTGAACAGCAGGAACAGTATCCCCTGGGAACTTGTTAGCCATGCAAATTCCCAGGCCCCACACCAGGCCTGCTGAATCAGAAATTCAAGAGGTGGCCCCAGAAGTTGGTGTTTTAACAAGCCTTCCAGGTAATTTTCATGCTATCTGAAGTTTAGGAACTCAATAGTTATGAATGATATGTAGATATTTTGATGAGATATGGGTGACTATTACTAATAATCATTTGAATAATTCATAATGTTTTTTCTACGTTTGTGTGTATGTCTGTATATAAGAATGTATATAATTATGTATTGGTTTAAGTGAGATTTCTAGTTTGGAATCAGTTATTCTTGTAAGATATGGTGAAACTAGTGAGCATGAGAATTGAACCCTTGGCTCTGGCCTCATGAGTACACAACTAGAGAAAGTCTAAGAATTTCAGTGATGTTATGACTTGTGTTAAAGAGTTATGGCCTGCAGAAAGTTTTGAGTTTCTTCCAAACATTTTAAATACTGTTGCTGTGCAATGGTAGTCCTTGCGCAGTTTGTAACATCCCCGTTTCAAATCTTACTCTTTACAGAAACTCTCATGATACCATGACCAACGAGATGCTAAGCTGACATGACCCATGGGCTCTCTATATCTTTTCTTCTAACTTGATAAAATTGACCTATATTAAAGGACCTTCTCCTTGTTTTTCACTCGAGCTTAGCTTTGGGAATCTTGCCTATACTAAAGTGAGATTAATGTTTTGAAACATTACCCAGACCCCTTAATTTGTCTTGATTATTCTCAGATTGTGTTGCACAGTCAACATAACTCCTCTTCTTCCCCCACAAGCTTTAATGAGGTATAATTGACCAATAAAATTGTATAAATTTAAGATCTTCAATGTGATGATTTGATATACTTATATATCCCTATTTTTTGAAGAAGCTGAGAAAACACATCCAGGCTGCAAGACTAGGACAAAAGATTTTCCACCATTTTTATACGGATGTACATAAGACAGCAGGAAATCTTTGTCAACCATACCCTTTTAGGCATAGATCATGTCTGTTTTGTTCACTGCCACATAACTGTAACTAACCTTGGGCTTAGCACAGGTATGTAGTCAATGAAAACTTGCTGAAAAATAAATGAAGGAAAACATTTTTATGACTATTTCAATGGGGCATCTAGGAATTCTGCTTTAAATGACACCTGGAAGGATTCTTGTAAAAAACTTTATAGAACGTTTTAGAACACACTCACCCAGGAGC
Organism: Hylobates moloch; assembly: GCF_009828535.3. NCBI lineage: Eukaryota > Metazoa > Chordata > Mammalia > Primates > Hylobatidae > Hylobates > Hylobates moloch. The sequence continues at coordinate 57,923,872 of NW_026652290.1, read as the reverse complement.
CGATTTTTTTCATGTTTAAAATGAGCATGCTCATTAGTTAAAAAAAAAAAAAAATATATATATATATGCTGCTAAAATATTTGTTTTGGTATCTCAACTCAGGTCATTACGATGTTCCAAAATAGGGTATTTATCTGTTCAAATCCAACTTTTAGGAATAAATATTTGCCAAGGTAGATGTACCCTAAATATCCAACAGTTTATTTAGCAAAATAACTTGTCTAGAATAATCAAGAGTTCTCAAAGAACTACTGGTTATGACTAAGATGGGCTATTAAGACATGAAACACATCATATTGTTTTCCAAATGTTTTGAACCCTTAATGATTACTTTTCATGTTTTTCACTTACTTGCAATTTTTTTGTCATGCATATTCTTCAAACAAAAACTTATCATGTTATCTCTTTTCTTCCCCTGCTGTCAGCTTAAGATATAAAGTGCTTTTTCTTTCAACAAAGTTGGTGGGGGGGGAAGATCTTATTTTTAAACCAACTTGGAATGGTGTAAATTTTTTAAAAAATCAAACATTGATATATTGATAGCATGTACTCAACGTCAGACAGTATTGTATTTCACAAAAGTTAACTCATTTATTATTCACAGGAATTAGGTACAAACACTATCCTCATTTCACAGGAAAATTTAGGCACAGAAAGGTTAGGTGATTTTCCCAAGGTCACACAGTCAGGAAAAAGAAGAACTGGGACTCAAACAGAGATAGTTTGGCTATAGTCCATGTACTTCCTATTGAACCATGAAGGCTTTCTGGGATTATGGCTCTATTTAGGTCATCCTAGGGTATTGCCTCCAATCGTGGGTTTGGGGTGGAGAGGTTCATGTTGAGGATTTATGGATTAGGAGCTGTAGCAGCTGCCCAGATTGTCAATTTTTCTGATATTAAAGTGGTGAGTTTAGAAAGCTGACATTTGTAAAAGATAATCATTTCTGAATTGGGAGGGGGGATTTTTCCACTATTTAAATGGGATTTTTACAAGCATAAATAAATTTACTGAGAAAAATGTGATGTATTACCTGAATTCCAATTACTTTATTTTTAAAATAGAAGTTAAAAGTCTCAGAGACAGTTGTCAATAAGGGCTTCGGCTGGAACTAGTATGTTTGCACGCACCTCCCTCTCCTTCGGCTCTTTTCCTTCACCGAACCCTGTGGAAAGTAAAAATGCCAAGAAGAAAAATGGGGAAAGTGATGCTATTAAATATAGCACAGGTGCTATTTTCATAGATGGTGGGAAGTTTTAGCTTTTCTATCTTTTACATTCTCTATGGAGCTTTATTACTATTTCTCAGAGACACACATACTGAAAGAGAGTCCAGGATTACTGGGGAATTGGGTTTTATTCACTTCACTTGTTTCAGGTGGGGGGGGGAAATTGTGAAAGAGTGGGAAAACAGCAAGAGCCTACTAGATCAGTATCTGTTTTTAAAGTGGCATTCAATTGAATAAAATTTTTAGAGTGCAGGAGTAGAGTTTTCTGATTTTACTTATTTATTATGGCAAATCTTATTCAACTTTATTATAGAAAGATCGAAAAAAGATAACTGCCATGAGTTTCAGCTTTCTTAAATCAGAACGTAATTCGGGAACTGCCCCCAAAAAATCCCCTCAAGAAAAATCTACCAATACTATTTTCAACTAAAATTGGTAAGGAAAGATATTATAAAGTATTAAAATCATAAGGAATAGCTTTTTATTTTGAGAGAAAGTAAGGTTTTATATAATTCAACTTGCAGAGTTCAACATTTTGCAAATTAAGGCAGCAACATGTTGGAGCCTTTCCACTCTGGTCAATGGATAAAGTCTTGACCCTTAATATATAATGAACATATGCAAATAATGGAAAATATTTTCCAACCGCTGATTCTTTTGCTCATGTTACCAAAGATCATTTCATAGTTTCAATCATTAAAGTTAGTTTTGCTTCCTTCTCTTACCTTAGTAAAAATATTCTAAGTTCGTATTCAAAATCTCCATATCCTTTTGGCTTCCAACTGAGAGTTGACAAATATTACAAAGAAGCAGTTAAAACCTGTCCATTAAAACTTATGACACTTAGACTATTTATATGCACATGACCTTCAAGGTTATATGAAGGTAGTCCATTAATCCCCCTGTCTGGTCTTTATGTTTTCCCTTTACTCTTAAAATGAATGAAGTTGATAAGGAATAAATATCACTAGAACCATCATGATTTTGGACCAAGTTACCTGAATTTCCTGTTTGATAACATTCTGTTGAAGAACCATTTACTGGAGGAGCCAAATGCACATGTTCATGGTGGTGGTGAGGAGGAGGTGGTCAGGGATGGGGAAGGAAGGTGGGGGTGGGTGGGGTGGAGAGCAGTACAAAAAGAGACCACAGTGTTCTACCCTGAGCTGCTGGTGTTTTCAGATTAAGATGGGGGATTAAGGAATTTTACTCAGCAATTTGAGATGCTTTGTTAGGGACTGAGGAGATTTGAGCTGCTTTGTTCTCAAACCACATGTTAGTGAAAAAGCAAACAGGCACTTAATCCTGACAGACAGCAGAACTTGACATCAATTTGCCCCTTGGGAGGTGACCAGGAGTTCTCTGTGAAGGGCTAAAATGGCCAGCCCTTGTTTTCCTGGAGCCTAATGCCAACATTCCATCCTAACCTGTATTCCTCAGCAGTGGGGCTGTAACTTATTTGGTTTGACTAACCAAGAGTTTCTAGATACTATGGACTTTTACATTATTTTTAAAAACAAAAGACCTTTTAAAAGCAAATAACCTACAAGTTGCCAAATATTCAAAGAGTTTTCAAACATGTCTAATATTTTGGTCACTCAGTCTTGAAGTGAAATATAGAAAGGCTGAGATTTTTTTTTTCCTTTTGAAAATAATGGTTTCCTCTAACAATAAAATCACAGGGCAATGTATCCATTTTGGAGCCCATGGTTATGAAATAAACATCAATTCTTATGTAGATGTTTGAGGGAGATTCTACTGAATAACCAATTATATTCTAAGGTCATGTCCTTCCAAGTCACTGAAGTAGGACAAAAGCAAACAAAATGAATAGGAAAGAAATTAATGGCTTCTTCAATTGAATTTTATACATTATAAAACTTAAGTATACATAATTATATAGTCTGGCACACAATCTGAAATTGTGGGATAAAGGCTCACTTTTCCATCTTGAGTTTGTGCCACCCTAATCCATTGACCAAAAGTGCACTTTTAGTGGCCTATTGATTTACTAAATGTTGGCATGCATGGGGAAGCCATTTTTAAAATCAGAATTGAAGCAGCAAATTTATAAAACACATTTCAGAGCAAATCCTTACACTCTAAAGAGTTTCTAGTTGAATATTCAGCTTGAATCAATAGCTACTGTACTCTGGTAGGATGTAAAAATCTGCTACATCTTAATAATTAAAAAGCAAGTTTTGTCACCATTGCAAAATTGCTACATATTGCACTATTTAAACACAGAACTTTGAGTCAAGTCAAGTCTCTGCTCCTGCTCACCCTTATCTCTCTCCTATAAACTCAGGAAAACTTATCTCTTTATGTCGACTCTATAGGTGATTTTTTCCATTCTGCTATAAACTTAACATTTTCTTCTTAAATAACCATAGAGTTGTTCAAATAATCTTTTCTTTCAGGATTGGTGCAGCCCTCTTTATGTTTACATGGCACTAAACTAATTTTTAAATGACCATGAACACATGATGATAGAATATCTTTATAAGAAAGTTAATGTCAGCTGGGCCTGGCAGCTCACAGCTATAATCTCAGCAGTTGGGAGGATGAGGAAGGAAAATCACTTGAGCCCAGGAGTTTGAGACCAGCCTGGACAACATGGCAAAACCTCATCTGTACAAAAAATACAAAAATTAGCTGGGTGTGGTGGCATGCAACTGTAGTCCCAGCTACTCAGGAGGCTGAGGTAGGAGGATCACCTGAGCCCGGGAGGTTGAGGGTGCAGTGAGCAGAGATGACCCAACTGCATCCCAGCCTGAGCAACAAAGTGAGAAATTGTCTTAAAAAAAATTGATGTCACTTTATCAACCAAAGAAAAATGGTTGTTTTCGATGTTGAAGCTTTAATTTGAGGATAAAAATATCTTTGCATAGGGCAATGGAATGAGCATAAAAAAGTGTTTGTATGCATAGTTGCCAATTTGGGAGATGAGACAATTTCCAATATTTTGTATATCCTTAATTATTTATTATAAAAACCAGTGGGACAGAAATCTGAAATTTAAAATATTATAAAGAGACACTTTCATTAATTTTATTTGAAACATTATATGCTTGGCTTTAGATGACTTTCGAGTTGTGTTGTTTCTCTCTCCTTTATGAAGGTTTACCAGGCATATTAAAAGGATCAAATACAAGGTGAAGTAAAATCAGAAACACAATATTCATTTATTTAACTCTGGTACAGTAGAGCAAATTCAGGGTGACGCAAGGGACACAATGTCTTGTAAAACATATGAACTTAATATAAGGGTCACAAAACTTATTAAATTAAAAGCTAGGTTAAAAATAGGAAGAAAATTTATGCTGCTGTCTAAAATAGCAATAATTTCCCTTTGGCCTTTCCCTTTCCAAGTAATATGGGTTCTGGTCAGGAGGAAAAAAATGGCAACTTATAAAATCTTCATTTTGGAGGACGAAATGCAAATCTCTTTTAACTACACCATGCATTTTAACAGGCAAGTGATACGGCTGAAAATAGAGTAGTAAGAAGATAAAATGTTTAGCCTTAAAAAGTGTACTTGTGATGAGGATTCAAGGATATAGGTGGCATTATTCCTGAGTGCAAACAATAAACTCCATTCGTGTTAGCTGGTATCCAGGAAGAATAGCTTTAGGGGAATGGGGACAGTAGAAAAAATATTAAAAAGTAGTTGATTTGGCTTTGTGGCAGCAGGACAGTGAGTAGGGAGCACAAAGTGTGCATTGCTGTTCAGTCAGGGCACAGCAGTGCTTCCCTGGACAAAACCTTCCACGCTTGTCCCAGCAAAATTTGGGCTGTAACAAAATCTGTGTAAACCAGAAAATTTGCAATAAAGATTGACCTCCTGTTTGTGTCTCACTCTGCTGCCTGTGGGCCACACTGGTGTAGTAAAGGTCACATTACCCTTACAAACAACTTCAGGGTTTGAGAGTAAGGGTCGCCTCAACTTTGTAAGCACTTGTATTGTTTTTTAATCCATGCAGCTAAAATATATTGGTTTTGCTTGAATGTTTATTCTCAACATGATAGCCATTTTCCTAGCTGGGGTTCCTAGGTATAACACCTTAGTAATTTGAAACCAAAATAAATATCAATTTCCTTCTACTGTAGTCACATGGGGGGTTGTTTGGAATTTTATCTTCACACGAAAGTCTTACGGCTGTTGAGAAGGGCTGTGCTGGTCATTTATCTGTTTGCTCTCAGACTCACTCCCATCCTTTCCTTGCTCTTTTGTCTTCCAGGCGGCTTAACCCTGCAAAGTACATTGCCATCTGGCTTCTACAAAGGCTCTGCAAAAGGAGACGCTGGTTAGGGAGGAGGAGAGAGGCTAGGATAGCGATTCTCCCACTCTCCCACCTGCATTGAAAGTGCTTCTGCAATGGCTACCTCTCCCCTGAGGTCTCAGACCTGCCTTCTTCTCTTTGTCCTTCCAGTCAAGGGGTGGCAGTAGCTTTATGTCTTTGCCAAACTCTTGGTGATCTCATCATCCTCATTTGAACTTTCAGTTCTTCCAACACTTTTGTAACTAGCTCCCTAGATTAAATCTCTAGGTTGAACTACTTGGTAGTGATTCTATTTTTCCTGACTAATGTCAGGACCAACTGCTTTAAAAAAATTATTTCCAGGTTATTACTTTGAAAGATAAGAGATTCTGTTTGATGTCTTTAGGGCTCTTTGTCTGTTGGCCAGTGGGTAGGCTGTTGAGTCATAGTAGTCACTTTGGCAAGGTTCTCTTTTTGGTTGAAGTGAAGCAAATATGTTTGAAGGTGAAATGAGAAAGTAAGAACTATTCAAGGTCTTTACAGGGTGGACATTTTAGGAATACAAGAGAAGTTGAACTGAAAGGGCTGTGTGGATATATTGTTGATCTTGGCGAACTCCCCTGAGCTGTATAGAACTGACAATGGAGTGCTATTATAGCCTTCGGAAGAACTCAGCTAAAACCCCATAATCCATTTTTCTTTCATCCTTGCAATCTTTTTTTTTTTTTTAATTCTGTAATGAACTAGCCTGATAGTGTAAATAGCCTCATTTGAGCTAAGATGGGCAATATAAACACACACACTCAGAGATCAGTAGAGGAATTCTGAAAATCATACACCAGTTTCTCTTTCTTTCTCTTTTTCTTCTTTCTCTTCTCGCTCACAATTTCTAACAAAGTTAAAAGTTGGTTCTCGTGATAAAACTTCATAGGCTGCTGTCTGGAATGAGTTTTCCTGAAACAGCTCTAACTGCTGGGGGAAGGAGGGAATGTGGGGTGGGCTGGGGGAGAATCCAGACCTCAAACCCAATAGCTTTGCCATTCAAAATACCAGCTTGAAGGTTGACATTTGCAGGGACCTTGGGAGTATAGCATGTGGGGACTTTTATCCTGCTACTTCAGTGACAGCTGGGCCTGGTCCAAACAACACTGCCAGTAACATTGTCATCGAGTGGGTTAAGTGGAGCTGGAGGGGAACTTCTTTTTAGCTTTAGACTTTAGACTACAAAGTCTCAGAGCCTTTGGGTATTCATTCACCATTCAGTGAACTTAGACTGGCCTGAAGTTTATTTTCATCAGGCTGTTAGTAGGGCTTGGGAAACCTTGAAAATGGAATGCTCAGTTTTTGCGAAGACTTTCTTTTAAACCTACCGATTTTATGAAGTTTAAGCACATTGTTCATCCTGTAATTATAGATGAAATAATAGAGAAGTGGACTAATTATACACAATGCACTCAAACTCAATTAAATTAGCGTCTGTGGTGAATGTAAGGATATTCTCTTTTACTAATAAGAAATACTTTCTAAACAACAGAGAACAAAATCATTAAATTGGATATGCTGTAGAGATTATAAATATCCTATTAGCATATAAAATGAAGATTAACCTTATTTAATCACTGCATGCCAGATCATCAAAAGTCATGCCGCACCCCCATAATGTTGCTGTATTAATTCTACAAAAATAACAATAAAAAACCCTACTATTAATCAACATAGCTCTCAATAAATGCTGTTCTTGTCTACTAAATTAAACTGTTGGAGAAATTCAAGTAGTCCCATAATTGCTTAACAAAATAGCAAAAATACTTTTACCTATTCATTGTGATATTATGGCTGATTCAGATTTACATCATCTAGTGGCTGAAGAGGTGTGTCTTCCTGGCTAGGCAAATTAGCCTACTTCAAAATAAATAAAATATACTATCCATTCCAGCTAGCACCACAAGTGACCTTTTGAAAATGTAAATTAAGTGATTGCAAATACCAAGTGTATTCAAAATGAAAATGTATGGACTTGAGACATAGTGCCACCATTGCTCCAGGGATTAATTGGCAGACTATGAATCCAAGGATATCTACCTTTCAATCTGGGTCATTCAATATTCCATTGGAAGATACTCATGACCATTGTTTCTGTGATTAAATCATCAAATCTGGGTGGAGCGACAACAAAGTGTACTTGGGGTTATCCAGATTCATGTTATAGCTTATTATGAATATTGATTGGATGCAATAACAAAAAACAAATGATAGCAAAGTTGAAGGTAGTCATTTCATGTATCATGTTCACAGATTGCCATCTTTCACAGCTGAGGGACAGAAATCAGTCAACAGGGATGATTAATTTGAGGGAGTCTTTGTCAGAAGAGAGTGAAAGAGCTAAAATCAATCTTTCTTGCTTGTTCTTTTTTCCCTTTCTCTTTCTTCTCTCCTTCCCTCCCTCCCTTCCTTTGTTTTTTCCTTCCTTCCAAAGAGTTCTTCTTTATATTTCTTCCAAAATTTGAAGGGTGTTTTTTTCTTTCATTCTTGTGAAAACCATAATTACAGGGCCTGGAATATAAATGTACTTATAAATATTGAGAATAATTATGGCTATTACAACTTTGTATTTTTAATTTGGTGAATTTAAAAAAATCAACACATACAATTCTTTTTTAGTGGAACTCTTCCACTTAGTTTGCCTACTCATCCTTATCTGAGGAAGTAAGTTCAGTTTAAACTGTAAAAATTCAGATGTAATTGGAAAGAAATTTAGAATAAACTGGAGGTAACCTGTCTGCGGGGGCATGGTAGGGCACACTGTGATGGGCCCACGGGCAGGGACTGAATCCAGGAATACATGTGGAGGGCAGAAAAGTCTACCTGGGAAACTGAAATTTAATAAACACATCAAACACATGAAAGAAAATGTGATTTTATCACACTAGAAGTATATCTCTCAGAAAGCCACTTCAAAGAAAGCAAGCAGAATGCACGCGCAAGTCAAAGTCCTTTTTCATCCTCAGGACCAAAGCTGCTTAGCCAAGGAGTTTTTCTTTCTGTCCAGGTGCCATACACCATTTAAGTTTTTTTCCAGGTTCCTTAGATTTTAAAGTCACTTGCACTACCTATAAGTAGTGCAAAAAGAATATATGTATATATATATATATATATTCTTTTTTTTTTTTTTTGAGATGGAGTCTCACTCCGTTGCCCTGGCTGGAGTGCAGTGGCACGATCTCAGCTCACTGCAACTTCCGCATCCTGGGTTCAAGTGATTCTCCTGCCTCAGCCTCCTGAGTAGCTGGGATTACAGACGTGTGGCACCATGCCCGGATAATTTTTGTATTTTTAGTGAAGACGGGGCTTCACCATGTTGGCCAGCCTGGTCTCAAACTACTGACCTCAAGTGATCCACCCTCCTCGGCCTCCTAAAGTGTTGGGATTACAGGATTGAGCCCGATGCACCCGGCCAATATAAGTATATTTAGAAAATCTTCTGTGGCTTCTTTATTCTATAGAGAGAGCAATATGTTGTGAATACAGTGTTAATAATAACTACTATTTTTGCCCTTTTTGAACAAACCAACAATTGCGAGTTTTAGCTTTTATTTTTCTTCTCTTTAAGCTCAATTAAAAAGTACTTTTGCCTTCCAGGAGCCATTTTTACAATTTATTTGAAGTGCTGGGTGAATTAAAGAAAATCCTATGCCTTCAAATTTTAGATGAACTTATAGATTTTCCATAACAATATTACTTTAAAAGACTCTTTTTCTTCCCCCTTCTTCCAGGCCTCACTGGCCCAGCAATTTAGCCTTGCCTCAGAATTGTTACATTATGGTCAAATGGTTTGGTTGTGACACAGGATGGTTTTCAGAAAAGCAGCAGACAGTGTCTAGAAGCGGGAAAAAAGGTCTTTATTGAGAAGGTCAAAAGGGACATAAAGGCAAAAACTGACTTTCACTGAAACAGAACTGGAGACCAGGCCTCCAGTGTCCTTTTTGTAATTCATTGCTTGTTTTCAGCTCCCATGATAGAATTCTTCCATAACAGACAGAGGACTTTGTTAAATTGTAAATGAGTATTACTTCAAGCAGTCTGTGGAAATATATTCTCCCCCTATAGCCCATACATTATTTCTGCTTAGTTATAGTGGCTCACATTTCCCGTAACTATCAGAGAGAACTTAATTCAACTCACACCACATCACTTTACAATTGTGCAGCTCTCTTAATCAACCTTTGTATCAGCCACGAATGTGCAGTATGACCTAATTTGAAAATGTCTCAAAGTGCTGACTCAAACTGTTAGTGAATAAAGGCTAGTCATTACCATTATGACACTAATGTGATGCAAAATAAAATTGAGTTGCATCAGCTGAACATTAGTTTGCAAAAATATTAGTGATTGAATCCATTTTCTGTTCATATTTTATTTATACTTAGATATGTATACATATATACATATGCATATATTTATTTTTTGTTTGAAACAGGCTTGCAGCAAAATTTTTGAGGGTAGAGGAAGGAAGCCACATTTTAACACTGGAAAAAGACACTGGGTTAAAGGCTGATCATATGTATATCATGATCTCCTTTCTATAACATGAAGACATGTTGTTGTTGAAATCTTATTAGGATATTTATATGCACATAAGCAATAACATATGAAAATTATCATCTTGTCCTGTACTTTGGTGCTAGATTCCAAGGTTTCTAACAGCCCTGGCACTTCTTACTACTTCGTATTACTCAAAAATTCTGACTTTGTATTCACAAATAACAAAAATTTGAGATTTATTTCTTTCATGGGCCTTCTTTACTTCTTCTTTACTTGACAAAAAGTTACTTTGAGATAGAAATACCTTTAATAAACACTGTCATTAATTACTTGTGAACAAAAGAAAGTGAGATGTAAAATTAGGCATTATTTAGCCTCATCTCTACTGATAATACTTTGTGGAAAGCAACATCAATGATCTTTTTCTTACACAATTGAGATGGTTTTGAGGAAAAACTCATGGGCTTAATTAATACCTGTGCATCCTAAAGCTAGCATTGGTTTCAAATTCTAAGCTGATAAGTAGTCATTGAAAATAAATCAGCAGGAAATTTTCTTAATTTAGAGAAATTTTCCTACTGGTAAATGAGAAACTCCACCCTGTATCTCATTTTGGGTCTCTGGAATTCTGAAAATCCTGAACATAAAAGTGAGGTATTAGTGATAAAATACTTCTGATTTTATTTCTTTAATGGTTCTAACAAACCTAGCACACAAATGCAAAGGAGATATGTTGTCCTTTAAAATTGTCAAGGACAAGAAGTTTTGGCCATCAGGAAATTATTTAACCTGCTTCCAATTGAGAGAGTATATGTCTTCATAATATATTACCATAAGCGATCAGTAGAGAATACAGCTAAATTAAAATGCTGGCAAGCTCAGTTCATTCACTTTTTAGAAAAACAAGTAAAACCTTCCAGCAAGATGTGTAGAAATTTTCTGTTACGTGATGACTTTCATATTTGAGTCCATTTTACATTGTGTAATATGTGGCTTAGGCTGTTTTTATGACCTGTGCTTTATTACCACATTAAGACGATCCACATTTCAAAAAAGAAAAAGTTTGAATAATTTCAAAGTGAACTTGCCAAAATCAGCATTCAGAAGCATGGGTGCTCACGTGCGCAAACACAGGCACACTTTCAATTTACCTAAAAACGGGGATCGCCCTTTGTAGCTAAAATACAATCTTTCTTATTTTTAGCTTACCGTGAGAAAAGGTATGTGGGTGTGATTCCTGCAAATGGATTGCCAGTTTCTTAACAGTTCATCATTCTTAAGTGATAGAAGTATAGCAGCACCCTTCTGAGAAACATCTTTTCTGTAGATTTTACTTTGTCCGTGCCAGGACAAATTGTGTGCTAAGTTGAATAATTCTGAGATGTGAGACACCTCCATAACTGTCCTTGGACTACCAAGGAGCTGGCATTTCTCTTTGGAAGATGAGGGAAGAATGCTTCCTGCCCTCTTAATTGTTGATTTACTGTGCTTTCCCTTGGGACCACAACCTATTATCTGTAAGCCTGTTGAATTTTGAGGTAGATACTAAATATAATCAATATATAAAAATATAAAAAAAGGAGAGAAAAAAATGCAATGAAAATTTATGACCTTAACATTCCTTCAGGGTCAAGCAATTTATCAAATTCTCTCACTTTCTGGTTTCAATTACACAGCCATTGTGGAAGGAACTTATTTTAGCAGGTTCATTTGCCTCAGTGGGGAATACAGGACTTTGGCCTAATGCTTCACCTTTAGTGCAGGCCATTTGAGCCTTAGAACAAATACCAATCATCACTCTTTGGGAAAAAAGAATCTGCATCGGCGTGGCCTATTGGAAAGGGGTTTCTGTCAAGGTAAACGGTTGTCGGCAATGACTGTGGTAGAGTGGCGATAAATCCCATTTTATTGCTGAAAAATTCCAGCTTCTCTCCATGCCTGACAGCTCCCCACATTCTCATACCCATTTGGGCAATTTCTGCACTATGTCCATCTGGTTCTCATTACCTCTCAACCTGCCTGCGTCTGATCCAGAAAAAGAGCAGGTCAGAAATCGGGCTGGGGGGGCCAGAAACCAAGGTGATGAACAAAACAGAAAGCAGGGGGGTGGCCCATGAGGTTCGGGGAAGAGTTGAGGTTGGGCAGCGTAGGGATTCCAGCTAAGAATCTGAGTGGTTTTGAGAAGGGGCCATGTCAATTATTAAAAATGGTCACGACAGAGCTGGAGGCAAAGCCAGAGAAACCTGTATCTTTAGACTCAGGCATTAAAAAGACACCTGTTTTAAGATGAAAGAGAGAGGAGAGAGAGAGAGAGAGAGAATGTGGTAGGTAGAGGAGGGTGGGAAGGCATCTCTATCAAGGGCACTGACGGCTGGATTATCAGAGTAGAAGACCTATTCTAGGAAAGCACGGAGCCCCGCGTACACAGTTGGCAGCCTTCTAAATATGCTGATCAAACTCTGCTGGAGATTAGATTTTGGTTCAAAAACATGTTTTTGAGGACAAAGAAAACTCTTGGCCCTCCAACCTTATTGTCTCCATCTTTCGAAGAAGAATAATATTTAAAAACAAACTTATCTTAATTAGGGCATTTAGAATGACGGGACTAGCACCGAATCACTTGGGAATTCATAACCCCACATATAATCACTTTTGGAATGGAGTGCATTTATGCCTTCAAAAAGTTGGCCTCATTTTCTGAAGCTGAAATCCTTTTGATCATAATTACTTCTGACCTAAAATTACCCACAGTCACCATACAATGCCACGCTGGGACAAAAAAGAAATACATATTGTAAGTATCTGATAACAGATATAAACTATCGGCCAACTTAAATAGTATCGTTAATTAGACTAGGATGAAACTATACAACTATATATTTCTGAATATAACATTTACTCATTATTCTTTTGGTGCAGTGGGTGGGGCCATTGTCATAAATACTAAAATAAGAGTGGTTAAAGTATATTGAAGTATGAATGATAAAGACCTGAGAACTTTGCATAAAAATTAGAATCAGATGAATGATTGCATGGATGCAGTTATTTCACCACCTGTTTTGAAGTCAAATTTTGTATGCAAATGTCTTAAAACCAGGTATGATTGTGTATTCTTAAATACGTTGGAGAGCTGTGGCATTATTATGATTTGTAGACAGAATCTCTCATGTTAGATATGTTTGGATGGACATATTGAATGGTCTCTTAGTGCCTTCTGGATCCCAGGGGTCCAGAGTGTATTTCAGGTCCTCAAAATGGACATTTTTGACAGTCAGAACCCCCAGTACTGCATTGAATATCTGTTTTTTACTGGTTGAATTCCTAATATCGAAATTACGTTAAATTTTAGTTGCTGAGCCAGACCATTTAGATAAGAAATACTGGCTTCCAGTAATCGGGATTTAATTTCTAAATTTTCAAGTCATGAATGCTCAAAGGAGGTTTTATGAAATGTACCTGAAATTGTAAATGAATCCCACATAGACACTTAAATTGAGAAATTGTTGCTAAAATTTTTAAATTAAAACGGCAAGATAATTTGGACTGACGTACATTAGAAATCATAAAAATGGAAGTCTGTTAACTTTAAAATGAATATTTTAGTCAACAAATAAAATTCTAAAACAGACGTTTTCACATGGACATATTAAAAGGCATAAACCTTTAGCTAGGGTCACATATCTATTAAAACGGTCTTGATTTTAATGGTGTCTCTAATTTGGAATGTAATTTCAGATTCTTAGCCAAGAAGAATCTTGCTTGAACTTTACTTTTCTAGGCTGTACATATACCAGAGAAATGTGATCATTTAAATTCTAAAGGATGTTTGTTTCTTTTAATAGCATAGCAGAGAATTAATGGCATGGGGGAGGGGGATGTGACAACTTAACCTGATGTTTGATAGCTGTTTACTTATGAATGTGTGCCACAGATTTCAGTGTCTGTAAAAGAAGGGGAAATAAACAAACCGATGGCTTTTAGGGAACTTAAGACACATGGAAGAAAGTGCTTAGAAGGCTATTGAAATATTTACAAAACAAATCATTTACATTAACTTTCTTATGTGTAGAAACTGGAGTGCCCATGAAAAGACAGAACCAATTTTGGCTATGAGAAGTATTTCAGCATCAAAATGGTTAATAGTATTATAGCTTCAAAAGAGCCTATTGGCTCACCCTCAAGGATGCCCCGCAGTTGTTGTTAAAGTCATCAGATGAAGCTAGCCTTCTCAGCTAGCCTTTAGATTTGTCTGCTAACAGTAAAAATACTATAATAAATCGGTAACATATGTTGCCAGGCAAGGAAAAGTGATATAAATAAAGAGACTGGGAGACCCAAACCAAGTACAATGTGAAAAGAATTTAACTTTCAATCTATTTGCTGGCTAATTACCATTTGAAAAGTAATTTGAAAGTGTTACTGTTATTTGCTGATATTCTTCCTCATTTTTCTTTTTTTCCTCTTCAGATTGCATTCTTACCCAAATACTCTTCGTGATTGCCTGCTTTGCGGCTTTGGGGTAAGTCCCAGTTTTCCACAACCTTAAGAAAAAAAAAATGCATAACATAAAAGATGCCAGAAAGACTTATGTGTCCTGATATTCGGGGTCTGTGAAATATACATGGGTTTGTTACTGGGGGTGGGAGGCATAATGAAATAAAGAAAAGCGATTTGTTTCTGCAAGGATCAAAAGTGTGCGAAAGTGTGCATATGCAAACGAGGCTCCCATCAGGAAAGCCACCTCTGGAATGGAAATGACAAAGCTTGGAACACACACAATCAATTATTTTCACCAGCATTTAAAATATAGAAAACAAAATCTGCTTTGGGAATTGACTGAATATTTTATTTAGCTTTTTTATTGAGACATCCTTTGAAAAATGGCATAATATAAATAGTTTTACAAAGCGACAATATAATCAATCTCTAAACTAGAATATAAATCAAGGATTTCATTAACTGCTGGTAGCCAGTTTAAATTGTAGTCTTGTCCGTAATGTCTATCTATCTATGTATGTCCAAGTTATATTAAAAACCTTTAAATGGCTTTGTAATATCAGCTACATCTAGCTATTATAATAATTAATGGTACTGTTTTATAAATCAATACATGTATTCTTGATAAATTCATATCCAGTTAATGGTGTAATTTAAATAAAAAATTAATGTAATAAAGGACATACAGAAGCGGGCAGGAAATCTTTAAAGGTTAAGAGCCAAATTTGTCTAAATTCATTTTTAACCTGTTTTGGAAAAGTTTATATTTAAAATCAGCTAAGACTTACCTTGTTTCTGTAAAACTAATCTTGCCATTTCTGGTGGTGTCTAGAATTAAATTTGTAAGATGTTTTCTGATGTTGTTTTAATTACATAGTTACAATACCGTGGAATATTTTACTGTCATTGCACTATTTTGTGACTATTGCATATTCTTTAGTAAAACAGAACAAAACAAACTAAAAACCTCATACCAGCAATTTATTTTTAATACACAAATGCATGTAAATGATTTATTTTTTGAAAATCTCCAAAACTATATACACATTTTTTTAAGGGGAAAAAGGACGGACTAGTTCAATAAATTTGCATGTGGAAGAGCCGAGCATTTTCACTGCTTCCGCTGAGTGAACATTCCAAGAATTTTAGAAAGAAAAGAAAAATGCATGAAAGAGTCTGAAATGTATTTTAACGCTGCACCCGGGTACAGGAACATTCTACCAAAAGATGAGTGTATTATAGTTCTAATTTAAAGAATACATACCAAAGACATATTTAAAAAATAACAAGATTTAGAAAAACAACTGAAGGTTGTATGTTATCAGATACAATATCAAATCTTTCCAAATAAAATTTCATTTGGTTCAAAAGGGTAAGCGTTTTACAAAAAATATCTTTCAAAATTATGCAGACCAGTCTGCCCTGCCATCCTCCTTGACATGTTGCAGAAATGTTCCTTTAATCCACTGAGCTTTTACTGACATTTTTCTTAACATTGCTGAGCCTTATTTAGAGCACCAAAGGAGGCGTGTGCAGTTTCCTTTGACACTGATGGGTATTTCAAAATGTTACAGAGAGAGGGGGGAAAAAAGAGAAAGAAAAGATTTGCTGCCAGTCACTTCATCAATAGAGCTACAGAAGCAATTACTATTTGTTAAAAGTTTACATTTCAAATGAAGCTAAATTTTAAAGAAGTCTCATCCTTTTAGAAGGACTGGTGCTTCGAAGAGAGAGGAAGAGAATGCACATTAGTGATTACATGTTAAAGTGCACTCAAGTACTGGAACGATTTAAAATGTATTGTGTTTTTAGTCGAAACCTGCAGCAAAACCACTCCTAAGAGGCTTAATTTAGGTTTTATAGGAGGAAAATAAAAAAGACCAGGTTACAGCAACATGCTGAAATATGGGGTACATTTTAAGTATCTTCATTTAAAAACGTATGTTTATTTCCCCTCCTGGGATCACTAACGTGTGTCTCCACAGAGAAAGCAAGGACATGCATTCTTAAAAATTATCTGTTAAAGGGATCACATTCCAAGACAGGTTTGAGCATTTTTATTACTACAGATAACCTCTTAATTATGTCACTGCCTTCCACTTATTAATCAGGGACATTCAACATAGTTAACCATGGAGTGGTTGTCTTTAGAAGAATACATTATCATTAAGGATTAGAAACACATTTTATTCCTATAATCATATTGCATGTATGGTTTTAGCACTGCTAAAACCCTATTTACCTGCTTTAAATACATAACACCTAAGAAAGGATCTAGATGCCTATAACAATATTGTTCACTACTTCAAACTGTGCAGTCCATGGAAAGCTTTAAGAGACAGATAATTTTACTTTTCTTGTCCCCCTCCTCCACCTCCTCCATGTCCCATGCAATTCCTATTTGAATTGATTTTAGGTTTCTTGTGCAGCCACCAGCATCTGAGATACTCAGGTACTCTTTCAGAGACCAAGGTGTAAGTGAAGTAAATAAAATCATGTTTCACTGTTGCTTTATCAACCCTCCTAGGTAGTTTTTCTGCCAGCCAACCTGCGCTGTTAAGACCCATAAAATTATGCACTAGTGACTTCTTTGGAGGTTCTCTAATCAGATAGTGGCTGGTGTTGGGAGGCAAGGACCCAAGGCAATGTTTCTGGTACTTAACACTGTGGCTGGTCATTACTTGTCTAGTAGAGACCAATAAACAGCTGATTACTATCCAATATGGAGCCGATATTTTACATTTATCCTAGTTATTTTTTCCTTTTCAAGTTCTTATAACAGGAAGTATTTGTCAAGAAGATCTTTGAGTAATAGCCTCCCAGGCACCTTAAAAATAAGAATTTTCCTACCATGAAATGATGCCTTTTGTGGAAAGGTGGGAATGATTCTGGCTTTTACAAGAGCAAAGGTTTGATTCATTTCAAGCTCATTTCTTTCAGACAGGGACACTCCCCGACACCATCCCTGCTGCTCCCTGTCCCTTTCCCCCTCTAAGACAGGTTCACAGGCTGCAACCAAGGGATTTTAAAATGCAAAGGTTTACATTAATATTTGCACTCTGGCAATAACAGGCCCATTTTGCTTCCTCTGTAAGCCTGTGATAATTGATGCTTCATACCTGGAACTATGTTTCATTTATCTCTTTACTCATGAAGATAGTATATAAATAAAAGGTAATGTATGGAAAGGAACCAACCATCTGAAATAATAATCCTAAATCCTACTAGATAATCTTTTAAAGCTGTAAGAGTCAGAGACGGAGATTTCTAAACTTTTAAAGAAAACTTGATTGCAAATGAGAAACCTGTGCATTTTTGAATGCTTATTGAATTTGAATGTCTGTGTGGGCCAAAAAAGAATCAGAGGGACAAATGGAAGGCAGGAAAGAAAAGGTGTAAATTTTAGACGTGTTTTAAATTAATTAATGACATATTAGACTCATTACAATTTTATTGACTTTCCCTTTACATTTGAATATAATTTTTTACTAGCCGATGCAAGCTGCAAAATGGTGAGTCTTCTAAGCTGCCTTTCCTTCCCTGGGATCCTCATCTTAGAATGAGCAGAGGCACATTGATAAGAACTGGACCTTGATTTCACAACCTCATACAAAGCCAGGCAATTCTTGAGCCAAACAAACAAAGGGGGTGTAAGCGATTTCATTTATTTTGATAATCCTCCTCTTGCACGGGAGCATTTTGCTGTCTTTGTCAAAGTGAATGACAACAATTTGGCCAACTCTCTCTGAGCTGCACTCAACAGTGACAGGCAAATTATCAGAGGCCCTGCACTTCTTATTATCAGAGGAGAAGCCATCAGGGGGACGCATGGAGGATACCTCTCCCTTGTCACTATTTGTCAGTGGGACAAGGGCCACTGCTATGGGTAGCTGACAGGTAATTTCAACAATAACAATTACTCCTATTACTGGTGTCATAAACAATTCGCCCAAGGCATGACAATAGCAAAGCTTTATAATTCAATGCCATATAAATAAATGCCAGCAGGTAACAAGTAATTTAGCTCCAATCAAGATTTCACCCCGGCATTAATATTGTTATTGCAAGAAAATGGAAAATTGAAAAAATTCAATATGTTAATGAATTAAGAGAGGTTCAAGGGCTAGACAAGAGGAGTTGGAAAAAGGAAACCAAAATTATTGTGGTATCATATTTGGTGCCATCCTCGGGGCCAAACATCAGTATAATTAAGACAAGAAGGGGAACTGGAGTGCCTTAGATCTCAGAGCAGGGAAAAATGTGACATGAGCTTTCAAAAAATCCACCTAACTCCAATTTCTGAAGAATATAAGGAGAAATATGAGAATGTATATATATAATGTAGCATTTCACTGGCTTTCTTTTTCTACCTGAAATATTTCATGTGAAGCAGAAGCATGAATATCAAAGGAACGTTTCCATCTGTTTAAGAAAATTGTATCAGCACCTGCTTCCTTTACATTAAGTCTCATAATGAAACGATTTTAATAATCCTTTTTTTTTTTTTTTTTTATCTGGGGTGAAGGTAAAGCTGAAAGTCATCTTTGCTCTCCAGCTGTCCACCTTTTGGAAGTGGACTAGAGGATACAGTGTTATCTTCATACTCAAAACTTCCTGATCAAACCAATTTGCAATTTTAGTATTTGTCCAGCAAGACAATATGCCATCATGGTGACAGCAGTAAAAGAATTTGAAAATCTCTAATTAGGAGAGCTGCACACCAATTAACGCATGTCAAATTTCACTTCATCAAGTGCCACTCTAATTTTCCCTCTAAAAATTAATGGATTTTTTTTCTTTTGGTATGTGTGTGTGTCCCCTTAAGGCAATGTTGATTCAAATCTGCTCAAGATGCAGTGTTGCACAGCTAAGCATCTTCTTGATTACAATCCACCACACTTCTAACTGCGCTCATTCGCACTGCCACGGATACTTTGTCAACAGTCAAATTACACCACACTGATAACAATGCATAATGGTGTTCCTCCTCCAGTCCCCTGTCAGGAGAGGGGCTTCATAAAAATGTGATGTTTTCTTCTCAACTGTATCTAAAGGAAGTTTGTATGACCAGGTCCCCAGTCAGGCACTGATTTTTAAAATTAGTTTGTTAATTTCAAAAAAGAAGAAGAAGAAGAAGCAAAATGATGGCATATAAAAAATCCTAATTGAAAAAAAAAATCATCAAAGAATGAGGAATGGAGAATATCTATGGCCAAAGTTTTGCTTAAACACTTTGTTCTGAGACATTTTCAAGAGCACTATTCTTGGTTAAATACCAAATTTTTTTTGTCTTTACTTATGGTCTATAAACATTGGAAGCCTCTCTTGACCAGACTGTATTTAGATTGTGCTAGAAGTTTGTTTAACTGCCATATTTGCCAGAATCCTCAAAACATCACAGGACACAGAAGACAAATGACTTTGTGTGTTGGGAGGCGTTGTGGGGGGGAAGTGCGTAAGGGGGTCAGGACTGTATATTGCAGATAAACGTTGATTCACTTTTAACTATTTTTTATCCTAGTTGCTTGTTGCAGATTGGTGTGTCTGAGGCATCAGCACACGTGGGGAATATTTCTCACTGAAAAATGAAAAAAAGAAATGCAGTGATTAGAAGATGATTTTACATTTAGTCTTTTTAGAGATTATTCAGATTTCTTATTTTTCAAAAACAATCAGAACCAGAACAAAAACAAGGACATTAAACAAAATTTTAAATATATTATCTCATAGATTCTTCAGGGAGTAGAGAACATTCACACGGATTGACATCCCAGTTTTCTCAGCATGTAAGCATATTGTAATCCTATTTATTCACTAAAAATTTAAATTCATGAGATCTGCACTTTATTTTCTTTAATCTGCAGGCCGAATACAGCTTCTTATTCACTGATGACTAACTCAAAATTTTAAAACGATATTTTTAGGTTTGTATTTCTAAATATTAAAAGCGTCTTCCTTCTCTTATGGCCCCACCCCAGCATGTTCTTAAGTGGTCTATTTCAAACAAAAGAAAATGACATCCCCCTTTCAACTAGCCAGACATTAGATTCTCTCAGAACTGATTGGGGGTTCACTAGAAGTTTTGCAATTAGATTCATACAAATTGAATTATTTCCTTTTTTTCCAAACATCGTTCTTAGAACTTTATAAATGTAGCAATACTGGCTTTACAGTTTCATGTGGCTCATTTACAAATAAAGGTATTTTAATAAAACCAAGTTCTGTGTAACTTTGAGAAACAAAAAGCTGGAACAATCTCACATTAAAACATTACAAAAGGATTGTAAAGGGAAATTTAAAGGGAGAAAACTTGATTCTATAATGCAATCCAGCAGTAATCAATTTTACCTTCAATATCTTGCTTTTGTTTTCAAAATGCTAAATAAACAATACATAATGCATCCCTCATCAGCCAAACCATGGAGGCTCTGTGCTCAAATAACAGGAAACATATTCAATTTTCCTAACAGAAGACAGTTCATTAAGCTGTGCCACATCAAATAAAACTTTAATTTCTCCAGCATCAGAGTCGCAATGAAAGCAATTGAAGAAGATGAGCCATATGGTACTTCTATCAGCAAACACATATTGCTCATTCCCCCAAAGTTTTCTAATTCTGCTCCCCAGACCTGTGTAATATAGATAATGTGCTCCGAGAGCAGCAACCATGAGCTATCTAGTGTACACTTCTAATACTGTATTTAATGGGAAATAATGAATCATAAAAGCCTAGAGAAGACGGCTTTTGCTAACCTAAATCTCAGCTGTAATTTCATTGTTCTGTGCCTAAGATGCTGTTTGCCCTTTCCAAACAACAGCAGTTGAACATAATTATGCTGCTTCGAACCTGGGCTTGAAAAAGCATCCCTAATATAACCAACTTTCTATTAACTCCTGAAATTCTGAATTTAATGATGCACCGATACAGGCATTGAGATAACCAACCATGTGTCATTTAAAAATCCAAACAAGCATTTTTCTTCTTCTTCTCTTTGGTCAGACTGCTCAATGCTTTTATGCTTCATCCTCTGCTCCCTGCTTGCGTCCATCCCCCACCCCACGCCCCACCCCATGCAACAGGAGTGGCATGATTAAAAATGAGGAGATTTTCTTGTTATTAGCAAATTTGACATTTGCCTGATGAAATGCACATAGAATGTGAAAGCTATACAGTACTCAGAAGAATGTCTCCACTCCAATCCTAGCTACCAAGATGAAATAATTTAGGTAAAGGAAATGTAAAGGTCCTTGTACATCTCTTGCTGCAGAATGCTAGGGTTGTGTTATAAATGAAAGAACCAAATATTGCTGAGCTTTAAGAGTGATAGTATTTTGACACATGTGAAGCTCATAGTGTTTCTTCTCTCACCTTAGCTGCTTTGACAATTCACTTAAACATAATACATATGCTCAAATGCAGCAACTTACGTGTCGTGAGCCCAGCCTTTCTCTGGTTTGAGATCTTGGGGCTGGGGCTTTGTTCATTTTTAGGAAAAAATGTTGCTTTTTCCTCTAACTAGGTCAATAATTCCAGCTTTTCCATTTTTAAAGCTTATCAAATCAATATTTTACCAACATGATGCTAATTTAGAACATCATCAGATAACACTGTGGATACATATTGAAAACATATTTTAATGGTTTTGTTTGTTTTGGCATCATATGAACCAAGAACAATTAAATTAAAAAGAGACTTTTAAAAGTTAGAGATTGCCTTTTTAAAGCTTATTAAAATCAGCATGTTAACATGCCTGTCTCTGAATTAGCTCTCACACTTGATTGCCATCATTAAAACGAGTTGTTCGGGTGCTGCTCAAAGCCGATTCTTACTAGTTATTAACTTGAAATCTCTTTCCATTGAAATGTTAAAAAAAAAAAAAAATCATTCTCACTAGTGGAAGAAACAGTCACCAAAACGTGAACTAGCACAGCAAGCCAGCAACATTAAACCACGAAAAGACCAACAGGTAAAATAACTACAGTAACATCTAAAACACACTCAGGAAAAAAAAAAATCACAACAACAACAAAGAAGCAGTCCATTGATTATATTTCATGAATGCCTTAAAACAAATGTTTAAACAGTTTCTGAAACAGTGCAGAAAACCTCTGCATGCTCCACTGGGTTGCAATGACAATGGTCTATTGCAATGTAAAACACGCTGGAGGATAAAAAGGTGCTTTTTGTTACCATTTTATCAAAGCTGTTCATCTTCGAGCTGCAGGCAGCATTTTGCTGGAATTGCAGATATTTCTCTGTCCAGGCTCCTTTGTTTGTGCATCTCATTTGCATATATTTATCTCCAGCTGAGGGTGCGTTCTGCTCATTAAGGCCTCCCTTCACATTATTTCATAAGCCAGCTGCTGAGAGGGATTTCACCTGTGGTGACTGAGAAAAGAGGGGTGAAAAACTAAATTCTTCATAAAAAGGAAATCTTCTGAGTCTCTTCCCCTATAAATGGGCACCATTTGTGTTAAACAGCCTCTTGTCATGATAGATGCCTCCAGAGGTCAGGGGTTAAAGTTGATTCGAAGGTCAGCAGTAAAACAACAGACAAACCAGACGCCAAACTGGTTCCTTAGCTGTCGGTGGGAGCTGTGGTACAACCAGGTCTTGAACCTTTTTCAACCTCTAATAAAACAGGGTATGAATCTGAAGTGGATCAACCAGGCCCCTGAGGAAGCAGCACAGAAAAACACAAATAATATCAATATCAGGCAGCCACGGGGAAACAATGGGGCATTTCTCCGTGCTACATGCATGCTGCTATTGTTTCAAGGGCTGGGGAATTAATTCCACTTATTTATTTAAGGCGTGTCAACTCACTGCCTAAACCTGTTTCAGTGTCAAGATGAATAAAACTTTTATGGCTCATAAAATAGAGCCATTCATCTCAATGTTCTTTGTGGTGCGTTTTTTTTCTTTTCTTTTCTTTTCTTTTTTCTTTTTTTTTTTCCTGGCATACTGAGCTAGGCCTCTGCTCTGAAATGGTTACATCTGAACCCATTGGTGCTACGATCCACACCATATTAGAAAAAAAAAAATATTTCACTGGCAAATGGATCTCAACAGAAATGACACAGGGAAGCCTTTTAGCTACGATGTAATAGCTCCAAAAATTCTTCTAAACAGTCCGCATGGAGTTGCATCTGTTTTGAGCATGCATTATTTACAAAGCAGAAGTTTTACTATTTTAGAGGAAAAGTTCAAAAGAAATAGCAGTAAAGATATTCGTTTTCTAGAATACTATGTCACATATTTCATTTTACTTTAGAAATGCAACCTTGTTAGGATAGCTCTTTCCCATTCATCATTTTTTGCCCAAGTTTCCACTGTTCTGTAGTCAGCTTATACTGATGTAATAATCAAATGCCTTCTTTAACTTGACTGCTCGGAATTTTATGTTTAATTTTCTGTATAAAATAGCACACATAAATGGAAAAGAAAGTGCATTTATATGCTTTTTGTATTATAAATTTTTTAAAAGTTCAGTTATAGAATTAATTTTACTTTTGATTTCCTGACAAATGACTTTAATAATAATATAATATAAATAAACAGGTTAACATTTCTAAAGTGCCACACACAATGTGAAGCACATGTATTTTCTCATGCAATTATTAATAATAATTCAATCTAAGTCACACAGGTCCACTTAGAATGGACTGTAATAACACTCTTTATTGTCCACAACATATTTTAGTTGAAACAAAATGTTCCAGTCACACAATATCATCACTATAGTAGATCATTATAGCTTTAACAGATGACATCATGGGAACACAGTTGCTTTATATTAAAATGAGTAAAAAGCAATTTGATGATATTTCCCAAATTTTCTAATCACAGCCTCAGCCATGTATATTACACGTTTTTGTTCCATTGTAATGTAAATTGATTTGTGGAGGATTCACTTACTGTCTTATCCTAGTTGCTTTGTTTTTGAGTTCTCTATTGAATATTGTAGGCTTTACATATGATGCTAGATTATTTCTGATGTAGTCAGTTGGTAGGTAAGGGTTTTCCCACACGAACTCAAGTTTTTCCAGCAAGTAGATCATTTGAGAATGGCTCCAAATAAAAGTGGTGCTTTCACATTTTGCTGGTACACAAACATATGGCCCTGAGGAAGAGGGATTCATTTTGGGGTGCTAAGCACTGCTCAAGATGTAAGTGCTTTTTATTTCCCATTTGAACTGGTGCGTGCACCTTTACAGATGGACCAGTTGCTTTACATACTGGTGGCCCATTTACAAAGCAGCCCTGTTTGAAAAGAGATGCTTTCAAGTGGGTCACCAGGCTCTAAGAAAAATATTTAAACTCATAATTATTGGCTTTTGGTCATCTATGGCAATGTGTTCTCGTTTAAACATAGAGCAGGGGATTTTTCTTCTATAACCAATTACAGTTTAAAAAATGCAACGAATCTTGCTTCACACAAGGAGCTTAACTTCTGGTTGGAGAAATTTTCCAACTTATTAAATGTTGTTTATATCCTCATTTTTGTCTTCCCAAAGCATTTTATAACTCCCTCTGTAACTGACTTATCAATTTTCTTTCTGACCTTTCATATTAAATTTAACCACACCCCCACCCCCAAACCCAGAGCCTCCAAGCAACTAGACTAGAGCGAAAATACACAATTTACTCTCTCCATATCTCCACCGACGTCTTTCGTTTTTCTTGTACTCTAATCTAATCGGTAATTCGTAAGCTTTGGCCAAATAGTTAAAAATGTTAAGTGCTAGCAAAGCCTTTTACCTCCCCCTCAGATCTGTCTCTGTTTATGGAATGGGTCCCAGTTTCCTCCTCTTCTCCTTCAGCCCGGGGTCTTCAGGTCAGAACACTGTAAATACACGCAGCCCTTGCTGGACCCATAAATCTGAGCAAAGAGCAGGCCTATATATTCAGATAAGCAGGCCAGAGATAGGGGCTTGAAAGGAGGGAGAACTAGTGGAGTCTGAGGCTCTGCAGACCTGTTCGGAGAACTGAACTCAAAAGACCAAGAATCCTTAGTGCTGAAGGAGAAATTTTGCCTTGAAACATCTCCCCTTATTTCTAATGGATGAAGTTGGCACTGCTTCCTCTTCGTTTATTTTATTTTTTCCACATTGCTTATATTCACATCCTTACCAAATGTATTATCTTAAAGGCAATCAAATTAAACAGTAGATTTAATTTATTTCCAATGTCTTTTTTTCTTAAGTGTGTTTGTGTTTTGACCTGTGTGTGTGTGTGCATATGTGTGTGTATATCAGTGATGTGAACTGAAGTCATTTGACCAGAAATTCTCCTCTACTGTAATTTTTCAGTTCCCAAGTTTTTGACTGTATAACTGTATTCTTAGTTACCACATTGAATCCCCAAGAAAAATACATCTAAAGGAGGAATGACAAAGTGACAAATAAATGCTTACATATCCTTCAGTCTTCAAGGCTTCTATTTTATTCCTGGGTTCAAATATTTTCTGTTGAATTTTCGCTTCTTGAAATTTTCAGTGACTCCTGGAAGACCATCCTTCTTGGGGGATGTACCCATTGTGACCATAGATAATGTCACCATGGAGAACCCTGGGCAAGATGACCATGGCTGAGCAGGTCCTTTCTATCACACTTGACAGAATCACTGCCTGATTCTTCTTTAGATGCAATGAGTCACACCACAGATTCGTCTGGGTCGTTTCAGACTCCAGGAAAATGTGTCACTCGATTTGTTTCCGAGCAATGTTTTGTATTTTATTGTATATATGTATATATAATTGTAATCAGATTTCTCTAGGTTATTCTTTTTGGCTAATAGAGAATTGATTTTTTAAAAATGCTAATTCATGTTCCTGAAAAGGGGCTTCTTTTTTTCTTTTCCTCGGTTGAAAAGTTGGTGATAATTCCAGGTAATTAAGAAAAATTTATGGAGAAAAATTGCCAATAAAGTAATTGGGCTGGGAGCCCAGCATGTTACACCTACACTAGAGCCTCATTTTTGACAAATCTCTTAAATGATAACAATAATGATAACAATCATTATGTATCATTTATCAAGCACTTACTTTTGGAAAGCAATGTACTAGGAACTTAAGATATATATTAATTTTTATCTTTACAAGTGGTAAGTGATGTACTACTCTACAGTCTCAATCTTATACATTAAAAAAACCCTCCGATTTGAAAAGTAAAGAAACTTAATCCAGAACACACACGGAAGCCCAGAATTTGAAAGTGGTTTTGGCTCTAGAGGGCTGTCTTCTGAGCTGCCTCTCATAACCTCAGGTTCTGCATCTTCAGGATGAGTGTCTTGGGTGGGAGGGTGTCTATGTAGTGGTGATCTTCCATGGCCAGTTGATTTTCTCCCGCCCCTACTCTCCTGAGCCTAGCCTTGGCATTTTCAATAGCTCTCTCTGGCATCTGGGCCTGTCTCTCAAACACCTCCTAGACCACATGTCTGAAACGGAACTCACTGATTCTCTAGCTGCCATGTCTCTACTCTGTGATCCATGTGATGTTTAATGGGAGGGAGCACCCTCGATTCTGTAGTCTGAACTTAAGGCTCTCTAACTACCTACCTTGTTTCACCTGTCATGATTATCATCCAACCTGGCAGAGAAGTGACCTGTGCAGGAGGCATTACAGTCTGACCACCTGGGTTTGAACCCTGACTCCCCTGTTTACCAGCTGTGCAGTGCTGGACAAGTTACTTTCCTCCTCTGCGCCTTGATTTTTTTCATCTGTAAAATGGAGTCTAAAATATTATTTATTTTATAAGGTGGTTTAGTTCAGACTGTTGGTAATGTTTGACAGAACTATTAAAATAGCCTTCAGGCTGCTGTTTCTGCAGGGAGGCTCCTCCTTCGATAATCCAGCCCCTCTGGATTACAGAATAAAATAAATAATAAACATGATAATTTCCTGCTTAAAAATCTTTAAGACTCCCTATTGCCCTCAGGTCGAACTATTGAATCAGGAAAAGGCTTTCATTATTTTCCTCCAACTGCCCTTTCCAGAGTCATTTTCCACCATGACCCTCTAAGCAATTTCCACTCTAGCAGCAAAAAATTATACATATGATGTTCTTTTATGTCTCCAGACTTTTGACTGTGCTGTGCTCTCTCTATCATGAATGCCCTTCCTTCCAATTTCCATGTAGCAAAAGTACATTTATCTTGCATGGCTCAGTTCAAAAGACACTTTTTTTTTAAGGCAGCATAAATTGAGACAGTCACTTCTAGAATGCATTCCTCTGTTTTAGAACCTAGTATGTTGATAGCAATCATATGCATGGTAATTATTTGTCTACCACTAGGCTGTGGACTGCTGTGGGGAGGGACTATGTTTTTTTAAACTTAATATCTTTTGTTCTAGGGCCTCACATGTAGTGGGAGCCTCCCAAATTTAGATTAATATATAAAATATCTTTCCTCACTCCTAAAAATGACTTAGAGCAAATGTGAATCAAATGACTGTAATGTTGTTAACTAGTTGAATTAACTCCTGTTAGCTTAAGATAATAAAGGCAGTGAACTTGTAACAAAATTAAATTAAAAACTGAAGTGCAATTATAGTGTTCTTACTGTCTCTAAGATAAAACCATGATATATTTTTTTTCCTAGCACACATGTTACATTTTTTTCTGACATCATAAGAAAATCTGAGAACGGAAATCCTTTCAAGCATTTCATTTGGTAGAGAACATCTATATTCCATACAGCATTCCATTAGGAAAGGAGCCTGCTTTTCTCTTATCTGCCCTTACTCTAAACCTAATATCTTATGGGAGACAGTATATCAGCGGTTAAGATCATAAGCTCTGGATCTGGAATGTCTGGGTTTAAATGCTGGTGCTGCCATTTATAAGATGTGTAATGGCTGGAAACAGTTTTCTTGGGACCTGCTATCTCATCTATAAAA
The DNA here is from genome assembly GCF_009828535.3 of Hylobates moloch. Lineage (NCBI taxonomy): Eukaryota > Metazoa > Chordata > Mammalia > Primates > Hylobatidae > Hylobates > Hylobates moloch. The sequence continues at coordinate 57,895,441 of NW_026652290.1, read as the reverse complement.
TGGGTACCATAGTAACATTCAGTGTAGTGAGTGGTTATGAGGATCAAATGAGTTAATGCATCTAGCACTTAGATGAGAGTTCATGTATCTTGCACTTAGATGAGAGCCTGGCTTATACTAGGTGCTCTAAAGATGTGTCTTCTTATTTGGTTGATGTTTATAAGAGAGGCATCTGAAATCCTGATAGAAAGGTGAGGAGGATTTCATCATCGGGGAACAGTGGAAACAATGGAGGAGTCTTGAGAGCTTATGAGAATGTCCATTCACCTGTGCAAGGACCAGTTTATCTATTTCACATATAATTCCAACACTTCCATGATTTAATGCTTCATTTCATCATTTTACACATGGAATTATGTGTAGGAACGAACCCAAGTGTAAACTTAGCCATCAGGAAAGTTAGCTATCTGGCCTGAGTTTGGATCCCAGCTCCATGACATGCTGGCGGTCTCACCTTGGGCAAGTGTTTTCATTTATTAAAGATTAAATTTTTTCATCTGGCAAATGAGGAAAAAAAGAGTAATTTTTGCCTTTTACCTGTGGTGAGAATTAAATGAAAAACCATCACTCAACATGCTTATCACAGTGCCTGTCACATAGTAAGTGCTTAATGTGTTGACTACTATTTTCATGTTGCAAATATTATTGAATATTTTTACCACATGGTGTGGTTTTTTCATGTAGTTACTGAAGAGAGTAAAAACATTTATTTATGTAGATTTAAAAGCATAAGGTGAGCACCTCTATACTCACCATCCCAGGTTAAAAAATAAAAGGTTGCCACTTTCTTAGAAGTCTCTGCAGACCTTTCTGGGCACATTCCCATCTCTCTCTCCGGCGCGCTACTGTTCTCCTGGTCTTTGGATCATCATATACTTGCTTTACTTTATAATTTTAGTTCTTATAAATGTACCACTAAACAGTGTGTTATTTGGTTTTGTCTTTTATGAATATTATAGTAATGTAATTGATATATATTTTATATTCTGTGTTTTGCACTCAGCAGATGCAGCTGGATTGATGCATGCACTACAGTTCATTCAGTGTCATGCTGAATAGTATTTTATGATATCAACACCCTACAGTTTACTTTGCTATTATTTTTTCTATTGATGGACATCTGGACTGTTATTTATTTATTGCTATCACAAAGCCTGCTGTATAGAACATTCTTGTACGTGTGCCCCTATAGGAGACTTTCTATATATACACCCCGGTGTCTATATAAAGACTTTCTTTAGGAAGTTATACCTAGGAGTAGAGTTGCTCACTTGTAAGATACGGGAATATTCAAATTTACTCGGTAATGGTAAACTCTTTTCTAAGTGGCAGCACATGAAGGAGTTTTCAGCAGAAGATTATTAGGTACATATTTCAGATCCTCATAAAAATTATATATGTGGTAGTTAGTCTGGAAGATTCCACAGTTTCAACATAAAGTCCAAATCATCCACTTCTCTTCGTGTTCATACCCTTGTGTGGTCCCCTCTCACATTATGCCAAGGCTGGTCTTTGTGACCAATATAATTCAGGAAAAGTGATGGTATTGTTGCTTCTGTTTTTGGACATCTTTCTTCTTGTCTCTTTTGCACCTCTCACTCTGGGGGACACAGCTTCCCTGTTGGAAGCAATTCTGTGGAGAAGCCCACAAGGTGAGGAGCAGAGGCCTCCAGCAAACAGCCAGTGAGGAGCTGTGGCATGCCACCAGCCATGTGATTGAGCATAGGAGCCAATTTCTAGCTCCTTTGGTCTTGAGATGACTGCAGTTTGAGAGCTTGGCTATAACCTCATGAAGGATCCTGAGCCAGAATTGCCCTGCTAAGCTGCACCTGGTCATGAGTGCACACACACACACACACACACACATGCACACACACACAAATGTGAGATTATAAGTATTTGTTGTCTTGATGTTGTCTTGAGCTAAGCTTTGAGGTAATTTTTATGCAGCAAAGATAACTAATACATATTCTATTAAAAAGGTGAAAAATTCCAAGTTCCCTTAAGGAATATGTGAAATAAAGCAGGATATTAAAACAAATAGATTTGAAAATGGGTAACATTAAAAGTTGATGCACCTATAATTCTAGGTGCTATTAAGTTAGTTAGCCATGTAAAAAAAAAACCCATAGAGATGGGAGACCAAGGATAATTTGTGATTCATAACCTGTAGCAATGCATGTCAAGCGTGTTCACGTTTTTTTAGTTGATCTTGATTTATCATGATTAGAGTCCTTTAGATGTCTTTATAAGTTATTCTTGATGCAAAAACATTCATTATAACATAATAGCAAAAAAGAAGCCATTTAGTTATACAGAAATAAGAGAAAAATAAGTCATATATCTACTCAAGAGAATATTATAAAGTCATGACAAATATATATATATATTTAAGTGACATATTCCCAGCATAATGTTAAGTGACAAGAGTGGGATATGCTATACAAACAGTATAAAACCAACTATTCAGTGACTTAAGGGTGAAAATGGCATCTCTTAGTTGTGAGATTATGTAGGAATTTGTTTTCTTCATTAAACTTCTGGACTTTCAAAGTCTAATAAACATATGTTAAGACTTCTATTGTTAGAAAAAAGTCTATTTAGCATTGAAGAAATTACTCTTAATTCATTTTTAGTAATACAAAGAAACGCGGACAGCAAACTTTGCCTTCAGATTGGGAAGAAAATCCCTATCAAATATATATCAACAATGAGCATCTGGAAAGTTTCTGGTTGCTATTTCGAGTTGGCTTCCTTTCAAATTATCTTGATCTTTGGATCTAATCATAGTCTTCTATCTTGTTATAATTGCTGGTCCTTTTGATTTCTCTTACAGAAGTGAAGATATATTCTAAGAAGTCTATCCTTAGATGATTTCGTGGTTGTGTAAACATTATAGCATGTATTTACACCAACCTAAATATTATAGTATAGCCTACTACACACCTAGGCTGTGGTGGTCTAGCCTTTTGCTTCTAGGCTACAAACCCATACAGTATGTTACTGTCCTGAATACTGTAGGCAATTGGAACACAATGGTAAGAATTTGTATATTTAAACATAAATGTATAAGAATTGGTATATCCAAACATGCAAAAGGAAATGTTTTATGATAACACCTTACTATGGCTTCAATGTCACTAGGCCATAGATAGGAATTTTTCAGCTCCGTTATACTCTTATGGGACCACCATCATATATGTAATCCACTGTTGGTGGAAATGTCATTGGAAGGCATGGCCTTTTTATTCATTGTTTTGTGGACTTCAGAGCTTTTGGAGAATCAGAGGGTAAATTCATAGAATACTCTAAATTTAAATGTGACTAAAGTTTATATTCTTCAGTTTCTGCTCATGAAGTTGAGAAGAATAAGATAAATGAGATTTCATGGAGGCATTATGGAGGCAAGGGTTGCCTAATACCTTTTTATACCAGAAAGGATTTTTATCTAAGGCAGCCAATGCTGGCATAATTGAAGAAGGAATTTAAGTTGAATAGGAGCTGGAGTCATTGCCTGCACAGTGCCACTTCATGGCATAATAAGTATAGAAATTTTTGATATTAGTTAAGAAACAAAAATTCTCAAAACTTAGTGTTTGAATAGACTGAAAGTGTTCTTTTTTGTTTTAAAAATGCCCTTTATAACAATATTTTTGCCCATTAAATTAAGCTTGGAAAAGACCTTAAAATAGAGTATTTAATTTGGAAGAATTAAGCAAAATTCCACCACGCAGGAACTGCTTTCGACATGTTGGTGTATTTCTTCTGATACTTTTATTTCCTTTCTGCATTTCCATTACACCCCGTACTTTTAGCTTGCATGCTTTGTTATTACTGTATATTTCCTTCTAGACTGTCAGTTCTCTGGGGACAGAGGCTATGTCTTTCTAGCTTATCATCTTTTCCTCACCTTAGAGTTTAGTAGGTGTTTAATAAAAACATGTTGAAGAGTAACTTGGTTGGACAATTACACGGAAAAGAGGAAATCCATGAGTAGAAAAATAAGTGAAAGTAAACCTCTATGCCACTTGAGACTATTGGCAATTTGAAGTGTCAGTGTCCTGCTGTTCTTGGTCCCAGGTGCCATCAAAGATAGGTGGAACCAAGGCCAGGTACCAGGTGCCATCTGAGTGCTCCAGAGCCAGTGCCAAGTGGAAGTTCTGGGAAGGTTTCTGTGAGGGTGCTCAGTCAGTGCCAAGGAAAGAGATCAAACCTGGGTTTCTGAACTCCAAAAGGGCAAACCAGAAGAAGGAGCTCATAACTGAAGCTTTGGGTTTAGCAGGAAAATATCATGGCTTCTGGCTTTATTTGAAACCTCGAAGACTGAATCATATTTGCTTCTCAAAGCAGTGAGCTGTTTTGTTTTATCATGTACAAAATACTGATCTCAGATATTTCAAGCAATAAGAAAACATTACCAGTTATGGCAAGCACTGGAATTTATAATTTGGTGACTCTGCAAAGATCTAATCATTCCAACATCATGATTCCAAGCATTATTTGATTAATCATTGCATTTATAGAGAATCTCTTAGCCAGTATTTATTGTTTAGATTTTTCCAATGCCCTCATCACTGAGGTCTCTGGTTGCATGTGTAGAAGATTAAGAGATACAATAAACTAAGAAGAACAGATCAAGCAACACACACTAGACCTAGGCCAAACTAAATAAATATGTCTATTTCTAAGGCCTGGAAGTCAACAAGAACAGACACAAATTCTTGCATATAAAAAAGTAAAATTTTTACAAGAAAGAGATTTCAGCCTTAACTTGATCTGATTTTGCTTAAGTTAAGCAGTTTTTTATCTATAAGCCAATGTTCATAATTATTTTTTCATATTATTTTTCCAATCATGGTTTGAAGATAATAGGAGCCATGAGGAAGCAGAACCAAGAAATTAAAAATAAAATTCTCCAAGTTGTGAACTGAGGACAAGTCATGTGTTTCCAACTCAAAACAAATAGTTTAAAATCCTTTTTGAATCTGGTGTTAATAAAATCAACCAGAACAAATTACAGCTAAATGCATTTCTTCCTAGTGTCGGTTACAAGCCAAATCCCCTAGTTTAGATTCTGAATTTTAGTTTCTGATCATGGGTGAATTACTCACCTCCTTGTGCCTCACTTTCCTCTCCTATAAACTGGGGACAATAACAGTATCCATCTCACAGGTTTGCTGTGAGGATCCCACAAGGTAATATGTGTCAAGTTCTGAGAATAATGATGGACAAATAGTAAGTGCTACATAAATAGCTGTAATTATGATTAAACAATGAAGCAAAACACTTGCCTATTGTTCTAGATCATTTCCTCTTTTTTTCTTTACAAGAGAATGCATTTGTTCCTCTTTATAGCTTTACAGTTCATTTTATACTCATTCTTATCCTTCTGTACAAGACTGCTTCTCTTGTTCTTCTGTTGGTAAGTCTGATTTCTTTTAACTAGCCTCTTATAAGGTAGAATGCTACAATATGCTGGGGCCAGAAAAGTGTCTTTGTATTTTTTGACATTCTAGAATCAGCCACAGCATGTGATCCACGTTAGAAATCTGTAGGAAAATAAGAGAAATTTCTTAAAATCCTTTTGTGTTCTTATTTTTATTTTTTAAGACAGGATCTCACTCTGTCACCCAAGCTGGAGGGCAGTGGCACGATCACGGCCCACTGTAGCAGTTATCATCCTCGCTGGCTCAAGCAATCTTCTCACCTCAGCCTCCCAAGAAGCTGAGGCCACAGGTCCCATCATGCCTGGCTAATTTTTTAAATTTTTCATAGAGATAGGGGTCTCCTTATGTTGCCTTGGCTGGTCTCAAACTCCTAGGCTCAAGCGATCCTCCCACCTCAGCCTTCCAAAGTGCTAAGATTACAGGCCTGAGCCACTGTGCCCAGCCTTTCTCTGTTTCTAAAATACATCTCTTTATAAATTTGTGTCCTGGAATGCAGGTGATTGAATACCTCATTTTGCTATTATTTAAAAATGGAGAATAAGAGAGAAATTTTTTAATGTGAGTATCATTATTGACATGACTGTGCATAAGAAAGCTGTATATACTGGTTCTTTCCTGGGAGATCTGAAGTGAGAAACCAGTTGTCCATTTCACTGGCTCTTCACTTGGCCATCTCCTCCATGGTGAAGCTGTGCAGTGGACAGATGTCCCTGGACAGCAGAAGCTGCACCCTGATGCTCTACCCATTATTGCAGGCTCTATTACATGGATGGTTATTTCAGTTCCCAAGCCTCAGTTACTTTGGCTATCCTATGTGAGCTGTACAACCCTGCCTACATCAAAGCAAGAACTTTGTCCAGGAGGCAGTGGACCAAGTGGTCCAGGACCCAACTCTTAGGACTATGACTCAGTTTACTGGAAAAGCCTTGTAATTCTTCCTACCTATTGAAACATCTTTAAAACCCAGCGCTCAAACAAGGATATCTCTTGCCATGGACTTTTCCTAAATCTATTTGCCTTCAGCTATGGAACTGGGAAGGCTCTTTCAAAGGGACATTTTTCTTCTCCCACCCAAGGTGATGGTAACGTTGCTAAATGCCATTTGGATCATGTTGCTTCCCCTCGAGAAATCCTCCAATTGCTTTTCCTTGAGTATGGGGTAACATATCAGTATCTACATGTCATTCACAGCCCTTTGTACTGGACCTCTGGGGTCTACTTTCCCATGAGTATCTTGGCTTTGACCCTAATAAGTGTGACACTTTCCTTCATTTGCTGTCTTTTCTCTTCCTCCTGCCTTGCCTTTGGCTGGATTGTTTTTTCTGTTGTTATTTCCTTGATTTTTTGCTAGGCTAAATCCTCCCCTTCCTATACATTAAACTCAGGTGTCTTGTCCTCTGAGAAGTCTGTCCTGAACTCTAAGCTGAGCTGGATGATGCCCTCTGTACCCACCCAGTGCTCACAGCATTAGCTACACTGTGTTGTACCTGCCTTTTGGTGTTTGTGTTGTTCATTGGTCTGGAAGCTTCTGAGGATAGGGACTGAAACTTTTGTTTTGGCAACTCTTGCACCCAGCCCAGAGCCTGGCAGATGGTAAGAAGGTCAATAAATGCTTATTGAATAAATAAATGAATGAAGCCTAAATTTGATAAGTTCTCCCATATGATAATTAGAGACACCATAAACCTAGAGGACATTATGATTTTAGGCAGATTTATAGCTGGAGGAAAACTGTTCCCAAAGAATTTAGAGAAGGGAGACCTAGATCAGACGATAAATGCATGATGGTTTATAAGAATTAGAAAGAATATAAGGTAAGATGCAGGGGCTCCTGAACCTGGGGAGGAGTTTTCAATAGGTAACATATTCAAATGAGTTAGCTTTGAAACAGATGAAGTGAAAAGTTCTGCTTTTAGGGATTAAAAAGTTCATTAAATTAATACAAATTGTTGGAGAAGAACTTGCCTGACAGTGTTCAAAATGAGCTAAGAGTGTAATAGAAGCTCTCTAAACTTTTATTATTATTAACGGTTTATTGAGCACCCAGTACCTATTGGGCGTTTTCAATAAGTGCTTTAAATGCATAACCTCATAGGATTTAGCCGTCAACACATCTCTATGAAGTAGGTCATTGGTAATATTAGCCCTGTTTGTGGATGAGAAGGCTGAGGCTAAAGTATTGTAACCCACATGCCCAAGCTCACAGGGTTGGAAAATGTGGGTCTGACTGGGTGAGTCCAAAGGCCATGGATTGCAGGAGGTACGGTCTCACTTCATTCTGCATTGTCAGATCATGGAGAAAGATTGGTTCTATTTTGAGTGCCCATTTTAAGATGGTTATAGACAAACTAGAGTGCATTCTGTAGGAGGAAGCTGTTGTGAGTTTAGGAATGACCATTAATCACATCTTGTTCTTTTACTCAGATTTCTGAACCAACTGAGGGATACATAAAGAAGTCAGACAAGGCTGGGCACGGTGGCTCACGCCTGTAATCCCAGCACTTTGGGAGGCCGAGGTGGGCGGATCAGGAGGTCAGGAGATTGAGACCACTCTGGCTAACACTGTGAAACCCCATCTCTACTAAAAATACAAAAAATTAGCCAGGTGTGGTGGTGGGTGCCTGTGGTCCCAGCTACTCAGGCGGCTGAGGCAGGAGAATGGCATGAACCTGGGAGGCCGAGCTTGCAGTGAGCCAAGATCACGCCACTGCACTCCAGCCTGGGTGACAGACCGAGACTCCATCTCAAAAAAAAAAAAAAAAAAAAAAAAAAAAAAAAAAAAAAAAAAAAAAAAAAAAAAAAAAAAAAGAAGTCAGACAAATAGAAATCCAAATGTCAGCTTTTTCAGAGGAAATGTGTTGTGGTTAAATAGATGGGCTACTCCTGTACCCCTAGCCCCACATTAAGTTTAGCCATCAGAACTGCAGGTTCACCCTGGAAGGGCCTAAGCCTGCCTGCTAAACTCACCACAGGCAGGGAGAAAACTGAACTCTGCAGGCAGGTCCAAAGCAGCAGGCGCCGTAGACCTATATGGACTTAGCCAGCCATGCCCAGGGATGTCTCTCAGATTCAACAATCAGGCAAGCTATTCCTCTTCTTACGGGCAGGAAGGAATCAGAGAGAGGTCAAAAGTGTGACTCTAAATCTTCGCAGAGACACACAAAACCCAGGGATAAAGTCCTCATCCTTAGCCATGGCCAGGATGCTAATTGTCACATCAGTGGGACCAAGGGGTGGAAAGACTGTTGTAAGGGTTAAATTTATGTGTCCAGTTGACTGGGATGTGGTACCCAGGTTTGGGGTCAAACATCAATTGAATTGCTGTGAAGGTGTTTTGTAGATGTGATTAACACTTGAATCAGTAGACTTTGAGTAAAGCAGATGAACTTCCATAATATGTGTGGGCCACATCAAATCATTTGAAGGTCTCAGGGGCCAGGAGAAATACTCCTCAAGACTACAATATCAACTCTTTCTTGAATTTCCAGCCTACCTGCCTGCCCTACAGATTTCAGAGTTGCCAGTCCCCAAAATTCTGTGAGCCATTCTTTAAAGCCAGTCGCGCTCTCTCTCACTCTCTGTCGCTCTCTAGACATAGGTGTGTATATATATGGATGGATGTATACACATACACGCATATATATATATATATATATGTATATATATGAATATCTCCTATTGGTTCTGTTTCTCTGAAGAGTTCTGATTAATACAATGTGGAATGTGGGAATGTGGAATCTGTAGCTGAGGAGTCAACATGGTCATCATGGAAGCTGTTTTCACATTTCTGATGGGTTCCCACAGGACAATCTATGTAGCATCTGAGATGGTTTAAATGGAGCATGATAACTTTGCTGGTCGTACTATAGAAGAAATGCTCATGTTATGAGAAGGCTGACTCATGGCTGGCTGTTTGGGTCACTTTGAACTCTTTTAAGAGTAGTGAAGCTATTTTATGCTTCTGTTAAATAATCTAATGCCATTTTTTTTTTCACATTTCATTGTTTGTGAATTTCTTTCATATCTCTTAGTTTATTGGTTTTCCCATAGTGCATAGCACACAAGTAGGCAATTATGGAATTGAATTAAGAGTTTAATAATGGCTCATTAGGAACCAAATTTCAACTTTAAATGAGCACATATTTCTCTATTTTTTGTGTTGCTTTGTTCCCATATGTATTTCTTTTAAAGTATTCATTTGTAAAAAATGACCAGCATATTGGTAATGTCCAGTATTACTTGATTATTTAATTATAAATTAAAATACATAGCTCACAGGATTGTTGACCAGAACAAAGCAAGAAATTAAAATACAAACAAGAAAATAACCTAATTTGTAAAATAACATTCTCTGAAATCAATTATCTTATTTTCACAGGATATACAATTAGGAGAAATCTGCCAAATTCATCCAAAAGAACACAAGAGTTTGGGAATATAAAAAAAGTATTACTTCTTTAAATGCTAATGAACACCAGCTTTATCATTTCTAAAGAAGAGGATTTTGTTGTTATTTTTCTTCTCCCAGTGAAAAATTTTACTGCTCCTACCTGGCAAAGGGACATGGGCTTGAGCCTGATATTTGAGACTATATAAATAGCTGATCTGGAAATTTCAAGCCAATTTTATCCTCTTTCCTTCAACTGCAGTATCATGCTCTCCCCTCTACTCCTTGAATTATCCCATCAACATTCTTGGTCATTCAGGGTTGATGAAGCCATCATGCTATGATCAGCTGCTTAACTTGGCACTCTATGAGGGAGGGGGGATCTTTTTGAAGCCCTGATACCATTCCCCTGTCCAGCTTATCTTGCAGGGCAGTGAACAAGAGGCTGAGCAGAAAGTATCAGAATCTTTGGAAATGAGTCCCATCAGATGTTTCACAAGTCAAAGTATTCTGATGCATACTCAAGTTTGAGAGCTACTGGTTTATAGCAGTTCAGCTCCTCACAAACACAAATATATGCACATTTGTGGTATTCCTTCAGTAAAGATGGCTCTGGTCCCATTGAAACAGTGAATATGCGCCTGTGTGTGTGTGTGTGTGTGTGTGTGTGTGTCTGTGTGTGTGTCTGGTGTTTGGGGTTAGAAGTGATAACCAGGATTGACTGAAATATCCCATGAAGCAGGGGCAGGGGTATTTTCTCCATTCTATATATCTCCATTAATCTGTGAGCCTGCATTCCTGGAAAATCTTCACTCAGGATCCCCAAGGCTTCCTAGAGCAAAGGTGGCCCAGCCTGGGTCTTGGCATAGTATGACGTCAGGGTGTCCAGGCTGAGGACAAGGTGAATGTCCTGCCTCTGCTGCGCTGGGCCTGGGTGCCCTGGTGTGCTCCTGCCCCCTCCTTGTCAGGGAGCCCTGGACTAGGTCTGGGGCCTGAGCTCAATTCCCAGACCCACCTCTATTGAGCTGTGTGACCTTGGGTGTGTCCTATGCTCCCTGGGTCATCTGTGGTGAGTGGGCCATATGACAGGCCATCTCAGGGAAGTGGGCAGGGATGGTGCTCACCATACAGGCCTCCCTCTCCTGTCTTCACCTCCAATTGTATGCAGAAGACTTCAGTATTACACATCCTTCCATGAAGGACCTCTCCTACCAGAAAAAAAAAATATATAAAGCAAAAGGAAATGATTTCTCGTTCACTTTCAGCTCGGAAACTCGACAGGCAGGCCTTGGCTTGGTGTCCTAACTTGGCAGCCCGGTGGTGCTAGGTTTTATACATTATTTCAAAGGGCTAGAGTTCCCCTCTGAAGATTTTTTTTCTGGTGGTGGGCTTAGCAACTCTATTTTTTTCTCACCAATCTATTTTCTTACACAAAGAACAAATACCTCCAAGTACAATTGCACCCAGATTACTAGACTCTCAACTTAAACATTACCAAAAGCTATAATTTTGAAATTCTTTTATCTATCCCAAGCTAATAGCAGTTTTGCATGTCTTTATATTGTTTTCATCTGTTTCTTAGCCGCCCCCTCCTCTTGGGTTATTGTCTCTGGAATATGTGCGGGCTTGTTTAATTTTAGTGCTGAATTCGGGATATGGAAAAGATTACTCTTAATTATATTACTTATTTATTGAAACATAAAATATTTATATGGACCTTCTGTGCTCTAGAAGTAGTGTGTTCTTTTGTGAAGACATGGCTGGAGTTGCCAAGGTGGAGATCTGAAATGAACAGGATCTGAATCTAAAGCAATCTAGGAGTAGATCTATCCTTCAGCATCTTCAAACCAACTTCTCAAATATTTCTTTCAACATGAAACATTCACCCCAGCCCTGTAGCCAACCAGTTCAGTGCTATTTTTTCTACAATTCAATGAACCCGTGAGGCCCCATCTAAAACAATCACCACAGCAGAACCTTGGGGTCTAACAAAGATTTCCCTCCCAGGGAGAATAAGGCATGTTGAATTGGTTTGAATCAATGGGGCATTTTTTCTCTTGTTGGCCTGGTGATTACAACCCTGTCTCTTAAACTGCACTCAACTCAAATGACTTTTTAAAATGATATAATGCTGCTAAAGAATAGAAAATACATTCTTGGTCAAGCTATTACCAAGTAGAAAAGAAAAAAAAACTCCATCACTTTGAATTTCTCACTTTGTCAATAAAATTATCAACCTCGACTTCCTTTCTGTTTCTTGGTGCCTGCTGTTAAGCCATGAGTCAGAAACCCCCAGCTTTGGATGTTGTCATAGAGCCCAGACACCATATGCTCCTCTGTCATGAGAGCAGGACCAGCTACATGATTTGTGGGGGAGCCCAATGCAAAATGAAAGTGTGAGGCCCCCTGCTCAAAAATTATGTAGGATTTGAAGACGGCGACAGCAGAGCATTAAAGGAAGTTCTGGGCCCTTTGGAACCGCACAGGACACACGTGCATGAAGCTAGCCCTTGTTCAAAGACAGACCTAGTTGAGGAGGAGGAAGAGTCCATTTCCTTCTCTCCTGCTTGTCAGCCCATGTTATTTAGGTTTATCTCAGAGGTCTGCATTCAATTCTCCCAACTCAATGAACTGCCTCTCTCCTTTCCAAATTTGCTCTGCATTTGGGAGTCTCTCTAAACCAGGTGTGCAGCTTTGTGCAAAGTTAAGTCACACTGCCAAGTCCTCTAAGGCCTGATGAAAGCCTTAGGGCACCAGGAGGGGCGGAGAGGCAGCCCTTGTGCCTCACCACGCTGCTCTGCTCTGCCAGAGGTAATCGCTTTGCAGATTCTCAACTACATCTCCAACTGTGGTGTTTTCTCTCCTTTGTCCTTCTGACAAAGACTTTTATAATTCTTTTTAAATGTTCCAGGGCTTTTTTTGCTCTTTCAAATAATTGTTATCAATGCCTACCAAATGCCTTAGATCTTCTCCTCCTCCTTGTCTTCACTGTAAGTATTTTCCCTACTCTTCAGCAGCAATGTTATGGGTATACATAGTAACAAAATCTCTACAGCTATCTTAGTTTCTTTATTCTTGTGTTTTCAAAGACTCCCAAATCTTGCTCTATTGGTGTTTGTTGAACTTTTCTAGTAAGATGACTTTTAAAAGAAAGCTAAATACATATTTATAACTCTTCCATGGAAGTCTGCCTGCTATCCCCACTCCTAAATATATTAGTGATTTCTGAGCATAAAAAATAGATTGATTCTGTGACATTATGAACTGGTAGTCATAGTTTGCCTAATGATAACTTAGCCAAACACAGGAGCATGTGGACATTGTTGCCTCTAAACCCAGCTGCATTCCCTGCAAACTGGATGCCCTCAGAGGAGAAGGGTGAGAGGGTCCTTTATAGAATATTTTTGCTGATTGTGGTTGCCGCTAGGCAATGACATTCACAGATGTTAGCAAATGGGTAGTTCAATTAAAAGTTTTCATAAATCAAGTTCAGGACCTCTGAATCACCCTACCACAGAAAATTGACAGATGCATTGAAAGTGAAAATTAAATGCCAGGGCTGCATGAACCATTTCTTCCCGTTCTGTTCAATGTTACTACTTGTTTGGGGGGGGCACACTTGGAATTTCCACTTCTGCAAGTGGGATCCATTTCTCTCTGGGCCTTAATTCCTCTTGATGACAGGCTGAATATGGTAGTGACTGTAGTCTCAGGAAGATACATCAGAAGCCATGTAGTCAGCTTCTCCAATACTTTCTTTGCCTATTAATTTCTACATGACTTTGGTCAGATCACCAGATGCCTTGATTTCCACATTTTAAAAATGATAATTGTACCTGTGATCATGGATTATTTTTTTCTTTGCAGGGAGGTGAGTAATGTGGATAAAAGAAATACCTGTGAGAGAATTTAGAAATATTTGAAAGGAAGAACTCTTCCTTCAAATGTGTTTTGTTTTTAGAGATGGGGTCTTGCTATGTTGTCCAGGCAGGACTTGAACTCCTGGGCTTGGACCATCCTATCACCTGAGCCTCCAGAGTAACTGAGACTACAGGTGCATGCCACCGTGCCCAACTCACATGTGACTTTTTTTCTCTCTCTAGATCTTATTATGGGATTTCCCACTTATTTCTTAGTTATTTTGAAAGACAAGACAGTGAGGTTCACACCTCTGAATGTTTTCTCATTATGTAAACAAATTTGGACTTAGCTTTTGCATCCATGGCTTCTTGAAAAGAAAGTCTCCTTGAGCCTCTGAGGCTGAATTCTTAGTACATTAACCCTCCTCTTCTGTGTTGCAACTGTGATATAGGAAAGTCTAGTTAGCATCCTGATTTATTTGGTTTTGTTTAGTGTGTGTGTGTCTCTGTGTGGTGTGTGTGTGTGTGTGTGTGTTTTCCTTGAAGTATTCTTGGCGTGGGCATCTGTGTCTAATTAAAAAAGTAAATTGACAGGGTTGAGGCCACTGGGCTCTTACATAGATTGTTTTCCCATTCCCAGTCCAGGCACACCTCATTTTATTGTGCTTTGCTTTATTGTACTTCACAGATATTGAGCTTTTTAGAAATTGTATATTTGCATAACCCTGCTTTGAGCAAGTCTATCAGTACCATTTTTTCAACAACATGTGCTCACTTCATGTCTCTACGTCATGTTTTGGTAATTCTCATAGTATTTCAAACTTTTTCTTTACAGTTATATCTGTTGTGGTTGTCTGTCATCAGCAATTTTTAATGTTACTGTTATACTTGTTTTAGGACATCACAAACTGTACCCATATAGATGACAGACTTAACTGGTAAATGTTGCTTTTGTTCTGACTGGTCCACTGACTAACCAGTCCCTCATCTCTTTTCTTCTCCTTGGGCCTCCCTATTCCCTGAGACACAACAATACTGAATTTAGGCCAATTAATAACCCTACAATGATCTCTAAGTGTTCAAGTGAAAGAGTCACATGTCTCTCACTTTAAATCAAAAGCGACAAATGATTAAGTGAGGAGGGAAGTTGAAAGTCAAGATAGGCTGAAGGCTAGGCCTCTTGTGCCAAATAGTCAAGTTGTGAATGTAAAGGAAATGGGTCTTGCAGGAAATTAAAAGTTCTACTCCAATGAACACACGAATCATAAGAAAGCAAAACAGCCTTATTGTTGATATGGAGAAAGTTGGAATGATTTGGATAGCAGATCAAACCAACCACGACACTCCCTTAAGCCAAAGCCTATTCCAGAGCAAGGCTCTAACTCTCTTCAATTCTGTGAAGGCTGAGAGAGGTGAGGACACTGCAGAAGAAAATTTCAAAGCTGGCAGAGGTTGGTTGATGAGGCTTAAGGAAAGAAACCATCTTCATAACATAAAAGTGCAAGGTGAAGCAGCAAGTGCTGATATATAAGCAGCAACAAGTTATCCAGGAGATCTAGTTAAGATCATTGATGACAGTGGCTGCACTAAACAACAGCTTTTCAATGTAGACAAAAGAGCCTTCTATTAGAAGATGCCATCTAGGACTTTCTTAGCTAGAGAGAAGCCAACGCCTAGCTTCAAAGGACAAGCTGACTCTCTTGTTAGGGGATAATGCAGATGGAGACTTTCAGTCGAAGCCAATACTAATTTACCATTTTGAAAATCCTATCACCCTTCAGAATTATGCTAAATCTACTCTGCCTGTTCTCTATAAATGGAACCACAAAGTCTAGATTACAGCACATCTGCTGGTCATCCAAGAGCTCTGATGGGGATGTACAAGGAGATTAATGTTGTTTTCATGCCTGTTACCACAACTTCTATTCTGTAGCCCATGGATCAAGGAGTAATTTTAACTTTAAAGTCGTTTTATTTAAGAAATAAATTTCATAAAGCTATCGCTGCCTTAGATAGTGATTCCTCTGATGGATCTGGGCAAAGTAAACTAAAAATCTACTGGAAATGACTTACCATTCTAAATACCGTTAAGAACATTTGTGATTCATAGGTAGGGGTCAAAATATCAATATTAACAGGAATTTGGAAGAAGTTGATTTCAACCTTCATGAATGACTTTGAGGAATTCAAGACTTCAGTGGAGGAAGTAACTGCAGATGTGGTGGAAATAGCAAGTGTGCTAGAATTAGAATTGGAGCCTGAAGATGTGATTGAATTGCTGCAATCTCCTGATGAAACTTGAATGGATGAGGAATTGCTTCCTTGAGATGGAATCTATTCCTGGTAAAAATTCTGTGAATATTGTTGAAATGGTAACAAAGGATTTACAATATCACATAAACTTAGTTGATAAAGCAGTTGCAGGGTTTGAAAGGATTGACTCCAATTTTGAAAGAAGCTCTGCTGTGGGTAAAACGCTACTAAACAGCTTTGCATGCTAGAGACATCTTTCCTGAAAGGAAGAATCATTCAATGTGGCAAACTTCCTTTATTGTCATATTTGCTTTATTGCAGTGGTCTGGAACTCAACCTAAAATATCTCAGAGGTATGCCTATACATCAGCTCCTTGAAGAGTGACACTTTATTAAATGTCCTTTTGTTATAACATTGATAAAAAAAAAACATTTTCTGGCCGGAGCCACAGTTTGCGTCAAGTTTGCACGTTATCTCTATGTCTACATGGGTTTTCTCTGGGTACTCAGCTTTCTCCCACATCCCAAAGATGTGCATGTCAGGTGAATGGGCGTGTCTACATGGTCCCAGTGTAAGGGAGTGTGGAGATGTGTGTGTGTGTGTGTGTGAGTGTACTTTGAGATGGGATGGCTGCCGTTCCAGGACCGATTTCTGCCTTGCCTCCTGAGCTGCTGGGATAGGCTCCAGCCACTGGCAACGCTGAACTGAAATGAGAGGGTTGGAAAATAAGTGAGTGAAGAATGATTGAGTGAATACACATTATTGTAAAATAACAATTCAAAACTTCTACAACAATCATGCAAATGCACCACAGTAAATGATACGTTCTGAACGCACTCAGTAAGCCTGCCAGATTTGTTCTTGTTTGTTTGTAAACTGCATGGTGGTGGTAGGTGCTCCTTACAATTTTTCCTTTGCAAACATTTACTCCTTGATTCAATCCACCATCACTAGGACTGCTGTCACTCACTGATTCACCAAAAAATTGGGTAATTATCTTGTTTCTATTAATCTTTCTTAAGTATATATATCTCACATGTATTTCACTGTTTACCATTAGAAGTGTTTTGGTTTGGACTTTTTTAGAAGTTTGGTGGTATTTTGGGGACCAGAAATAGGCTGTAGGAACTTAATCTTGTTTATATCAATTAGCTCATAGTAAAATTGGTTTTGCTTAATATGGCAGTTTCCAAAAACATATGAATATTGTTAAGTGAGAACTTACTGTAATTGTTATGCAACTTCTGTTCTGATGACAACCCCGTTGTTGTTCTTTTTAATGAAATGATACTGGAAGGAAATAGCACTTTGCATTGCTGTAAACTAACAAGGCGTCCTCCTATCTGTGGCTTACTTATGATTCCTCAGCACTTTGCTGCTCTTCGGCACTGTGGGCAGCAGATCTCATTCTGCTGGTGTTTTTCCTTCACTTTGTCATGCCGTCAAGTACTTTTTGCTAATATGGCCCAGTTTCAGTTTGTTTCACCAGAAAATAAATTTTATTTCACAGCTTCATAGCTTTTCATCCTTCCCATGTTACTCCAAACACATGCTCACTGGGTTTCCATAGCTCATCGAGTAATCTCTTACAGACTCTTTCTACGTTATAAGAACATTCCCTGTTTGCCTTCCTTGACATCTCTTTCTTAAACTCTTTTCCGATATCACAATGCTCGCTTCCTGGGAGAAAAGAGTTGTGTTGTGAAAAGAGCATACTTGGGATTCAGAGTTTTTAGATTCCAGTATTACCTCCTTCTGCAACTCCCTAGCTGTGAAAATTTAAGCGGTTGCTTGGTCTCAGTTTCCTTAGTTGCAAATGGGAATGACAAATGGGACTTTCCCCCCAGAGGCACTGGGAGGATTACTTGAGATAGTACATGTCAAAAGCTGTTCCTAGAGATTTCAAAATGTGTTCATTGTTATTTCAGCAGGTCGATTTTCTTCTAATTTTTACTCTGATAGACTCTCAATTCATGCAAATAATACATGGCCTATTTGCAGTTTAAATTTAATTACTGATTCACAAAACATGTATTTACTTTCTCCTAACATTAATCATTGGTACCAAGCCAGGTTTTGACCTTTTTTACCTGAGGAATTTAGAGTTGGAAATAAAAGGCCAAATTATAAGAGGGAGAACTAAGTATAATTCAAGTCCTAAAGTATGCTAATTAACACATTTCTTTGCCTTTGGAACATCTGGGAAAGCAACTATATACTAATTCTCTTAAAAATGATTTATTTAAACATTTGTGGAAGATTCAGGTGTGTGATTTTAATTGCACAATTAATTAATTATTGGTGAGGTCCTTTTATTTCTTCCTAGTAATCAACATAATAAAATGCTGTAGTATAAATTATGGCAGAAAAGAAAATTAATAAATGTAGTTGCAGCTTTTAATTTTTATTCTGAAAGTATGTTTACACAATTGATTATTAATTTTTAACTAGATTTTTTCTTCTTTCTTGCTCTTTCCTTTCCCCCTTCTCCCTTTTTGCTGATTCTTTCCTTCCTTCTTTCCTTCAGTTTATACAAACAAAACACAATAATGAGAACAATGCTATATGAAAGACCTTCCCTAAAAATATTTAAGCTGTGAAAAGATGAAAACAAAGGAATGGATAGCAATGCCTAATCTGATATTTGTCTATGAATTAATAGGTAAGAAGGAAAAAAGGTTGCTGATCGTGTGTGTGTATTTATGTTTGTTTGTTTATAAACAATCTGGCACATTTATGCCCAATGAAGGGTTAATTACTTTTGACATTTTGTTAATTGGAAATGTCATTCTCTTACTTACTATTTCTTATCTTTTTAGATCAGCTATTTTTAAACTTCTATCAGACTTTGACGTTTATCAATTTTCAGTAAATAAAATGTGAATTTGATATCCTTACAAACTTACCAGTGGTAAATATCATCTCCTAAGTAGTACTGTTTGAAAATCACATCTACTTGTCTTCCAGTGTATCTGGTACCTGGACTATCTAACTGGTACCTGGACTGTTCTCCACTTATCTTTCCTTTGGGTGAAGATTTCAAAGATTTCTGGTAAAACACAAATGTGCTCTTGGGGAAAGTCTATCATGAAAACATATTTACCCGTTAATAATTTAGCTTGTATCTAGCAGCAAAAAAGTGGGACACAGATCCAGGATGCTCAGCTCAGGAGGTCAGAACATGGCCAGCCAGTCAGAGCCAGTTTCATCACCTTTGGAGTAAGACAGTCTAGGGCCCTGTGAATGCATCTCTGTGGGAGGTGGGTGCTGACAAGGCAGGGCACTGGAGACAATCCTTACCCTTCCCAGTGGAGCTTAGATGACAGCAAACTCAATATGCCTGTTTATACCAGTCATGACTGAAGGATGTAGATGGTTTTAAGCAAGTTCCTCAGAACCATGCAATTCTACCTCCCCTGCTGATTAGCTGCACAGCCTGAACAGTTACTAAAATTTCTGAAGCTGTTTTCTCATCTGCCAGATGTATATGGTGGTATCTTTTTTTCTTGGTTATGATAATGATTAAAGGTAGTCATGCTTATAAAGTACATAGCACAGTACCCAGCCTGTACTCAATAAAGATCAATAAACTGTATATCCACATAAGTACTATATTGATAGCTAATTCTGTGCCTCTTAATATGTCTTGAATTGCATGTAACAGGAAAATCTGATTCAAACTTTACTATAAAGGCTGAAACCATAAAGAGACTCGTTGGCTCACATAAGTGGTAAGCAGAGTTAGTCAGGCCTCCAAGTTGGTTTGCTTCAGTGGTGTGGTAATATCATTAAGGCCCACTCACCATCTCTCTCTCCCCACTTTACTTCTGGTGTTAGCTTTATCCCAAGGCTGGCTTCTCTTTGCGGTTGGGAGGTGGCCGTGAACACTTCCTGGGTCTACATGTTTCCCCCTCCAGGAGCCTCTCAAAAATGTAAGAACTCTCCTTTCCTAGAAGCTCCCTGTGTCTCTTTGATCCAACTTGGCCTATATATTTAGCCCATATATTCATCCCAGGCCCAAAAACTATAACTAGAAGAAGGAATAAAATTGATAAGTTTAAGCCTTAGTCACCAGCTCTAACTTGATGTCAGCTTCTCTCAAAACACGGGGGTTACAAAGGACAATGTGCATATCCTGGGAAGCAGGGCATGAATGATGAGGAGAAGACCACAGAATCAATTACAGTGTTAATTACACCTAAAGCACCACCAGCAAATCTGTGTATCTCTATGGGATGTGGGTTCTGACAAGGCAGGGCACTAGAGACAAACGTTACCCTTCCCAGTGTAGCTTAGGACTTGTGATTTCCCTTGTAGAATGTTTTGGAAGAGGCAGGGGTCTTAGAGCTCACCTAGACTTTAAGAGGCTATCTTAAATCTGGTATCACAGAGCTTATTATTGGTACACTTAGGAGCAGAACGTAAGTGTCCTGATGCTATATTGGATCTCTTTTCCCCATACAGCACAGCTCTGCCTCTTGAGCTCTTCCTGTACTTTCTGATATTACATCTGGAAAAGTCACACAGCTAGTGTGTGGAAGTCTTGGAACTGGACCTGCCACTTCAGCCCCATGCTTCATTTAAGGCACCAGTGGAACATGGCGCATTTTGGAAAATATGTCCAGAATGTGTATATACTAACCTGGGCAGGCAAGAACTTTGTTCTTATATTACAGTGGAGACCTGGAATGGTGGCTGACACTTGTAATCCCAGCACTTTGGGAGGCTGAGGCAGGAGAATCATCTGAGATCGGGAGTTGGAGACCAGCCTGGCTACATGGTGAAAACCTGTCTCTACCAAAAAATACAAAAATCAGCTAGGCGTGGTGGTAGCACCTGTAGTCCCAGCTACTGGGAAGGCTGAGCTGGGAGAATCGCTTGAGCCTGGGAGGTGGAGGTTGCAGTGAGCAGAGATCATGTGACTGTACTCCAGCCTGGGCAACAGATTGAGACCCTGTCTCAAACAAAACAAAACACACCAATGGAGAACTAGAAGCTGGCATTCACAGGGTATTCTTGTGACCGTAGCCATTGGATTTAGTGGCTCTTACAAGAGCCCTAATCAGTTATTAGGACTCTTGAAAGAAAATAGTGTCATGTACATGGATATTCATTTCAGCATTCTTTATAATGACAGAGCCCTGGAAACAACTTAAACACCTACCAATGGGGAAATGGTAAAATACATTACATTGCAACATTAGGACAATGGCATAGCTCCATTTGTGATGGAAATGTTTACATAAATGTTCATCAAGATACAGGTTATGTGAAGAAAGCTTTGCTTAGAAGAACATGGTATTATGCCCCAATCGTTGTGTGTGTGTGTGTGTGTGTGTGTGGTGTGTATGTTTATATGTAGCTGAGCTTATATTTCTTTACGAGTATTAGAGAATCTGTAGACAGTAATTATCTGGGAAGGAAATTAGAGGTCTGATTGAGATAAAGACATTTTCACTAATTGATTTTTTTAAAACAAGCATATATACTACATTTTCACTTAAAAATACTGCTTATAAAAGAACTTAGTCTTCCTGGTTTCAGAACTTGAGTATCAATGTAGGGTCTATCATTTCTTGGCAACATGACCTTAGGCAAGACATTTTATTTCTCAGTTTTCTCACCTGCAAAATGAAGACAATGATGTTCGTCACATGAGTGTTATGCAAATTAACTGCCTGTGAAAGTGCTTTCTAAGCTCTCAAGGGGTGATTACTATGGGGCACTTTCCTTGGTAATCATCTTCTTCCTCCTTTTCCACACAGTTCCCCCACAGCCCACTGCCTCAGGGAAGATGTCTGTCATTAAAGGGCAAATAATCTCCTTGGAATTCCTGGTTGGCCAGGAGCACTGACTGAGAAGGAAGGCTGAGGAATTCAGGGAAGGTTTGATTTGGATTCCACCAACCTTTTCCCATAATTTGATGAGCATTTTAATTCTGTGCAACTGGACTCAGTGTTCCCAGGTCCTAACTCAACTCTGAAATGAGATTCAGAAATCCTCACTGCATTCTCACCTGTCCAGACAAGATGGAAAAGTCTAATTCCATTTCAGTTCATTATTTGTTCAACCAGTAGTTATTGAACACCAACTGTATGCTAGGTGCTCAGGGGAATTCATCAGTCCCCTGGAGTTTAAGTAGAGCAGACACAGCAAATATTTGTTAGCTAACTATTGTGCACAGTCATGAGAACTTATTTTAAATAAAGGATGTTGGTGAATGAAACACTTATATCCACTAAATCCAATGGCTACCATCACAAGAATATCCTACAAATACTAGCTTCTTGTTCTCTATTGTTAATATATGAAAAAAGTGACTGCCTGCCCAGGTTAGTATAGACACTTCCTGGACATATTTTCCAAACTGTATCAATGGTCAGGGGGCCAGTAGGAGCTAGACATGAGTGTTTTCTAAGAGTTTCACCATGCCTTCTATCCTAGGTCTATGAGTTTGATCCATGCATCTCCAGGCATCTGCAGAGGACTGTGACAGTTAATGGGAGAAGCAGAACAAATGGAGATTTCTGGAGACAAGACAAAGATATGTTTTTAGGACTTAGCATTATTGATGAGAACTTGAGAGGACTGACAGATCATGAACCAACTTTGGATCTTCTTTCATAGAAAGACCATGATTCATATGCAGCGACTTCCCTTCCTAGCCCTCCCCCACTTGCCCTCTCCTGCAAACCTACTTACTCACAGAAGAACTTCACTATTAGAGAGCTTGAATTGAAAAAATTCATGTCTGAAAAAGAAACTTCGTGTTGGAACACAGACATCATTGACAATTAGCCAGGATTCCAAAGAGAAAAAAGGGAGGCCCAGGCAAGGTAAATGCATTTGTGTTTATATAACATGTGATGTGTTTTGAAGTTCTCCCCAAGGAGAAAAGCCTTCTCTTCAACTTCAAAAGCCATTTTCATGTTTTTGAAATTACTGGAAAATTATGGGCTAAACCCCCTTCACACGTAATTTATTTCATCTAGTATCTCATATTTTGTGATAACATGCAAATACCATATGTTGCACTTTATAGATGGAGGAGGGAGGGGAAGAGAACTGGCAGAATTATCACTAGGCACTGCAAAACCTTCCATTGAAATCCACGTTTACCACGGTGACATTTACTAGTTACGGCAGAGCTGATCAACTGCAGATTTTCCTGCTGCTGAGGCTAAATTGCAAGCTGCTCATAATGCCATCAGATGCTGCTGGGTTTCCAGCCAATGAGAACTTTGGGAATACTTTCCTCCCTCCCTTTTTTCCACCACAGTAGAGCCCCCATGCCACCATGCGTGCAAAGTCATCACACACTGCTGTGTTTGAACTTCATTGACCTCGCACAGCACTTTCTTAGAATAAATACAACTCCCATCAACTTATGGGTTCCACATACTCAAGCCAGAAATCCCAGGGCCTTCATTTTTGTTTTCCCTAACAGGTATTTATTTTTCTAAATGAAATGTTCAATATCTAGGAGTATATATTATTCATAAGACTGAAGAAGGCAAAAAAAAAAAAAAAAACTCACATCTTGCATTCTGCTATTCTATTTCATCTGAGGCAAAATGTTTTATGCCAGGCCAAGTGAGTCAAAAACACAAAGCTATTATTCAGCCCATAGCTGCTTCAATCATTTCTCTACCAACAATGGTGAAAAGATGTGATTTTACAAGCAAACAGGAAGAAAAAGCTTGAACACTCTCTGGGAACGTGTTTAAGACATTGATTTATGTTTCGTGCTGAGTCTTACACCTGCAGTTCAAGCAAAACCCAACTTGGCTGCCCCACAGAGTCTAGTTTATTAGGTATCAAGGAGTCGCAAGAAGCCATGTAATTAAAACCGTAATTAACTGGAAAAGGAAAGTGCCACCTGAGTTTTGAGAGGCTGTCAATTTTATTTGCATTACAGCTCTCCTTCTGTTTCTCTTCTCGGACTTTTTCTTTTATTTGCATGATCAGAAAACAATATATACATACACACTATGTACATATTTGCTTTGTAATGTATTTAAACCTGCATTAATGGCTACTTCTTGTGGAAAAAGTCACAAGAGTTGTTACCTGCTTCAGGTTTTCTAGATCAATTTGATCAGAGGAGAGGAGAAACTGTATGAAATGTGACATCCAATATGGTAGCCACCAGCCACATGTGGCTATGGAGCACTCAAACTGTGGTCAGTCACAAGGAAGATGCGCTGTAAGTTTAAAATACATGTCAGATGTTGAAGATGCAGTACAAAACAGAATGTAAGAAATAGCTCAGTGATACTTTTTATATTGATTGCTTGACAAGTGATATTATTTTGACTATATTGGGTTGCGTAAATATATATATATTATTTATATATTTATATATATAAATATACATTATTTAATTTCACCTGTTTACTTTTTTTTTGTTTTAGAAGGGCTACTATAACATTTAGAATTGGACATGTGGGTCATGCTGTATTTCTATTGGGCAGTGCTGGTCTAGAGGTGAGGTGCTGCATAGCCTACTGAATTATGAAAAGATGCACTAGAAATACTTTTCTTGTCCTTTCTGCCATCCTGAGAGCTGAAAGGGCTCACCAGCAGGGAGGAATTAGGAGCACTTGGTGGCAGTGTGCAAGGGTACTGGAACCTGTTATTAAGGCATATGTTTATAATTGCCGGATTGTTCAACTCAATTTCTCAATAAATGGCTCAAAGGGAGATGTCGGAGCGGCACAATTGGAGCTTCAAGGGTCCTTTCTTCTGTAACTGCCCCTTGGCCAACAGAGGTTCAAACACACCATGAAATATGTGAGCACCAGAATGAGGAGTGCTAGAAACTTCAAATGGAAGTACTGAAAAAGAGTTCAAAACCAACAAGTGTGCCTTAATTTGTGAATTAAAGTGCTGATAAAACAATCTTTTGAAGAGGTCAATCCAGTTACATTTGATTCTGTAAACATCCATCTCACATTATTACACCATCTTTCTGAACCACATCCTTTGTGGGTTATGGAAAGGATTTGTAATAAAGACATAATTATAGAATTGTTGGTGAAGGCTTTTTGGTACTTTACATCTGAAATAGGCAAAAAATTTAAAAATAGCCTAGTCTTCCTCTTTTCCTTTTTTAATTTTTTTTTTTTTTGGTGTGGGGAGGTAGCAGAGATAGATGGTTTTGACACATCCAAAACTGAATGCAGTCAACAGAGTGAAAAGATAATCTAGAGGATGGGAGAAAATATCTGCAAACTTTTCAAATGACAGGATTAATATTCAGAATATACAAGAAACTCAAACATCTCAACAGCAAAGACATAAACAATCTGATTAAAAAATGGGAAAATGACCTTTGTAGATATTTCTCTAAAGAAGACATACAAATGGCCAAGAAATATTTTTAAATGCTCAACATCATTAATCATCAGGGAAATGCAAATCAACAACCCACAATGAGTTAATATCTCACCTCAGGATGGCTGTTATTATAAAAGACACAAAAGAACAAATGCTGGTGAGGATGCAAGAAAAGGGACCTCTTATACACTGTTGGTGGGAATGCAGACTAGTACAGCCACTCTGGAGAACATTATGGAGTTTCCTCAAAAAATTACAAATAGAACTACCACATGATCCAGCAACTCCACTATTGGGCATTTATCCAAAAGTAAGGAAATCAGCATATCAAGACATCTGCACCCCCATATTTATTGCAGCACTAGTCACAATA
Source organism: Hylobates moloch (assembly GCF_009828535.3). NCBI lineage: Eukaryota > Metazoa > Chordata > Mammalia > Primates > Hylobatidae > Hylobates > Hylobates moloch. The sequence continues at coordinate 57,869,781 of NW_026652290.1, read as the reverse complement.
GCCAAGATAGGGATTCAACCTAGGTGTTCCACAACAGATGACTGAATAATGAAAATGTGATATATATATATATATATATACAATGGAACATTATTCAGCCATAAAAAGAAATAAAATCCTATTATTTTCAGCAACATGGATGGTACTGGAGGACATTATTTACGTGAAATAATCCAGGAAGAGAAATGTAAATACTGCATTTTCTCACTTATATGTGGAAGGTAAAAATAGATGATCTCATAGAAGTAAAAAGTAGACAGAGGATACTAGAAGCTGGGAAGGTTAAGAAGAAGGGGAGGCTAGGGAGAGATTTGTTAAAGGATACAAAATTCAGCTGGATAGGATGACTAAAGTCTAGTGTTCTATATCACTGTAGGAGGACTATAGTAATATATATTATACAGTTTCAAATAGCAAGAAGGAGGACATTGAACGTTCCCAATGCAAAGAAATGATAAATGATTAAGATGATGGATATGCCAGTTACCCTGACCTGATCTCTATACATGTCCTGAAACATCACGAGGTACCCCCAAAATACATAAAATTTTTGTGTCAATTAAAAAATAAAATAAAAATATTGTTAAAAAAGAGGAATGTAGCATCTTGTTTCTCTATTACCATTATAATAGCGACAAATCGATCAATTGAAACTACCCAAAGGAAGTTAAGACACTGAGAACCCCTTCCTTTGGCCAGAGTGGGGGAAAATATTATGTGTCTTTCTAGCCTAAATCTTTCCCCACATCTCTGCAGTCACACATTCTTTAAGCTGCATTTATTACAAGGTAAGGGTCTCTGGAATCTTCCAGTTGAGAACAGGAATACGTCACTGCGTAATTTTGGGAAGTGAGCCTGAGGTATTCAGAGCAGATGACACACGGGTCTTAGGTCCTGATTCAGCTACAAGTCAGCAGGGCACCCCAGGACCATCTGCGTTCTATAAATTACAGTAATGCTGGCACATGCGGCTTGTAAATCACCCATGAACAGGCTTCACCTCGTGACACAAGACATGAACCCTGTTGTATATTCCAATAAACTCCCATAAACCATCTGATATGAACTCAGGATTATGTTTCTTTAGGGGTTGGAATACTTAAGACTTTTCTTTGCTGGTCTGATTCCCTTTCACATGTGAAGTGAATACACAGGATATGTTCCATTCCCTTTCCCATACACTAGCATTTTGCTATTTTTCAAGGGCAGAATTTTACTTAGTGGCTGACATGAGCAATTTGGTGAACTTCAAAGGACCAATTTTTTTTCCCTGTTGCCTTCTTTAATAAACTCGTTTCTTTCAACACGACTGTGAATGTCAAAGTCTTGTGGTTACTACACATGGAAAAGACGATTTATAAACAGCAAATTAATGACCAAATTGTCAGTAACCTACTTTGCTGAATATAAATAAACGCTTATCATAAAGGGTCATATCATTTATATGGCTTTGCTGGGTTTCTGGCAATTTACACGGCTGCCTTCTACAATAGTTTTGTGTGTGTGTGCAGGAGCACGAGGAGAAAGAATAGCTGGAGTGGAGACAGCATTCAATTCCATTTATGGCTCCTCCATAAATGGTTCTAAGCAACTGTTTTTGGTTGGAACTCAGTGTTACCTTATTCATGGAGTCTGGTCTTTCCTCCATCTTCAGGGAATTCTTTTCCGAGGAATTCCTTTTTAAGGCTCATCACGCTAACTTGTTGGTCCACATGCCAGAAAAAGTGGCAGAAAAATACCTAAATATAAACTCTTTCCAAGACATCAAGATTTGCTTCTATTAAGAAACATGGTATTTTTTTTTCCTTCTCTATACTTTTCATTTTTTAAAACAGTAAGGAGAAAACTACATTTTCATTTATTTTTGTCACATAATTAAAGTGCTTTATTTGGACAATTCTTTCAGTTCAGGGTATTTTGGTGTAGCATTAAATTATTGCCTTTATGCCACTTTTTACAGATATACAGATGTAAATGAAAAGGAGAGATCATTATTTTGTTGTGGAACTTAAATGAAGCATAAAATATTTGTGAGACAAAATTCAGTAGCTTCTTAAGGGTCTAAAGGATGAGATAATTCAGAATTAATTTTATTGGTCTGATGTATCCTAGTCGTATTTAGCTGAAAGTTATGTTAAGTTTCCACATTTGTTGTCTGAAAAATGTATTGATTATTTTCTATATAGGCTCTCAAGCCTACATAAGGAAAACACAATGCTATCTTCAATGAGTGATTCAAGATTTGTAAAAGGTTCACATACTCAATAGGAATTAGATAACTTTGTTTTCAAAGTTATAGGAGTTCCTTGAGATATAAACATTCTAAAATCACATAAAGTCTAAATATCTTCATTTTCAGACTTTGCTGAGAAAATGCCCCTATAACTGAATGTAACACTCTTAGTGGAAAAGAAGTAAACATTAAATTTTGCTCAGACACAGAGCAGCCCTACTATGAATTCAAAAACACAGCTTCCAGAAAAATCTAAATACATAGTACCATTCCTTACTTGTCACAATTTATCCTGTAATTTTAGGGATTTATTGATTGTAGTGGAAACATTTGCAAATAACTTAAAAATTTCATGAAACGTTGTGCATCTCGAAGGATTTCATTCGGTTCTTCTTTTACAACTGCAATCAATGAATTTTTTCAAAACTCTTAATATGCTGAACTAGGGTATATTTAAGAGATTGTTGGAAATTCCCAAAAGGAGGATTTAAGAAAACAAATATGAACAAAGATGAACTTTGTAGAATTATTTTCTTTCATTCACATAATTTTTGAACAAGTTCTGTTTCTGCTTTCTATTACATCTAAATAGTTCTTATTTTTATTCAGCATCAAAAGATATTAATGTGGGTGTGTCAAACCAAGGTTTGGGTTCTTTGAACCTATCAAACTATTTTTTTCAAATATTTGGGGTTTGATAAAACCCAAAATGCATACTAGCAGCACTTTTTCCATTAATTATTAAACCCATGTGCATTTTGAGAAAAATTTGATCCATATGGGTTCTGGTTCATTTATGCTTTACTCATCAAAATGCTTTTTCTTTTACATTTGCTGAGGAAAGCTTTACTTCCAACTATGTGGTCAATTTTGGAATAGGTGTGGTGTGGTGCTGAAAAAAATGTATATTCTGTTGATGTGGGGTGGAGAGTTCTGTAGATGTCTATTAGGTCCACTTGGTGCAGAGCTGAGTTCAGTTCCTGGGTATCTTTGTTAACTTTCTGCCTCATTGATCTGTCTAATGTTGACAGTGGGGTGTTAAAGTCTCCTGTTATTATTGTGTGGGAGTCTAAGTCTCTTTGGAGGTCACTCAGGACTTGCTTTATGAATCTGGGTGCTCTGTATTGGGTGCATATATATTTAGGATAGTTAGCTCTTCTTGTTGAACTGATCCCTTTACCATTATGTAATGGCCTTCTTTGTCTCTTTTGATCTTTGTTGGTTTAAAGTCTGTTTTATCAGAGACTAGGATTGCAACCCCTGCCTTTTTTTATTTTCCATTTGCTTGGTAGATCTTCCTCCATCCTTTTATTTTGAGCCTATATGTGTCTCTGCATGTGAGATGGGTTTCCTGAATACAGCACACTGATGGGTCTTGACTCTTTATCCAATTTGCCAGTCTGTGTCTTTTAATTGCAGCATTTAGTCTATTTACATTTAAAGTTAATATTGTTATGTGAGAATTTGATCCGAACAGGAATTATAACAAACTGTCTCTCAGACCACAGTGCAATCAAACTAGAACTCAGGATCAAGAAACTCACTCAAAACCACTCAACTACATGGAAACTGAACAACCTGCTCCTGAATGACTACTGGGTACATAACGAAATGAAGGCAGAAATAAAGATGTTCTTTGAAACCAATGAGAACAAAGACACAACATACCAGAATCTCTGGGATACATTCAAAGCAGTGTGTAGAGGGAAATTTATAGCACTAAATGCCCACAAGAGAAAGCAGGAAAGATCCAAAATTGACACCCTAACATCACAATTAAAAGAACTAGAAAAGCAAGAGCAAACACATTCAAAAGCTAGCAGAAGGCAAGAAATATCTAAAATCAGAGCAGAACTGAAGGAAATAGAGACACAAAAAACCCTTCAAAAAAACTGATGAATCCAGGAGCTGGTTTTTTGAAAAGGTCAACAAAATTGATAGACTGCTAGCAAGACTAATAAAGAAGAAAAGAGAGAAGAATCAAATAGATACAATAAAAAATGATAAAGGGGATATCACCACTGATCCCACAGAAATACAAACTACCATCAGAGAATACTACAAACACCTCTACACAAATAAACTAGAAAATCTAGAAGAAATGGATAAATTCCTGGATGCATACATCCTCCCAAGACTAAACCAGGAAGAAGTTGAATCTCTGAATAGACCAATAACAGGCTCTGAAATTATGGCAATAATCAATAGCTTACCAACCAAAAAGAGTCCAGGACCTGATGGATTCACACCTGAATTCTATCAGAGGTACAAGGAGGACCTGGTACCATTCCTTCTGAAACTATTTCAATCAATAGAAAAAGAGGGAATCCTCCCTAACTCATTTTATGAGGCAAGCATCATCCTGATACCAAAGTCTGGCAGAGGCACAACCAAAAAAGAGAATTTTAGACCAATATCCTTGATGAACATTGATGCAAAAATCCTCAATAAAATACTGGCAAACCGAATCCAGCAGCACATCAAAAAGCTTATCCACCATGATCAAGTGGGCTTCATCCCTGGGATGCAAGGCTGGTTCAACATACACAAATCAATAAATGTAATCCAGCATATAAACAGAACCAAAGACAAAAACCACATGATTATCTCAATAGATGCAGAAGAGGCCTTTGACAAAATTCAACAACTCTTCATGCTAAAACCTCTCAATAAATTAGGTATTGATGGGATGTATCTCAAAATAATAAGAGCTATCTATGACAAACCCACAGCCAATATCATACTGAATGGGCAAAAACTGGAAGCATTCCCTTTGAAAACTGGCACAAGACAGGGATGCCCTCTCTCACCACTCCTATTCAACATAGTGTTGGAATTTCTGGCCAGGGCAATTAGGCAGGAGAAGGAAATAAAGGGTATTCAATTAGGAAAAAAGGAAGTCAAATTGTCCCTGTTTGCAGATGACACGATTGTATATCTAGAAAACCCCATTGTCTCAGCCCAAAATCTTAAGCGGATAAGCAACTTCAGCAAAGTCTCAGGATAAAGAATCAATGTACAAAAATCACACGCATTCTTATACACCAATAACAGACCCACAGAGAGCCAAATCATGAGTGAACTTCCATTCACAATTGCTTCAAAGAGAATAAAATACCTAGGAATCCAACTTACAAGGGATGTGAAGGACCTCTTCAAGGAGAACTACAAAACACTGCTCAATGAAATAAAAGAGGACACAAACAAATGGAAGAACATTCCATGCTCATGGGTTGGAAGAATCAATATCATGAAAATGGCCATACTGCCCAAGGTAATTTATAGATTCAATGCCATCCCCATGAAGCTACCAATGACTTTCTTCACAGAATTGGAAAAAACTACTTTAAAGTTCATATGGAACCAAAAAAGAGCCCGCATCGCCAAGTCAATCCTAAGCCAAAAGAACAAAGCTGGAGGCATCACGCTACCTGACTTCAAACTATACTACAAGGCTACAGTAACCAAAACAGCATGGTACTGGTACCAAATCAGAGATATAGATCAATAGAACAGAACAGAGCCCTCAGAAATAACACCGCATATCTACAACTATCTGATCTTTGACATACCTGACAAAAACAAGAAATGGGGAAAGGATTCCCTATTTAATAAATGGTGCTGGGAAAACTGGCTAGCCATATGTAGAAAGATGAAACTGGATCCCTTCCTTATACCTTATAGAAAAATTAATTCAAGATGGATTAAAGACTTAAATGTTAGAGCTAAAACCATGAAAACCCTAGAAGAAAACCTAGGCATTACCATTCAGGACATAGGCATGGGCAAGGACTTCATGTCTAAAACACCAAAAGCAATGGCAACAAAAGCCAAAATTGACAAATGGGATCTAATTAAACTAAAGAGCTTCTGCACAGCCAAAGAAACTACCATCAGAGTAAACAGGCAACCTACAAAATGGGAGAAAATTTTTGCAACCTACTCATCTGACAAAGGGTTAATATCCAGAATCTACAATGAACTCAAACAAATTTACAAGATAAAAACCCCATCAAAAAGTGCGCGAAGGACATGAACAGACACTTCTCAAAACAAGACATTTATGCAGCCAAAATATACATGAAGAAATGCTCATCATCACTGGCCATCAGAGAAACGCAAATCAAAACCACAATGAGATACCATCTCACACCAGTTAGAATGGCGATCATTAAAAAGTCAGGAAACACAGGTGCTGGAGAGGATGTGGAGAAATAGGAACACTTTTACACTGTTGTTGGGACTGTAAACTAGTTCAACCATTGTGGGGAAGTCATTGTGGTGATTCCTCAGGGATCTAGAACTAGAAATGCCATTTGACCCAGCCATCCCATTACTGGGTATATATCCAAAATACTATAAATCATGCTGCTTTAAAGACACATGCACATGTATGTTTATTGCAGCACTATTCACAATAGCAAAGACTTGGAACCAACCCAAATGTCCATCAATGATAGACTGGATTAAGAAAATATGACACATATACACCATGGAATACTATGCAGCCATAAAAAATGATGAGTTCATGTCCTTTGTAGGGACATGGATGAAACTGGAAAACATCATTCTCAGTAAACTATCACAAGGACAAAAAACCAAACACCGCATGTTCTCACTCATAGGTGGGAATTGAACAATGAGAACACATGGACACAGGAAGGGGAACATCATACTCCAGGACCTGTTGTGGGGTAGGGGGAGGAGGGAGGGATAGCATTAGGAGATACACCTAATGCTAAATGACGAGTTAATGGGTGCAGCACACCAACATGGCACATGTATACATATGTAACAAATCTGCACATTGTGCACTTGTACCCTAAAACTTAAAGTATAATAATAATTAAATAAATAAATAAATAAATGCTTTTTCTTCAAGCCCATGTCCAGGAAATCTTTTGAGCCCTGTTAAGTTTTTTGAACTTTGCCAAGAATAAACAAAGTTGAACACCAGAAGATTCAAGTTGGTTTGTAATCCTATACCTATGGAGCATTAGTGGGTTCTAAACTTGTGTTAAATACATATTCTCATCCTTAATAGGTAGTTGGATATCTCCAGGGGAAGCTTGAGGCTTGATAGAGAAAGCAAAAGTCAGATATATGTCAACAAAAACACCAGAAAAATCTCAGAATGCATCACAATTCATTAAAAATTAATTTGATTATATTTTATTTTGAGTACATATGCAGAGATGTTCCCTCAAATCAGAACTGGAAGGCTAAAAGGCATCTCAAGTAGGTAACCAAAAAAAATATTTGAACAACAATTCAACAACAATTCCTAAATATCGGGATTTGGATAAAAATAATCATGAGAAACAATTGCTTTTTGGGGGAAAAAATGGGAATGTGGTCTATGGTGCTTTGTTTTTTTCTATTTCTTCCCTTTCAAATGTCTATTTTCTTCCATTTCAAGTGTCTATTGTCATTGTTTTTGCTTTTGTTGTTTTAGTTGTTGTTCATTTTTGTGCCTCCTTTCTTCTCTGGAACTAACAGGCCAAGTCAAACTAAGATCAGAAGTAGAGATTCCATTTTAAGGGACTAGCTTTTGATTAGTTTGGATTGTTAGTCTCAGAAATTCTAGAAGAGGAAAATAAAAAATATTACAAATAATATAATATATTACTTCTAGAGGCCATAGAAAATAAAATCTAACACTGCCATGATTGAGGTTATACTTAAAAAGAGTCCTTGTCTTTTAGACAGTCCTATTGAAAAAAAGTATGTAATTGTATATATATATAGATAGATATAGATATAGATATAGATATAATTCAATTAAATTATATATAATTGAAATGGCATGATCGTTGGGATTTACTGCAAAACAGAGTATGCATTAAGGATACAGGTGGAGGTATAGATGAAGCAAAGTAATTGTCATTGCTAGATGCTGGGCACACTGGTGTTCATTATATCACTTGGTTTCCTTTATTTATTTATTTTTTATTTTTTATATATGCTTTTATTTTTCCGTGATTACAAACACAACTGAATATCAAATGCACAAAGTAAGAATTATATGGGGAAAAAAATAAGATACGTTCATATATATATCACCTTTTCAAGGCTACTTCCATCCAGGATAACCTTGGTTTGCCAGGGCCAATAGAAAGAAGTCACAAAATCACCTTTAGTCAAATTTGTGTGTTTGCTTTCTTCTATAATTCCAATACCTCCACCATCAACCACTTGAGATAGCTGCCAAGGTGTTATATAATCAGTGCCAGTGTCTTCATTCATTCTACAACGAAGGCTGTCACTTCACACTTGGAAGGTTGCACAGCGGCCAGGCAGAGGCGCTCCTCACTTCCCAGATGGGGCGGCCGGGCAGAGGGGCTTCTCACTTCCCAGACGAGGCGGCCAGGCAGAGGCGCTCCTCACGTCCCAGACGGGGCGGCCGGACATTGGACGACTACTGTGCCTACTATGCAGGCTTTGGGTCCACTCAGCCAATGCTACAGTCACACCTGGATCAAAATCTAGCCTCAGCTACTCCAAGTATCTCTCCTGCCTCATGGGACATCTGTAGAAACCTACCATCATTATGATGCAGAAATATATTTTGAAAGTATGAGGAAATTAACACCTCTTGGGACAGTTCTTGACTCGTGGAGAGGAGGAGCTGCTGGACAATTTTGAAGGATATCTCACACAGCCCCTTAGACAGTCCCTAGAAGAATTGCACCCCCAGTTCCCACAGTGTGATCAGCTTGATAATATATTATTAGATGGGTGTTTATCCCTTTCCTGTCACAGTTTTCCTGGTGTCCTTCTCCTGTTCCTTAGAATTTCTTCCTAAGATAAACTACCTGCATTGAGCCCTTACGATAATTTCTAGACACATAGAGTCTTAGCCCAAACCTTTGTCTCAGGCTAAGAGCATTTTTATGCTTAAAATTTTTCATAATAAAAAGTTTTAATAATTGTTTTTGCTTTACTTTTTATATCCCTAATACAATCTAAATTTTATTTAAAAATATAGGAACAAGCATTACTTTAACAATTAGAATTTTATATTGCTACTGTTCTCTTAGAAGTCATATTTATATTTCATTTCTCCCATAGAATTTTAATATTGTTATGATTTAAAGTCTTTTATTGATTATTCAATCATGATCCTCTGTCACAAAAATATGCATATAAATTTATTTTATTAATTTTTAAATTTCCTGTAACCAAAAGCCTTGGAGCATTAAAATATTTATTCTGGATTGAGTTAATATTACATATACCTATTACATTCAATTGATCAAAAATAATAAAAATATATTTCAAAGTTTAAGAAACTATTTTTAAACATGAAGAGTAAAATTTATTGGAAACACCTCTCTTAGTGAAAGGGATACAGCTTTCAGTTCATATGTTGTGGAAAAATATTACCAGAATGAGAAAAGTTTCAGGATCAATTTTGTTTTTACTTTTCATTGTTAAAGATTAAAATTTTGAGAAAACTTGCTCATATAAGTAGGTAAGAAGAAGAAATGTTTAAATAGCAGTGCCATTCAGTTTCTTGAAATCATTTTGAGTTGTGTTAAAAATCATATCGTGGTATATAATCAAAAATTATTTTTATTGGACTATTGACAATATTAGTTTTTCCTGCAATTTTATTGATAACAAAAAGTTGGAAACCTACTTTCTTATCAAAGGATGTATTAGGGTCATTAACTTTATCAAGACACCAATATTTTGAAGCATTCCTTGTTTGGCAGTGCATCCTGGGAAGTGCACCGTAAAAAATAGGATGGGTGAGAGATGCCATTCTTTTATAAAGTAGGAGAGGAACAGCTGTGAAAGGGAGGTTATTTAAAATATGAGTTTTTATTTTAATTTAGATGTAATTTATATATCATAAAATTTACACTTCAAAATTGTACAATTCAGTGGTTTCTAGCAGTTTCACAAAGTTGTGCAACCATTATCCCTATTTAATTTCAGAGTATTTTTATTACCCCAGAAAGAAACTCTATAATCATTAGCAGCCACACATAGTTTTCTCTCTACAAGTTCCTGGAAACCACTAAGGTACTTTCTGTCTCTATGAGTTGCTTATTCTGGATATTTCATATGCAGTAAGTGGAACAGTATACCATGTGACCTTTTATGCCTGGCTTCTTTCACTTAACACAGTGTTTTCAAGGTTTATCCATGTTGTGGCATGTATCAGTATTTCATTCATTTTTATGGCTGAATCATATTCCACTGTATGTATATATCATATTTTCTTCATTCATTGATTGATGGGTATTTTGGTTGTTTTGACTTTTTGGCTGTTAGGAAAAACGCTACTGTGAATATTCATGCTTTTTGTGGAGGTGTTTTCTATTCTCTTGGGTATCTGCCTGGGAGTGGAATTGCTGAGTTATGTGGTAACTGTTATACTTAACTTTCTGAGGCACTAACAAACTGTTTTCCAAAGTGTAGGTAGCATATTACACTCCCACCAGCCATGTACGGGGATTTCAGTTCTTTACATCCTCCCTAACATTCATTATTTTCTGGATTTTTGATTATAGCCATCTTAGTGGGCATGAAGTGGTATCTCATTGTGATTTTGATTTGCATTTCCCCAATGGTTGGTGATATTAAACATCTATTTATTTCCATGTCCATATCTTCTTTGAAGGATTGTCTATTCAAATCTTTTGCCTATTGTTAATTGAGTTATTTGTACTTTTACTGTTCAGTTGTACATATTCGTTATATTTTCTAGATCTAAGTTCCTTATCAGTTATATGATTCACAAATATTTTCTCCTATTCTGTGGATTATTTATTTTTACACTTTATTGATAATGTCCTTTGATGCACAAAACTTTTAAATTTCAATGAAGTCTAATTTGCCTATTATTTCTTGTTATTGCTCGTGTGTTTGGTGTCATGTCTAAGAAACCATTGTCTAATCCTAGGTTATAAAGAGTTACACCTGTGTTTTCTTCTAAGAGTTATATAGTTTTAGCTCTTATATTTAGGTCTTTGGTCCATCCATTTTGAGGTATATGGTATGAGGTGGGGGCCCAACTTCGTTCTTTTGTATGTGGATATCCAGTTGTCACAAAGCCACTTGTTGAAAGGCTTTTTCCCCATTGAATTGTCTTGGCACCCTTGTCAACAATCAATTGACCATAAATATATGGGCTTATTTCTAGACTCTCAATTCTATTCCTTTCATCTGTATGTCTAATGGTACCATACCATCTTGATTTCCATAGCTTTATATCAAGTTTTGTAATAGTGTGAGTCCTCTCACTTTGTTATTTTTCAAAATTGTTTTGGCTATTCTGGGTCTCTTGCATTTTCTGTATGAATTTTTGCCATAGCTTCTCAATTTCTTTCTTTCTTTCTTTCTTTCTTTCTTTCTTTCTTTCTTTCTTTCTATCTTTCTTCCTTCCTTCCTTCCTTCCTTCCTTCCTTTTTTTTTTTCAGATGGAGTCTCGCTCTGTCACCCAGGCTGGAGTGCAGTGGTGCCATCTCGGCTCACTGCAACCTCCGCCTCCTGGGTTCAAGAGATTCTCCTGCCTCAGCCTCCTGAGTAGCTGGGACTACAGGGGCCTGCCACCATGCCCGGCTAATTTTTTTGTATTTTCAGTAGAGACGGGGTTCACCGTGTTAGCCAGGATGGTCTCCATCTCCTGACTTTGTGATGCCCCCACCTGGGCCTCCCAAAGTGCTGGGATTACAGGCATGAGCCACCGCGCCCTGCCTATGTTGCCATCTTAGCGATACAGTTGACCCCGAACAAGATGAGGGTTAGGAGCACCAACCCCTAACACAGTAGAAAATCCATGTATAACTTTTGACCCTCTCCCAACTTAACTACTAATAGTCTAGTGTTGACTGGAGGCCTTATGGATAACATAAACAGTCTATTAACACATATGTTGTTACATTATATGTATTATATACTGTATTTTAAAAATGAAGTAAGCTAGAGAAAAGACAATGTTATTAAGAAAATTGTTTAAGGAAAAGAAAATCTATTATTCATTGAGTGGAAGTGGATCATCATAAAGGTCATTTTCATGTTGAGTAGGTTGAGGAAGAGAAGGAAGAGAGGTTGATCTTGCTGTCTCAGGGGTGGCAGAGGTGGAAGAGGTGGAGAGGGTGGAAGTGGGGAGACAGATGAGGCAGACACACTCAGTGTAACACATATATTTTATTGAAAAATATCTGTGTATAAGTGGATGTATGTAGTTCAAACAGTGGTCAACTGTATTAAGTCTTCTAATCCAGGAACACAGAATATCTTTTTCAAAAAGTCTCATTTAATTTATTCCAACATGGTTGTAGTTTTTAGTATGTAGTCTTGCACTTTTGTTTGTTAAATATTTGTTATTTATTTTGTGATGTTACTGTAAGTGAAATTACTTTCTTAATTCCATTTTCAGATTGTTTGCTACTAGTGTATAGATATACAGCTGATTTTTATGTATTGATCTTATACTCTGCAACCTCACTGAACTTGTTTATTAGTTCTGATAGCTGTTTTGTAGATTCTTCAGGCTTTTCAATAAGCAAGATCATGTCATTTGCAAATAGAGATAGTCTTATATCTTCTTTTCCAACCTGGATGCCTTTTATTTCTTTGTCTTGCCTAATTGCTCTGGATTGAATCTCCAATACAACAACGAATAGAAGTATAGAAGTAGTGACAGCAGATAGCCTTGTGTTGTTCCTGTTCTTAGAAGAAATTATAACATTAGCGTTATGTTTTTGTAGGTGCCGTTTATCAAGGTGATGAAGTTCCTTCTATTCTTAGGTCTTTAATCCCTCCATTTTGAAGCATATGATATAAGGAAGGGGCCCAGCTTCTTTTGCATGTGGATATCTAGTTGTCCCAAAGCCACTTGTTAAAAGGCTTTAGTGTGATGTATGTATGTGTGTGTGTGTTTTACCACAAAAGGATATTGTTATATCTTGGCATATGCTTTTCTGCATTGTTAAGATAAAGTTTTTGCCCATGACTTTATTAATATAGAATATTACATTGATTGATTTTCACACATTGAACTGACCTGTCTTCGTGGAATAAATCCCACTTGCTTCTGCTGTATAATCCTTTTTACACATTGTTGGATTTGGTCTGCTCACATTGTGTGGAGAGTCTTTGTGTCTGTATTCATAAGGCCTATTGGTCTGTAGTTTTCTTTCTTTTTTAGTAATTGATTTGCCTAGTTTTGGTATCAGGGTAATATGGACCTCATAGAATGAGTTAAGAATTGTTCTCACTCCTTCCATTTTTTGTAAGAGTTTCCAAAGGATTGGTTTAGTTCTTTCTTAGGCAGATCGGTTTTATAGAAGTGGAGAAAAGTCTAAACAATGTGGTTATAAGGCACTAATTACTTATGCCAGGCTTTTAGATATTTGAATAGGCATCTTATTTTCAACAATATTGTAAAGTCATTTATTTATTAAACAATTTATTTTGTTTAGTCATTTATTTATTAAACAAAAAATTACAAAAATGTTTTGTAAAGTCATTTATTTATGTTTTGTAAAGTCATTTATTTATTAAACAAATATTTATTGAACATCTACTATGTGCTAGGCACTGTGGTAGGAGCTACAGGTGAAACAGTGAACAACATGATCTATGCCCCGTAGAAGGTAACAGTCCAATCACAGTGAGAGACAAGAAACAAGTGAAATAAATAAACAAAAACCAAACAAATACTGTTGGCAAGGAAATTACCTATACGTCTCTCTAACACCACCTCCTTAATGTCAGAAACAGTGGCTTAAATGCATTCTGTACCCAATAAAGGTGGAATCATTTATTTTGGTATGATTGTTGCCCTATAGCTTGGCTGAGAAGGTTAGGTTACACACATGGAGTAATATGAGAATTATTTAAGACAAAATAGGATTTCATAGTTCTCCTCCTATAGTAAGGGAAAGGAATATATTAAGGTTTGAAAACCTAACTCTCAAAGTCTGATGTATAAGACAGATAATAACTTAACACTACATCTTATCCACAAAGCTAACCATTGTTCAGATGGTGGCTCTTAACATTAGTGTTTCTTAAACTGTCATATGCAGAAAAAAAAACCACCTAGAGATCTTCTTAAAATGCAGATTTTGATCCCACAAATCTGTAGGACCACAAAATCCTGCATTTCTTCTAAACTTCTAGATGCTGGCTGTGCTACTGGTCCACAGACCTTAACTTGAATGACGAGGCTTTATCTCCCTTCCTTCTTGCCTGAAAGCAAAGAACCAAGAGATATCTGGTGAATTAGATAGAAAAAATTTCCTTCAGATTTTCCAAGGTAACTGAGTGGCTGCAAAACTACCCATTGATGAGACAGCTAGAAAAATCACCTGAGTTTTCATATAACTCAGAGTAACATATGAGAAAACCAGCAGAGAGGGAACAGGGAATGCTTATCCTCTTGAATGATGTCATTTATGCCAAAACTTAATTATAAGCAAACATCCATCTTTCCTGTCAAACTATGCAATGCACATAGTCCAAATCATTTTTAATGTAAATATAAATGATTCTTTTGTGTAGCCATTGGGGAGATGGTTAACGGGGGGAGGGAGGAGGAGGATGGATAGTTAATTCTACTTTGTAAAGGGAAAATAGCCTCAGTGCCTTTAGATTCTCTACATATTAGGAAAAAAAAAAAAACAATCAAAACCATAAAACATTGGTGATTGGGAATTGGCTTACTAGTGTCCACAATGCAGGGATTTGCCTTGAAGAATTTTACTTTATTTCTGCCTTCCAGTCAGATATTCAACCTAGAAATATGTGTTTCTTTTATCAGCATGATGACTTTTTCCCCCTCATTTATATGGTTGTGTTTTCTGGCACATTTCTGTTCCCACAAACAGTTCTCTGGAGTTTTATGTATGAAGAAGCTTTTAAGTAAAAGATCAATTTGGTAAAAACCAAAATTATTCATTGAAACCAGTATAGTATGCTGTGAAACCAGAAAATATAGAAACCATGAGCTCTTCTTATTGGTACATAAACTCATGCATTTGAGACCGTTGCAAAACTGAAATCACTCAATTTCAAATGCTCTTAAAGTACTAGGTAACTCTGTGAATCTTGATAGGAGAAAATGGGGAACAAGAGTAACAAGGTGTATTGGGCATGGATCCAGCAGGGAGCTGATTTAAGAGAGGAAAGAGTATGCATATTGACCAACCCAATAATCAGGATTAAAAGTATCCACTTTGATCTGTAATCTCATATATATATGATGCAATTTTTACAACTGATAGGCAGAAATATGTCCAATAATTTTTGAAAAGCATTCCAAAATCAACTTCCATTAACATGCATTTTTATGCCTGCTAATATGTTTGGGAGTGTATTAGAGAATGTAAAGGATTTAAAAAGGGATAGGGCATTGCTCCTACATTCAAGGAAATTATGAGCAAACTGCTAAAGTGATGCTCATCTTGAAGGGGAATGTGAAAAAGAGAGAGAGAGAGAGAACTCACCTCTGTCTATGATGCCTAGGAGACTTTCTAGAGAACATGTGTTTAGGAGGTAGGGGATCAGAGAGTTGAGTCATCTCCCTGAAATGAGAGAAGGACAGGCTCTGGTCTGGTCCCAGGCATTAGAGGGCCCCCTCCAACCCTCCTTGTTGCATCCTTCCTATGGGGTAAGAGTCTACTGGGCCAAATGCATGTGCCCACATACAGCCCAGTCCTCTTCTAGACATGCTTCAGATCCTTAAAACTGTGGCACTTAAAACTGTGGGATTGCCTATTTCAGTGACCCTGGGTTAGCTTCCAGGGCTGTGCAAGTGTGGATGCCTCACTGCTACAGGGCACACTGAGGCTACCTCACAGGTGTCCATCTGCAGGTCAACTCTTGGGAATGTTTTCAGGTCTCCTCAGCACTCTGAAGATGATTTCTGTGAGGCCATGTAGAGGGAGAAGTGTGCTCATGATAAAAAGGAAAGTTGTTGCCCAGGGCACACTTATACTTTTTTATGTCAACCAAATTCTGGTTCTGATGGAAAACTGGAACTGAAAATCAAACTTGAGACTCTTAGCTCAGTATACTTTCCCTGTTTCACATTTTCTTCACTGTATGTTTGCATTTTCTCCCCAAATTCAACTTTAAGGTTTTTCTTGGAACAGGCACTAAAGTAGGAAAAAGAACTGGAATAAATTGTCTTTCCACCAACTCTGGCCATTTATCTCAAATCCTTCGTACCATTTCCTATCCCCTTCTTTTAGTTTGGAGGAAATCAGAAAGGAGAGAGGACAGGCCAAAAAGGGAAAGGGAGAAAGAGGAGCAAAAAGAAAAGATTTCCCTGGTGCTGTTTGCATCTCTGCTCTGGGGCTACTTGCCAAGGTATAGAATTATAACTGCTGATGAGCAGAGAGGAAGACAGAGACTGCTCTTCCTTCTTTCTTTCTCCAATCTCCAGAGCTGACATGGAATTAAGAGAATCTCCTTTATCCACAGCCAAGAGCAGACACTGGTGGCAGTAGTCCATACTTCATGCTAGGTAGGAGTTTCTCACTTAGTTCTATGGTTTGGGGAAAAAAAATACCTTCTGCAATGTTTTCCTAGTTGTGACTTTTCAAAAGAAAAGCTTCAGTTATTTCCACAGTGGCCCTGTGGCTGGCATTATTGACTGCCTCACTGCCAGTCGCTAGGGAGCCTGTTTTGGCAGGAGAGGTGGTGGAGATGTTTCCTTTATGCTCTATCTGTATATTTTTATAATTATTGGCAGATATGGTTTGGCTTTGTGTCCCCACCCAAATCTAATCTTGAATTGTAGTTCCCATAATCCCCATGTGTCGTTTGAGGGACCAGGTGGAGATAATTGAATCATGGGGGCTGTTCCCCCAATCCTGTTCTCATGATAGTGAGTGAATTCTCAGGAGATATGATGGTTTTATAGGGGGCTTCCTTCTTTGCTTGGCACTCATTCTCTCTCCTGCTACTCTGTGAAGAGGTGCCTTCTGCCATGACTGTAAGTTTTCTGAGGCCTCCCCAGCCATGTGGAACTGTGAGTCAATTAGAACTCTTTTTTTTATAAATTACCCAGTCTCAGGCATTTCCTAATAGCAATGTGAGAATGGACTAATACACGGGCTGTGTGTCAGAAGCTACTGCTTTGATTTTATTGCCCTATTTCTATATCCGTTAGATCCCTATTTGAAAATGCCTTTCTCCTTCTTCCTTATGAATTCACAAAATTTGAACTTAAATCCTCTCAATTTTCTCCAGTATCATCAAGCTGGCCTTGTGATAGGTGACATATTTTGGACCAAATCACCAAGGCACCATTCAATAATTCATTAGCCATGTCTCTTAGATCCTACAGTGTCATAACATTAGTAGAAACTTCTAAAAGAAGGAAGTTAGTAACTCCAGCCAACACTTTCAATGCACCCTTTTAAGGGAAATCTCAATAGCAAATGAATTGTATCAGTCAGCCAGTAAAAATTGACCACCTTTAAAAGGCTGCTTAGGCCTGGAGTGAGTTAAAAATAAAGTGTAGAATGTGGTCACTGCCCACAATAGGAAAGGAGACAGTAAGAGTTGTCCTAGACAAATAACCAGAAATGTTTCTTGCTGTGTGTCCTTGGCTTTTAGGTTGTAGAGGGTGTTTTTTTTTTTGTTTTTTTTTTGTTTGTTTTTTTTTGAGATGGAGTCTCTCTCTGTAGCCCAGGCTGGAGTGCGGTGGCACGATCTCAGCTCACTGCAACCTCTGCTTCCCAGGTCCTGGTTCAAGCAATCCCCCTGCCTCAGCCTCCTGAGTAGCTGGGATTACAGGAACATGCCACCATTCCCAGCTAATTTTTGTATTTTTAGTAGAGACAGGGTTTCACCATGTCGGCCAGGCTGGTCTTGAACTCCTGACCTCAAGTGATCCTCTCATCTTGGCTTCTCAAAGTGCTGGGAATGGTGAGCCACCATGCCCAGCCTGTAGAGGGTATTTCTATGTTTGAGGTCAAATTCAGATAGTAAACATTATGTGCTGGGACAATTATTTCCTAGATATGAGGTTTTAAGACCAAATAAATTATAGGGAGACCCCTTTCCTCTTAACTGGTATAGAATTAGCCTGGCTTATTATGGATTTCTCTTTCCAAACAAACAAATGTGCAAACAAGTCAATACAAACATGTAGGTTACACACACCAACTAAAGAACATCAACACAACCAACAAGGCAAATGAGAATGTATTTTTCCAGGTAAAGAAATGAAAAGTCAATATGTTAGAGGAGTTCGGGGAGATTTTGAAAGTAAACGTGTGACCTGTACATTTATTCAAATATAACATTTCCTGAACTGTTGTTATTCAGATATAGTTTTGAGAGCCATTAGTGTGTGTCCTATGGAAGAAAAAAAGTAGCCAAATAAACGGAAGAGCAAGCATGATATTTTATTTTATAGGATCTAAGAAACTTTGATGATAAGATGCACCATTTTTTTATGGACTGCTAAGGAAGGAAAAGCACTGCTAATTAAACTATGTCATGCTATTGATTCTAAGATGCAGCCCAATTACACAGATGTTAAAATGTAGAAAACAAACATGAGTCTTAGAATTGATGAAATTTGGTATATCTTCTCTTTTAAAGATTTACAATGCATTTTAATAGCTTTGAGGAATCCCACAGGAAAGAAATCTGTTTAATTCAGCTTTCTCTTATTTTTCTAACACGAATACTTTTACTGGGCAAACGTCTGTATGAATTCATGCATTTAACGTGTTTGATGGATTTACTTCATTCTCCATGCAAATCCCCTCACTCTCCAGGCTCTCTGGTAACCTTCCAGCCTTTGGGCTTTCCTGCTGCTTTGAGTTCTAAGCATCCTGGGTTACCTTTCTAACTCTGAACACCTATTTGTCATTATTCTTCTTTCACCAATGATTATACACATATTCTTGTTTCTGTCAAAAAATGCAAAATTACTTCTTCTCATGACACTTCCAATGCAAGTGTGACCTGCCTGAAGCAAAAGATGATTGCTACTTCCTTTTTTACTGACCTCAGGACCTAGCATAGAGCTTTCCACACTTAATTAACTAATAAGTGGTGCTGATTGATGGGATTTTCAGGTAAATATGCATCCATTTCTAGACAATAAAGGGAAAACAAGCTCTTCCTGGAATTTCACTTACGGAACTCAACGTCAGTCATGGTTGTAAAAGGAGAGAAATATTTGAAGAGAGAGACAAGGTAGAGAGTTGATTAAAGAAAAAAAAAAACAAGAGGTAGTAAGTAGTGTGTACACAAAAGAACATGAGAAACGAGTCAGACTGCTGGCCACATTTAGGATTTGAGCACTAGGCTGTACTTCTTCTCTAGGGCAGAGATCAGCAAACTATAGCCCATGGAACAAATACGATCAGTTTCCAGGTTTTATTAAACAATGTCTTATTGAAACACAACCATGCCTATTTGTTTACACATAGTTTATAGCGTCTTTCATGCTACAGTAGCAGAATCAGGTAGTTGCACTAAAGACCTTATAGTCTGCAAAAGCAGAAAATAAACTACCTGGCTCTTTATAGAATACTTTTTCTGATCCCTGCCCTAAAGCAAGGACACTTGCCCAGTAATAATGAGGGAGAGAGTTTTCACAGTCTGGAGCCTATTTCTCTCTTCCTTCTGCCTACTTTCAGTGCCAAGGGAAGGCTATGATAATGTTTCATGGTATCTAGTACTTTTACTTTCTTCCTGGAAATCCCAGTGTTGTGTAAAAGAAAGAAGGAAGAAGAAGACATGCATGGCAGAGCTACCCATGCCTTGAGAGCTCGGATAGACTATTGGCTCTAGTTCCCTGGCAAGTGGAATGTGAAGATGATGCTGGGATAATATATTAAATATATCTTCCTTTTCTGGGAAAGCAGCTTTTTAGCTATATCACTACTCATACCCCTTGTACATATATCTCGTTAAAGATTTTATGGCTTCAAAATGAGCTTCTGGTTGAGATAATAGTATTGAATCAAGATTTAGTTTATACTGAAACAGTTTGATTGGAATATCATAGTTTGAGAAAGCAAGGAAAAGGCCAAAAGTGCTTACATTGGATGTAATTTAGCAAAAATGGAAAGTTCAGGCGTTTCTGGCATATAGAGTACATTTATAGCATTTTGGCTTTTCACATTCATCTTTTAAAGTTCCCAGTTACAACATTTTCTTTTCTTGGCCCCTTAAAAATAATGAATAATTTTGCTCTGCACCCATAGCTTGAGATATTTTGTTATGTGTTAATTCAGAAGATAAAATTTCTCTTGAAAATGCTCACTTTGGTCTGAATATTAGAAATGAAAAGTCTTATAGCTAGAATTCTAAAATTACCTATATCATTGGATTCACATCATTAAATTGCTTTGAGAATCTTACTTAGGAGTCTGGAAGTAGTAACCATCCATTCAGGATATCAACTCCAGAGTTGAGTTCTCATTGAGTGAGTATCCCCATATGCTTCATACTTTTAAAAATTAGCACTGAGTAGGTGCTTTTTAGTAAGCATTAAAAGTCCAACTTTGAAGTCATGCCCACCCTCCTTCCTGGGAGGATTACGTGTCTGGCAACTCCTAAAAAGATCTCTGTCAATGTCTGTTGTCCATCAAATATTTGTCTTTTTCTACTTCTAGGCAGTTGGTAGTATATTTTCTTGCTTTCTTTGTGTTAGAAATTGCCATTGCTTTGACTACTGAAATGTGAGAGGAATCTTTGTGTCACTTCTCTTTGAAAGTGTTAAGAGCCCACGTGCAAATTCCCTCTACCACTTCCTCTTTTTGCAGCCATAACAGTCAGCAGCATTTCAAATGGTATGGGCTCTGCAAATCTTGGTTCCGAAGTGGAGTGGTGTGCAGGAGAGCTCTCAGCCCACTTGTGCAGGATATGTAGTTAGAGCAAAAAATAAACCTTTGTTTTTTTTAAGCCACTGGGCTACGTAGTTTCATTTGTCACTGCAGTGTAACCTGGCCCTTCCTGACTGATTCAGTATCTCTAGGATGGCTTATTTATTTATTTATTTATTTAAACTCTTCATGGTGAGAGTAGGCTCTATCAAGAAACAATCAATTAGTTTTCAAAGAGACTCATATGAACACATGGGCATGGCGTTTTAGTCAATGGTGGTATATTTGTATGCCTCTGGGATACAATGTATACTCTGTACTGTCTGCTTACTTTGTGTTGTAGTTCTCTATTTATTTTATTCCCAAGGAAGAATGCATTTGAAGGAATACTTTAGAAATTGAATGCGTTAAAGGCAGTCCAGCATTCCTTGGAGAAAGCAACCCTAAGAAGGAATTGAATGGTATTAGGCCTGGGGGAAATGCAGCTAGAGAGTAACAAGCTATTAGCAAATTGGGTTGCTTTCAGCATAACATAATACAACATAACAGGATAATATAAACACGGATTAGCACTCACTCCAAGTTTTTATTGCAAGAAGTACAGTTGATATGAGTGGAGGAGTAGCTGAGATGAAGATTTAGCCAGAAAAAAACACATTTTTATGTATGTCAGACCACTTCATCCATTTCTGGGCTCAGTTTTAAGCCCAGGCATTATGATTGTTAACAATTTGTCACCTTTTTAAACTTAGAGAGACTAAGGCTCTTCCCACACTCTTGAAAAGCATGCACTTGTTTGAGTTGCAGAGCTATCTTTCTTTTCTCTTCTGTTTAGTGGGCAGCAATCTCTTCCAAAAGCTTTCTGTCAGGACTAGGAACTTCCAGACCTCTGAGAAGGCAGCTGCCGAAGGAAAGAAGCCACTTAACTGGTCAGTGTAGGTTTGTGCCTGTGTAGAACAAAGCGATGTTCTTTGCCTATTGTTCCATCTATAGCCACATGCACATATTAGTAGCAATAATAAAATATTGCTGCATTATCCCCAAAGTATAGGTCTCTGATAAGATAAAAGCTTTTTTCCCAAAGGGGTTGGTTAGTGTATGGGAGTGGGAGATTGGAAAGGAAGGAAATATATTAACCCCGTGGTTCTGATAGAAATGGCCTCTTCCATTACAAAGAAAATGCACATGTTAAACATGTGTGACTAGCAAAATCATAAGAGATCAGTTACCACCTCACTATACTTATCTTAGTTTATAGGACTAGTAAGTGGTTAGAATGCTGCAGACTGCTCCAATAAGAAGAGGCCTATGAAAGACATACAATGAGTTAGATAATAAAAACAAAACAAATGAACAAAAAAAGAATCGAGCAAGAGACATTATTGGGTAAGTGGAAACTCAGAAAATACCCCAAATATCTACAGTGTTCCTTGTGAGATTCACGCAAGAATTCCTGCTTTTTATGCCTTTGGGTGAATCTATTATTTCTGGATAATTTTCCTTTATTATAGTCTTTGGTGTGAGAATATATGTAACATACATGTAAGTAATGAAGCAGAATAATACAATAAACAGCTGTGAAGTCACCACCCCGTTTTAGAACTGCAAACATTATTGCAATTGCTTAGATAATCCTCTCATATCCCACATCCCTCCTCCTAGCCAGAGGACGAATTTGTGTTTAAGATTTCTTGCTTTATTAAAACCCATTTACATATACACATACACTCACACCTCCACATAGTGTATTGCTTTGTTTTAATTTTTTTTTTGAGCTTTTTAAATATGGTGTACCTTTTGTTGTCTACTGAGACTTGCTGTTCTTACTCAATATTCTGTTTCTAAGATTCACCCATGTTGTTTGTGGGCTTGTAGTCCAGTTATTTTTCCTGCTCTATAATTTTCCACTGTGGGACCATACTATAGTTTGTTCATCCATTCTCCTGTTAGTGGGCATTTGAGGAATTGTTTCCTGGTTTTCTGCTGCTGTGAACAGAACTTCTATGATTATTCTTGTTCATGTCTCCTGGGGTACATGGGCAGAAGTTTTTCTGGAGTATTACTCTGGGTTGTAATGTGGATGAATATTCAATTTTACACCGTAATGCCACATTTTCTTCCAAAGTAGTTGTACCAGTTTGCTTTCTTGCCATGAATGCATATGAATAAAAATTCCTATAAATCCACACTTTCCAATCTTTGATATTATATGATAACTTATGCCAATCTGGTATATAAATGGTATCACATTGTGGTCCTAATCTGCATCTCCATGATTGCTAATGAGTTTGAGCATCTTCGCAAATATTTATTAGCAATTTGTGCCACCCCTGACTTTTTTTTTTAATTAGCAAGGTAACTATCCATTTAGCTCTCATTAGAAGAGAAAGAGAAGTCAATTGATTAAAGTCTTGTAATTAGGTTCAAAACTGGTAGGTGATAGATGACCGAAAGCTAAAATGAGTACAATGGCTTCTCCTTGTGATAGCAGAATAGGGCTCTAGAGTGTCCTTAGAATTTCTTAAAAATTCTGTAATTTTGTGTTAATCTGTACATAATAAAGAACATTGAACTATATCAATAATGATATGTGATAAGTGGGGGTTTTCTGTATTCCCACATGGATCAGTTAGTACTTCATAGTTGTAAACAACAGAAAACCACTTTGGCTACCTAAAAAGATTATTTATAGCAATTCTGTTCACAAGAACAAAATAAAAAAAAAGAACTAGAAACACTGAAATGTCCATTGATAGGCGAATGGATGAGTCCATTGTTGGAGAGCAGGGCATCCTGAACGATGGTCCCAGTGATACTGCACATGGTCCCAGAAAGAATCTAGCTACTGTTAACAAAAGAAAGGAGGGCATGGATGTTAGGTTGGAAACAACAGATTTCGAACACCTTGACTCACTAAGATCTTTCTTAGGTGGAAAGGCTAAAAGTTGTTTTTGGTTCCCAAAGAAGACAAATAGAAGTTTGATTTTTTTAAATGTGTTTTTAACATAATCCATCATGAGCAAACAATGGAGTTGGATTATATATTTTTTAAACTATACTGACATTCCTTTTGGCTGAGGTTTTCTAGGCTCAGCTAATAGCCAATCAAATAAGTTAATTTGTGCTAAGATGTGAAGATGGCAATGATCTGGTCCAGGGTAGGAGTATGCCCCAACCCCAGTGCTGGCTTGGACCCATGGGTACTGCTGACTTGAATGTTAATGAGCACATTCATGTCCCCTTCCTAGTTAATTGTAAACCACTGGGAGAGGAACTAGATCTCCAGTCACAAAAAATTTGAAAACTGGTCTCCTAACCCAGGGGAATGGCTGGCTGCTAAGATTTCTCTGGGTCCTATCATTGGCAGGAGCCTTGTTTAAATTTTATCTCTTCATCAGAGTTTGAAGTTGGTATGAAGTTTATATGAACAATAAATCCTAAATCTGAACAAGTCAGATACTAAGTGCCTTGATTCTGGCAAGGCCCCCCTAAAGCCTGGGAGGTAGAAGGCGTTAAGGTTGTAAGATCCAGTTACCTTTATATGTAGCATCAGAGGTAAGGGCAGCCCCATTTGGAATTGAAAGGAGGTATGACTCACAGCAAGGCGATATATAATTAGAGTCATTTTGCTCTAACTTTTATGTTTAGAAGGAGACTTATCTTATCAAAGCATATGACAAAAATAATTAAGATATAGAAGCAATAACAGAATTTTAAATAGCAGTGTCAATAATAACAAAGATAATAGCTACCATTTATTGATTTTCTCCTCTGTGTCTTGCAAAGTACCTTATGTGTCATATCTCTGACTCTTACAGTAATTTTTTCAGTAGGGTTCCTAGTCCTATTTTCGTTAAGAAAGCTGAAGTGCACATTAGTTAAATAACTTGCAGAAGGTAACAAGCAATATTGCTGGATGATGCCACATTTGAAATATTAGAATTAAAATTATGCACAAAACGAATTTTAGTACACTTTTGACTATCTCCTGAAAAGATACAGTATTTGATTATATATAGAATTTGATAACTATGACTGGGATTTCTTTGCAGGATTACATCAATATACTCTGATAGTAATTGTGTATGAAACGATTAGGATTGAAACAGTTTATTTCTAATTGGTGAAGGAAAATTATGTAACACTGGTTGCTTTCTCTCCTTGATAAACACTTTTGACATTTAGCATCCCACTTGCGAAATGGCTTTGGCAAACCCCTTTTTTCTTCCTCCTTAAGTGGTGTGGAGTAGAGGGCATCTCAGATGAGGCCTGCCTTTTGACTGGATACAAAAAAAGAGGGACTGGAAAATGTCAACTTCTTTGGTGAAAGAGAGTCCTATGTTTGGATTTGCTACGATGTGATCTCTAAAATCTTGGGGCATTCAAAAAATGTGACCTGTCTGGATAGTAGCATCATAACAACACTGTATTAAAATTCTGTTATTTCATTTAAGCAAAATATCTAGATTTAATAAACTTTAACTCCTCTTATATACAAGAAAGTTTAATAAAGCTCAAGAAAACCATGGTCCTTTCTCCCGCTTTAATTTATTGCTTATTGGCCGGCAACACTCTCATGGAAGCCACCAGGCCTGGGTGTGCTATTCCTCTGGTTCATGCACCACAGACTGGAGCTCTGCGTTTTGTGCAGCCGTTATCTTTCAACTCTCACTCTGATCAGCAGTCTTGCACAGCTTGATCTCCCCTTTAATTTAGAATGTTTCTTGTTTTTTGGCTGCTGGCTGCCTTCAGAAAGGAATGAGCATTCTCAGTGAGTAAATGTAACTAACTCCCCAACCCTCACCCTCTTCCCACCCCAGCAATCATTAGTCAGAACATCTGTTCACCCTGCATTTAGAACATGATAGAGCTCACACTGGGATTTTTGGTTAGGATCTTTTAAACATCAATTATTTACTAGACCGAAAGATCCTGAAAAGAAGGAACTGCATCCTATACTCAACTGCTATTCTGAACCTGAGCATAAGGCCTAGTACCTATTAGGGCCAAGACAATAGTTGTTCAATTGCATCGAATATTTACATCTGAGACAGTAACTCAAGATGGTCACTAGACAAGAAGAACCAGAAGCGCCACATTTTGTCAGAGGTTTATGTTATAACTTATCCTTCACTGGGGAAGAACCTTGTTAATGACCTTATTCTTTTTGCATCATTCCTCTTACACATTTAACTCTGAGGGGCAGTAGTGAGAGTTCAGTTCTTGAGCCAGACACATGTGGAACAGATCCCAGCTTTATTGCTTTCTAGCTGGGTGCCTCTGGGCAAATTACTTCAACATTCTAAGCCTCAGTGTTCTCATCTCTAAAATGGACATATATAGTCACAACTATCTTAGTGTAGAGTTTTGAGATGGTATCAGTAAAGTATATGTAGTGAGTGCTCAGTGAATGATTGCTATAATGATTACTATTTCACAAGCAGTATCAAAATTGATATTTATACCACAGTGAACCTGTAGCCAGCTTTTCCGTTCAGCTTCATAGATATGAATTTTGCACCATCTGAAACAGTTATTCACAGAAATAATTATTTGTTTTACTTTCACATACCAACAATAGACATTCAACGATAGCTGCAATAGCATGATTATTTTGCAGCATAAAATGAATCTTTTGCCTTAGCAACCACCTTCAAAAATGTATTTTTAATTGGCCATAAGATGGCCAAAGTAAAACAAGTTTTACTTTATTATTTATTATTTGTTTTGTTTATTATTTTCTTTTATTGAATACCAAGTCTTGCAGCGAGTACCAGTCAGCTATTGCTGAAAAAACAAACCATTCCAAACACGCAGTGGCTTGAAATAAAAGTTATTTATTTTCACCTACACAATTGTGGGTTGTATAAAAGTTGGCTGATCTAGGCTGGGCTTGGCTAGTTGGCTCTGCTTTAAATTGCAGGTCTGGCTAAGTCCAGGTTCTTATTGCATGTTGGGTTCATGTCTGCTCCATATGTGTTCATTCATTCTGGGCCTAAGCTCTTCTCGTGTTGATGCTAGAGGCACAGAGGCAGGCACATTTTAAGCCTTTGTTTATATCATACCTGCTAACACCCCACAGGCAAAGCAAGTTACACAGCTGAATCTAAGGTCAGAGAAATATATTATCCTGTAGAGACAGAGGGTCAGAAATAAATATATTCGAGAAATAATTAATTTACCAGGAAGTATAACAACAATGGCCGGCACATGGGAAAATCTAAATTAAGATCAGTGGATTTGTGAATGGTTTTTTTCTCCAGGAACTTTGATAGCAATAGTGACTGAAAAAGAGACTCATTTTAGGGGTACATCTTCAACCAGGTTTGTATCCTAAGTGCTCAGAATTTAGACTGTTCAATTCCATATGTCTAAGAGGGAAATATGCAACAGAGCTTTAAAAACCCAGCACTTAAGAAAATAGACTGAAGTGAGTCCTAGGGGATATTTCTAAAGAGATTGCTATTACTTCTAGCAAATACAACTTATGCTTCCTGCAAGAGTACTATTTTGGGCTTTTTTTGTTTTGTTTTGTTTAGAGAGAAAAAGTAAGTTGTGCTGTGTTTGGTTTCATGATTTGACTTCTGAAAT
This sequence comes from Hylobates moloch, assembly GCF_009828535.3. Classification (NCBI taxonomy): domain Eukaryota; kingdom Metazoa; phylum Chordata; class Mammalia; order Primates; family Hylobatidae; genus Hylobates; species Hylobates moloch. The sequence continues at coordinate 57,842,139 of NW_026652290.1, read as the reverse complement.
ACCATGTTGGGCTTTGCATATTTGGGTTAGTAGAAACTTTAATTTTGGGAGATTTTTCAGTATCCAGGTTATAGGAAAAATAAAACATTAACACATACCGCATTATAGATTTCCAGGTGTCTGTATTTTTTTGGGGGTGGGGGTGAGTTGGCATTGGGCAATGTTTCTACTCACACTTCTGCTTGCTTTCAATGAGGTCTTATAAAGAAGAACTGTCTTGAGATCCACTGTTGGCTGTGGATAGCTTTATTCAATAAAATATGGTGACTAAAAACAGGTCATTTAGACATTTACCACCTGCAGGGAAAGGAATGTGTTTGGACAAGGAATCTGTATTTTTTGAGACTGCAATTGTATTAAAATAAACACTTTTGGAGCCAGGTTTTTCCTTCCTCCTCCTCAAGATTAGCAAGCTGAGGGCCTCTCAGCTTCTCTCCTTTGGGTCCCATGTGTGAGAGAGAGGCTGACTTAACTGTGTGGGATGTAGCTTGGGCATTGGACTATTTAAATCTTTCCTGGTGAATTAATTGTGCAGCTAGTGTTGTGAACCTCTAACCTAAAGTCTTTCTAATGCCATCTTTGTCATCAGAAAAGCTCACTGCCTGTAGATAAGCATTCAGTGCTATCCCCAGTGGTAGGGTGGGAATAACTGACTGAATGTTGTCATTGTGGCTAGGGCTTTGCATCTTATCTCACTGGATTTAATCTTCACAAAAACCCCCAAGGTGGATATTGTTGTCCTCATTCTACTGATGAGCAAACAGAAACTCAGAGAAGGACATAGCTTGCCCTCAAACACAGAGCTTTCAATCACAAGGTTAAGATTTCAGTCTCAACTATTATATTCAAGGCCCCGGACCCTTCCTTACTCTGAAATAAAACTGAGTAGTCACTGTATTTGCCACCCTCTAAGCTGCCTTCTAAGAGGGAGAGCAGTTTCTCATAGATGAGTATGTGGAAGGACATATAAACAGCAGAGTGAATATTAAGCTAAGATAGGAACAGGCAGCAGTAGCTTGATTCAGATGCAAATTGAAGCTAGGTATGATAAATAAAGAACTGGGAGAGTAAAGGATTAGACTGGAGATGGGTAGCTGTAGCCTGTACAGTCATGCACCAAACGACAATATTTCAGTCAGGGATGGACTGTATATACGATGGTGGTCCTATAAGATTATAATGTGGCCAAAAAAATTTCTATTGCCTAGTGATGTTGTAGCTGTGGTAATGTCACAATGCAGTGCATTACTCATGTGTTTTTGGTGATGCTGTCATAAAAAATCCCACTGTGCTGCTACTCACGTAAAAGCATAGATAGCAAAAGGTCAAATGAAAAAATGCTCAACATCAAAGTACAAACCACTGCTCAAGGACATAAGAGAGGACACAAACAAATGGAGAAACATTCCATCCTCATGGATAGGAAGAATCAGTATCATGAAAATGGCCATACTACCCAAAGTAGTTTATGGATTCAATCCTATTACCATCAAACGAACATGGACATTCTTCACAGAATTAGAAAAAACTACTTTAAAATTCATATGAAACTAACAAAAGAGCCTGTATAGCCCAGACAGTCCTAAGCAAAAAGAACAAAGCTGGAGGTATCATGCTGCCTGACTTCAAACTATACTACAATGCTACAATAACCAAAACAGTATGGTACTGGTACAAAAACAGACATACAGACCAGTGGAACAGAATAGAGAACTCATAAATAAGACCACCCGTTTACAACTATTTGAGCTTCAACAAACCTGACATAAACAAGCAATAGGGAAATTGTTCCCTATTTAATAAATGGTGCTGGGAAAACTGTCTAGCCACATGCAGAAAACTGAAACTGGACCCCTTCCTTACATCTTATACAAAAATTAACTCAAGATCCATTAAAGACTTAAATGTAAAATCCAAAACCATAAAAACCCTAGAAGAAAACCTAGGCAATACCATTCAGGACATAGGCATGGGCAAAGACTTTATGATGAAATTGCCAAAAGCAATTACAACAAAAGCTAAAATTGACAAATGGGATCTAATTAAAGAACTTCTGCACATCAGAAGAAACTATCATCAGAGTGAACAGGCAACCTACAGAATGGGAGAAAACTTTTGCAATCTACCTATCTGACAAAGGTCTGATATCCAGAATTTCCAAGGACCTTAAACAAATTTATAAGAAAAAACATACAACCCCATCAAAAAGTGAGAAAAGGGTACGAATAGACACTTCTCAAATGAAGACATTTATGTTGCCAACAAGCATATAAAAAAAAGCTCAACATCACTGATCATTACAGAAATGCAAATCAAAACCACAATGAGATACCATCTCACGCCAGTCAGAATGGCAGTTATTAAAAAGTCAAGGAAAAAAGATTCTGGCAAGGCTATGGAGAAATAGGAATGCTTTTACACTGTTGGTGGGAATGTAAATTAGTTCAGCCATTGTGGAAGACAATGTGGCAATTCCTCAAGAAACAAGAACCAGAAATACCATTTGAGCCAGCAATCCCATTACTGAGTGTAAACCCAAAGGAATATAAATCATTCTATTATAAAGATACATGCACACATATGTTTATTGCTACACTATTCACAATAGCAAAAACATAGAAACAACCCAAATTTCCATCAATGATAGACTGGATAAAGAAAACGTGGTATATATACACCATGAAATATTATGCAGCCATAAAAGGGAATGAGATCATGTCCTTTGCAGGGATGTGGATGAAGCTGGAGGCTATCATCCTCAGCAAACTAACACAGGAACAGAAAACCAAATACCACATGTTCTCACTCACAATTGGGAGTTGAACAATGAGAACACATTGACACAGGGAGGGGAACAACACACACTGGAGTCTGTTGGGGGGTAGGGGGTGAGGGGAGGGAGAGCATCAGAACAAAAGCCAATGCATATGGGGCTTAAAACCTAGGTGATGGGTTGATAGATGCAGCAAACCACCATGCACACACATACCTGTGTAACAAACCTGCACATCCTGCACATGTATCTGGAACTTAAAGTAAAAAAATAAAATTAAAAAAAGAAAAAATGTTCAGCATCATTAATGATAAGAGAAATACAAATCAAAACTGCAATGAGATATCATCTCATGCCAGTTAACATGGCTTTTATCAAAAAGACAGGCAATAACAGATGCTGGAGAGGATATGGAGAAAGGGAGAACCTTGTATGCTGTTGGTGGGGATGTCAATTACTACAGCCACTATGGAGAACAGTAGGGAGGTTCTTCAAAAAACTGAAAATAGAGTTACCATATGACCTAACAATTCCACTATTGAGTATATGTCCAAAAGAAAGGAAATCAATATATCAGAAAGATTATCTGCACTCCTGTGTTTATTGCCACACATTTCACAATAGCCATCCTAAGTGCCTATCAATGGATGAATGGATAAAGAAAATGTGATACATACATATATAGAATGAAATATTATTGAATCTTTGTCATTTGCAGCAACATGGATGGAACTGGAGGTCATTATATTAGGTGAAATAAGCCAGGCATGGAAAGACAAATATCACATGTTCTCACTCATATGTGAGAGCTAATAAAGTGGATCTCATGAAGGTAAAAAGTAGATTGATGGTTACCAGAAGCCAGGAAGGGTGGCAGGGAGGGGACTTGAAGAGAAATTGATTAACGAGTATAAATATGTAGTTTGACTGAAGAAATGAGTTAATATTAGATAGATCAGTAGGGCGACTGTAGTTTACAATAATCTGTTGTACATTTCAAAATAGCTAGATGAGAATAATTAAAATGTTTCTAGAATAAATAAAAAATAAAATTTGAAAGTGACAGATATGTCAAATATACTGATTTGATATTTACAAATTATATGAGTATATTAAATCATCACATGTACTCTAAAATAATGTACATCTATTATGTAGCAATAAAAACAAAAGAAAACAAGAAAATAAAAAATAAATAAAATAGATTAGTAAATCTGGATAAGGAACATATAGGAATTCCTTGTATTATTCTTGTGACTTTTCTGTAAGCTTGGCATTCTATGAAAATAAAATGTAAAAGAATAAATTAATGTTAAGAAAAAGCTGTGAAACAATTTCCTTCATTTTAAATGAGCATTCATAAAGCATTTATTAAACTGTTCAGGGAGGTAAACAGAAAAACATAGCACATATAATTATATATAGTACATAATAATCATCATCAACAGTTATGTCACTGTTTTATGGTATTTATACTTTTTATTGTTATTTTGGAGTCAACTCCTTCTACTGATTAGAAAAAAACCATCTAAATTAACTGTAAGACAGACTCAGGAATTTCCTTCAGAAGGTATCTAGAGGAAGGCACTGTTATAGGAGATAATGCTCCATGCATGTTATTGCCCCTGAAGACTTTCCAATGGGACAAGATGTGGAGGTGGAAGACAGTGATATTGACGATCCTGACCCTGTGTAGGCCTAGGCTAATTTGTATGTTTATGTTCTAGCTTTTAACTAAGAAATTTTAAAAGTAAAAAAATAAATAAAAGATTTTAAAAGTAGAAAAAACGTACAGAAAAGGATATGAAAAAGATTTTTGTACAGCTGCGCAAGGTGTTTGTGTTTTACACTAAGTGTTATTACAAAAGAGTAAAAATACTAAAACTTTCAGAAGTTTATAAGGTAAAAAAGTTACAATAAGTTAAGATTAATTTAATTTTGAAGAAAGAAAAGCAATTTTTATGAATTTAGTGAACTTTAAGTGTATAGTATTTATAAGGTCTACAGTAGTATACGATAATGTCTTGGGCTTTCACATTCACTCACCACTCGCTCACAGACTCACCCAGAGCAACTTCCAGTCCTGCAAGCTCTGTTCATGGTAAGTGCCATATTGAGGTGTTTAATCTTTGATACTGTATTTTTACTGTACCTTTACTATGTTTAGATACACAAATACTAATCATTGTATTACTATTTCCATACAGTATTTAGTACAATACCATGATCTACAGGTTTGTAGCCTACGAGCAATAGGCTACGCCACATAGCCTAGTTGTGTATCAGGCTATACAATCTAGGTGTGGGTAGGTCACTCTGATGTTCACACAAAGATGAAACTGCCAAGCAGTGCATTTCTCAGAACTCATCCCATTGTTTAGTGATGCGTGACTGTACCTGTATTGGCTGAAGAAGACTTCCCAAATGTTTCTTTGATTACAGAAGGGTGGATGGGAAAAATGGAAATTTCCAAAAATGTTGAAACATTGGGAGACAGGCTGTTGAAATGGGATTCTGGGGATTGGGAGAATAGAGGATAGGCAAGAGGATTCCAGAGGAAGTGCTTTGGAGAAAGTTTGGAGATGGGTGTGAGGTGAAGAGAAGGGGAATCAAAGAGGTGCTTGAGATCAAAAGAAAGGTATATGTTGAGCTGGGGAAGCCCAGTGAGCAGGGCTCTCAGAAGGAACAAGAATCCCATCTGTCCTCTAGACTGAGGCCTGGCCTCGTCTAGATATTTAACACAGGAAGCCCCTGTTTTCACAGTGATGGCTGGGGAGGGGCCAGGTCTGTTTCAACCCCTCTTCATCCTGAATTCATAAAACAAAACATAAGCCTCAGAAGAAAAAAGATCAAATGAGATGAGTGAGAGGTATAGAGAACGAGGAGCAAGACCATGAACTCATAGACAATGAGCAATAATGACAAGATAGGCTTTCCTCTAGTTTTCTCTAAAATTTTGTTAGGTAGTGACAACATGAACATTTAGGACTGTAGGTTTTACTTGGATGTTTCAGTTTAGATGTGGGTTTATCCCTCAGAGCTCAATGTATTAATACTTCCAGACACCGAGCTGTACTGCTCTTGTAGTTTGTTTCTTGTTAATATTTCTGAATTAGATCTGGAGTGACACACTAATAAAGTTCCTCTCTGGTCTCTCAAGGCTGAAGATTGATTTTTGCTTCCTTGTAGTATATTAATAAATTAGAAAGCTGCATTTACATTCTCAATTCACTGATAATAAAATCTTATTGTGTTGTAGCAAAGTGTGCTTTTATTGATTATTAAGTATTTATTTGTACGTGGTCCTATTTTATTCTTCCAAAAGCCTTCTGAAATAGAATGGGCTTCATCATCCCCAATTTACAGATAGAGAAACTGAGGAGGTTTGATGTGGTTGTGTGATCTGCCCTAGGATCCTGATTAGTAAGTTCCTGAGTCAGCAAATTAACTGGCTTGTGTGAAGGGAGCTACAGTGTGGTCTTTGTGCGGCACATTTTGCTCTTCAAAGTGTTTTCTGGTCTAGAGCCATGTTTGGTCCATGGGAACCCTGGGTAAGATAAGGCAAGTATTCCTAGCCATTTCCTGGATGCGGAAGCTGGGATCTTGAGAGAAGATGTCGTTTTCTCAAGTTCTCTGGGCTAGGCACAACTAAGTTCTCCCAGGACTTTTGCTTTTACATTGGGATTCCTATCTTTTATGATGATTAAACAATACTGGTGACTAATCCATTTTCCTGGAGGAAAACAAGGGAAACAGAGGAAGAGCAAAGACTGCTGCCACTGGGAATGAGATTTTCTTACTTACTCTTTCTGAATTCTAGTAGAATGGGTTGAATGCATTGATGCTGATTCTTTAAGAACAACATCCCCACTTCCAATTAAATGCGGGTTATTTTAATGATGATGATCTTAAACTTTGTATGTACATTTAACCCCAAACTCTTCAATTTTGTCAAAACCAGATCTTTCAATTTCAGTCATTTTCCTTTCCTCTTTTTAATGATTTTTTCTGCCTCACAGCATTGCGTGCACCCCCTTCATACTTATTCAAGAAGCACAGCGTTCACTGAAGAAAGGGAAGACAGGATGATCCACTAGGGAGGAGGGAACTGAGTATTTTCTCTTCAATCTAATTTTTCTGATTTTTAATTTCCAGTTTTTTGTTTGCTTTATAATGAATATGACGTATTAGTAAGTTAGTGTATTACATATATATAACATATATATAAAACACATAAGATATATGTGTGTGTGTGCATATATATGTCACATAACCACACAGACATAATGAGGTATGTGCACAATATATTTTAATTTTGGGTGTGTATGTTCATAAAAGTTTGGATACCTCTAGTGTTATGAGTTGAATTGTTTTCCCCCCAAAATAATGTGTTGAAGGCTTTAACCCTCAGTATCCCAGAATGTGACCTTGTTTGGAAGTCACATTCTGATTTAATTAGTTCACATGCAGACTTAATTAGTTAAGATGAGGTCACATTGGTGTAAGGTAGGCCCTATTCCCAATATAACTGGCATTCATATAAGAAAAGACAGTCATATGAAGACCCAGAGAAACAGGGAAAATGTCCTGTGAAGATAGAGGAAGAGGTTGGATAGCTACAAGTCAAGGAGTACCATGGTGATATGGTTTGGTTCTGTGTCCCCACCCAGATATCATGTTGAATTGTAATCCCCAATGTTGGGGGAGGGACCTAGGGAGAGGTGATTGGGTCATGGGGGCAGATTTCCCCCTTGCTATTCTCATGATAGTAAGTTCTCACATGATCTGGTTGTTTAAAAGTGTGTTGCACTTCCCTCTTCACTCTGTCTCTCTGGCTGCCGTGTGAAGATGTGCTTGCTTCCCCTTTGCCCTTCCACCATGATTGTAAGTTTCCTGAGGTCTCCTAGCCATGCTTCCTGTACAGCCTATGGAACTGTGAGTCAATTAAACCTCTTTTCTTTATACATTACCCAGTCTCAAGTAGTTCTTTTTAACAGTGTGAGAATGGGCTAATACACAAGGATTGCCAGCCATCCACAGAAGTGAGGACAGATGCATTGAAGAGGTTACCACTCAGAGCCTTCAGAAGGGACCAACCTTGCTGCTGCCTTGGTTTCAGACTTCCAGCCTCCAGAACTTTGAGACAATCAATTTCTGTTATTGTAAGCCACCCAACTTGTGGTACTTTGTTATCACAGTGCTCAGAAAATAATATACTTAGTCGATGTTGACAAAAAGTCACCAGAAATAGTTTAAGAAAACTTGACAAATTTAAACTATTTTCAAGTAGTGCGGTCTATCAAGATGACCCTTTAGTTAGGAAACCTAAGAAGACAGAGTTGAAATCTGAGGAGGACACTAGGACTCAGGATGAGAAAATATATCAAGTGCTTTTGAAAGACATCCCATTATTAGGGGAAAACCATGAGCATCTCCACAAAAGTATTGGGTTCAAAAAAGTGCTTGGGAGACTGGGAAATACCATCAGGCTTTCAGAACAAGTTGAGTGATTGAAGAAAGACATTGGGAGCTTGAAAGAGAAAGCAGAGAGGCCTGGGGATAATTTTTGCTGGCTTATTTTTTTCCCATTTGTTTATTTTCTACAAGTCAGATTTTGGAGCAATTAGCAAAATATCATGCAAATATTCCCAGTGTGACTACACATGAATAACTTTAAGTCTGCTGAATATTTGTCTTGTTGCTACAAAATATATCTGCTATTTGCATTAACTTAATCTGTTAAGATATTGTGAACCAAACCACAGACTTCCAGAGACATTTAGGAAGCAACTTCCCATTTTTATTGGACACCTTTGACTACCAAAATCTGCTTTTGTGATCATGTGACCCACCCCAGGAGTACCTCTTTTCCCGGTGCTGTTTCAGACAATATAAAAAGAAACATAATGGAGCATCACATAGGGGAAGTGTTGGTAGAGCAGGAGGATGCTTATCAGCAACAGAAACAAGCAGTGGAATGAATAATTATAGAAAATGGGGTAACACATGGATATGCATTCTGTGTATTTGAAAGAGGGACAGAAATAGACTGAACTTTTGACATGTGCAAAGTACCATGTTACATACTTCACATACTTCATATTATGTCAATCCCATGACCATCCCATAGGGTAGACCTTAGGGAGTCAAATCATTTATCTGACATTAAACACAAAATAAGGAGCAGTGTCAGGGTTTCTTTCATTCAACAAATGCACCTACTATATGCCAGATACTCTTCTATTAATTGGGTGTAAAGAAGTAAAGAAAAAAAAGATGACAAAGAAGAAAGGCCACTGCTCTTAAGGAATTTAATTCTAGTTGTGATATCCAGACATATAAAAGTAAGCAGACAAATACAGAAAACACTTTCAGGTAGAGATGAGTGTTTTTAATAAATCTGTGTGAAGTACCTGGCAGAGAGACTTCTTTAGACACTGTGACCATGGAAGACATCTTGAAGGAGGTAACAGTAGCTGAGACTGGACCCAGTTGTGTAAAGAAGAACATTCTAGGGAGTAAAAAGACCAAGTGCTACAGGTCAGGATGGAGAAAAGTAAGAGATGCAACTGGAATGTTTTCAGCAAGTGGTGATGTGACTTATTACAATTTCTACAAGATTACCTTGGCCGCTATGTCAAGAACAGATTATGCAGGGCAAGAAATTGAGATACTGGTCCAGAGGCAGTTGTTTTTGTCCAGGTAAGCATGGATGGTGCCTTAGACCAGGGTGGAGGCAATGAAGATGCAAGGAATGGACAGATTGTAGATATATTTCGAAAGCAGGTGCTATGGTTTGAATATGTCCCCCGAATTAGAATACGTCCTAGGTAAATGGCATCTGCTGGTAAATGGTAGAGGCTGGACTTTATCCCTGGAACCCTCCATCTGAGCTAGTGATCATAGGCCAGTCATTTAAGCTCTCTGTAGAATAACAACAGGGTCTCTTTTATAAAGTTTTTGTTATAAAGAGACAGGATTAAAAACACAGCTCTTTTATAAAGTTATCAAAAGAGACAGGGTCTCTTTTTTGTTATAAAGTTTTTGTTATAAAGAGACAGGGTTAAAAACACAGCTCTTTTATAAAGTTGTTGTTAAAAGAGACAGGATCTCTTTTATAAAGTTGCTGTAAAGTTCAATATACATAACAAATAAGAGTGTCTGGCTCATAGCTATCTATCTATCTATCTATCTATCTATCTATCTATCTATCTATCTATCTATCTATCTATCTATCATCTATCTATCTATCAAGTGGATATGTCCAGTATTTGAACATAGGGCTGAGTTACACCCAAGCCCATGCTCATTATTTGTAAGTTGTAAGAAAAGGGTAAAATTGATTAAAGTTTAGTGGTAGGGACACCTACTCTCTCTCTCTCTTTTACCAGTGAGCTCCCTACTGGTTTTCCGCTTCCCAACCATGCTGTGGCCAAGGTCTGTTTAAACCCACTAAACCCCCAAAAGCATGGCATTTCCTGGACCTAAAGCCTACATAGTCTCCCCATTGCCCATAACATAAAACCCACGGACCTTAATTTGGACTTATTGAATGACTTCCATAGTCGGACCTCAAGTGCCATTTTTGGTCCTTTCTCCTCATGTTACTTCCTGTGCCCAAATTAGTTTTCTCATTATAAGATGAATGTGATATCCACTTTCCATATTCGTATAGTCATTCATTAATTTATTTATTTTACAAATGCCTTTTATGCACTAGCATTGTGCTAAGAGCAGGGGCAATTGAGATTAATCCATATATTTGTTCTGCCCTTGAGATGTTCTTGATCAAGTGACAAAGGCATATGTAAAGCACACTTAGTAATACAACACAGTGTAACAAGTATACAGTACATACAAGATGACAGACACCCACAGGAGGGAGTCGCAGGGAGATGAAGACAACAGAGCACCCACTTGCAAGGTGAAGGCAGGAGTTAGGAGGAAGAAAAGAGGAAGAGTGTTCTAGCAGAGGAATCTGCCTGCCCAATGGCAGGGAGGCATGATGCTTACGTCATATTTTACGGTTTCACTCTCCTTTTCTCATACTAATTTTTTATCTAGTTCTGTGACCCCTTCACTTTCAAGGCTACCACTCCAGTTACACTGCAACCTGAGGTCTCATAAATTCAGAATGCTGTTGCGATTGAAAGCATGGACCTTGGAGTTGAGGTAAAATACACTGTTTTTGGACCTACCGATGAATATCTGCTTGAGCTTAAGTGAGTTATTTATCCTTGCTGAGTCTTGGTTTCCTCACGTGTGAAATGAGGATAATGAAAAAACCCTACCTTATAGTGGTAGGGGGAGATTAAATGAGCTAATGCGTGTAAGTCTCTTATGACAATGTCCTCTTTGTGTACTGCTCCTTTGTATATTTCCATTCCCACCCTACAAATTTAACACATGACCTAGGGACAACATGTACCACGACACAGTTGCTCAATGAACTAACACATGGACGCATGTGTCTGGCATTATTAGTTTCCTGACTTCCTATCCTCAATCCGTGGCTAAGGTTTTAATTCTGTTTCAGTAAATGACAAATTATTTAGATATAGTTTCCTCCTGGATGAAGACTTTTAAAACATTTATTTAATTATTATTATTTTTTAACCTCTAAATCCCTATTCCGGGGAAATGTCCACTTTGGAGTTCATTTCTTTTCCCAGAAGGAGCAATTCATCAGCTTTTAGAAGATTATGATTCAGTAGGGATTGTTCAAGTCCATGTTACGACATAGGCTCCTTTGAGGCTTCAATACAAGGAAGACACATTTAAGGCCTTGTTGACAGAACTATGAATGTTCATAATAGAACCTTCCATATCTTTTGTAGCCCAGACTCATTCGTCTTCTATAACACTCTGATCTGCATTACTTTATCAGCTGTACCTCCAGGGGCTTTGCTGATAATTCACAAAAGAAATACATCTGCTATTGGCCCTTGTTCCTCAATTATTAGTTTAGTGCGAAAGTGAAAGTAATTGAGGTTTTTGGTATTACTTTCAATGTCAGAACTGCAATTACTTTTGCACCGACCTAATAGTTTTCCGATGTATCCAGGATCACTTTCCACTTTTTCTTCAGCTTTGATTTCTCATTGCAGTGGGATGTGATTGAAGTGCAAGGCTTGGTTCATCCACAGTGAGTGCTGCTGTTGCAGTCACGCGGAGAACTTCTCCAACTTCAGGAGGGTCTCAGGAAAGGGCATCCCAGGAGAGGACACCTCTGCCTGCTTCCACACCAGGAAATGTCTTTGTAGAGTGTCATTAAATGAAAGAATCACTTGAGCTTATTTCTTATGGTATGATACAGCAATCTACTAAGCCGAAGTGGTTGGGATTTACTGGTAACAAACCCCAACAAATGTACGCAATAGACAGAAGTAGATCAGAGAAGTTGGCTGTATTTTTAATTGGAAATTCATGTTTTTAAAGTCTTGATCCAGGAAATTGACATTTTAGAAACAATGTCTAATTTTACTAGTTGATATTTTCTGTTTTTCAGAGGTGGAGTGGAATGGAGGAAGGGGTCATAAAAGTGAAATTTATAGCTATGTGAATACACACACACACACACATACACACTTAGCTCTGTGTGTGTTTCCTTTGTGATATTTTTGAAACACATATTGACTTTTGCCCCTAAATTATTTGTTTGACAGTGCTGAAGTAGCTTATTATTTGTTTCTTCAATCAAATCAGTGGAGGTGTGCGGCTTTCTTTCTTTATAGCTGACACACCCACTATAACACACCTAGTGGGTATTTAAGACACCCACTTTCTTTCCTTTGTTCCCACCCTAAAGATCTGAAAAAGTTGCAATTTCTCCATTAGATTGCTCTCTCACAATTTGAGTCACAGTTAGCACAATTGCAGAAAATCTCTGGTCCCCACTTTGAATTCCCCTTTAATGTCCTTCCCCAGAAATTCTTGTTTAGACCCTGTTTCCAAGTTGAATAACCAGAGAGGCATTGTGCAGCCTTTAATTTGAGATCAAGAGGTTGTCTGTTTAAGAAACAACATGGTTCCATACATGCAGTACAAGGAATTGTGCTACATCCTTTCAAAAAGACCTGAGGAGGTAGGGGAGGTAGGGGTGTGTGTGTGTGTGTGTGTGTGTGTGTGTGTGTGTTTACTGTAGCTGAAATATGCTCTGGTCTTTTTCTCAGAAAAGAGAAGAAAGACCATATCTTGGTTCTCAATGCAGCTAACAAGACAGATATTAAGCCATGACTTTGAATTCTAAAATCAAAAGTAATTCTTGGAGACTTAGTTGGTGTCTAGTGGTAGCCCCCTCCTCAAAGAGCTCACAGCTACATGAAGAGATAGGAAATAAGCACCTATGGCAAGAATGAACAGGACTCATGGAGTAGAACCCTTCAAGCAACTTTATTTTTGTCCCCGTCTCTTCCTTTAAACCTGTTCAGTGATAGCCGAACTGGATGAACACTCAGAGCCCTACTGCTTTTTTATTTACTTTCAGGTGAGGAAAGTCCAATGGCCACTTTGAGGGGAAAAAGGTCATTAGGATCAGTGCAAAACACCATTTTTATATTCTTGCAGAGGTAAGTCTTTACCTCTCTTCTTCACCTTCTCCAACTGACCCCCTCTCCCTTCCTTGCTCACCTCCTCCCTGCTCTAGGACTCATCTCAGGCCTTTCTGAGGTTAGAGAGAAAAGTAAGAGAACAGGACCATTCTTTCATGACTGGTACTGTTGTAAGGTGGCTTTGCTTTCTCCGGGCTGGAAACTGTAACATGATTAAAGATGGCTTTCTTCTGGGGAAACAGTTCAGAGCTGTGCAGAGATTGCCTGCTGGACACCCCCTGCCCTTCTCTTGACACCAGGGCTGTGTATTTCTTGACTTGCCCTTTCTTGTACCTACCTTTAGCTCCACTTCCTCTGCCAGCCTGTTACTACTGGGGCCCTCATCTCCTCTGTAAGACATAATTCTTTTTAAAAGTGACCTCAGGCTGTTTCTCTTGGGGACAAGTGACATCTGGTCCACAGGATTTCCCACATTTAACCAGTCATTGGAGGGAAGTGCAGTTCACTCACAGGCTGCTGAACTTCCCCAGATGTGGGTTTGGTGTGGATCTCTGTACTCTCTGCTGTAGAACCATCATGAGAGTTCCAGGCTATTCCTTGAAGTCCTTTCATTAGGCTTGGGTGAATAGGTAGCATCCTCCCCCCATTGCCAAGAGGGGAGATTTTAGGCCGCTGAATAGCTATTACCAAAATATTTTTTTCACAATTCCCACTCTCCTAATTATTTTCTATTCTCCCTGTGCGGGAAAACAAGTTTGTTGACTTTGGAAGCCGGTCATTAGTTATTTCCTTTGCAGATTTGCATCTTGCACTTCACGTTGGTGTTTCATAGGTACTGAATTTTGGTACTTCACTTTTAATCTTTATCACCTTGATACATGTTTCGTAGACGGTTGAGGCCATAAGAGTTGACCTCCTGTTGTGTATGGGTTATATAGTGATTAGGACTATGAGAGAAGAGAAAAGTAGAGAGATCTCAGTGTTCTCTGCATGTAGGTGACAGTCTTAGGGCAGACTTTGGGGAGGAAGAGCGTGTTTCTGGGATAAAGAATGGAAAAAAAACTTGGACTGTCATAGGAGACTGAAAAGGCTTTGCAGTTAAGGGGGTATTGTGTCAGTTCAGCCTGAGAGGAGCTGGAGCAAGTGTATGGATGTGAGAAGGCAGAATGGCCTTCTACGGTGGCAGGATTCCAAGATGACCCCCAGTGACAGCCTTGAGTGGGGTGACCAGGACCTGTGATATGATGGGATGTCACTCATGAGATTACGTTATATTATTTGCAAAGGTGAACTGAGTTTTGCAGATGTAATTAGGGTTCCTAATTAGCTGACATGGAGTTAATCAAAAGGGAGGTTGTTCTGGGTGCATTTGACCTAAGGAGGTGAGCCTTTAGATAGGAGAGACTATCCTGCTGACCTGGAAGAAATTATAGAGTCATTTTGTGAACTGCCCAGGGGGAAAGGTAGCCTCTAGGAGCTGAGGACTCCAATCCTCAGATAAAATCCCAGCCTTGGATGCCACCTTGGTTGCAGCCATTGGAGTTCCTGAGCACAGGACCCAGCTAGGGCACATTTGGATTCCGGAGCCATGGAAATTGAAATAATATATGGCATTGTTTTAAACTGCTCACTTTGTTACTCAGCCACTACACCTCTCTTCATGAAACTGTTTTATGTTGGAACATGTTAAGAGACAAGGATACAAGAGCTAGGGAAGGGCCTAGTTAGGTAGAATTTAGGATGCCACACTTGATGAGAGTGATAGTAATTCAGTAAAGACCCAGACATGTGTTACAAAAATCTGGTTTGCTCATGTTTCATATTCTTTACGGGTTGGCTGGGGGTGTTTCTTAACATTATCCCACCCTAGAACCCATGCCAATGGGCATTTCCTCTGCTATGGCTATTGTAAAAACACATTTATGACTTCTGCCTGAAAATGTCATATTTTCCTTTTGCTCATGTTTTACTGGCCAGAGGAAGTTGCACAGATACACTTAACTTCCAAGGCTCTGTGTATGAATGAACCAGACATATTTATTGAACTTTATTAGTATAAAATACTTATTTTAGGTTCTTGAACAAGAAGGTGACTTGAAGACAGCCAGCCTCTTAATTTATATCCCAGTGCCTTCCTTCTCATCCCACATTCTGAGAAGGCGTACAAGGTTCCACTGCAAACATGCGAATTTAGTATTGACTGTTGGATCCTAGACAGAACAGTGAGCAACACTAAGCAAACATATACATATATTTTATTGTTAACACAAGAAACATCCTGTGTTAGAAAAAGAAAAAAAGATGTTTCTTGCCCCAGTAGTCTTGCTGGATCTAAAATGGATTTTGAGCCCATATTTACTCTAGGGATTTCCATTTTCCTGCCTCTTTTATGCCTTCATGCACTCTTTCTCACCTCTCCTGAGAGTCAGTTTTCTAGTTAATTCAGGATCAGATGGGGATGACTCAGCAGATCTTCAAAGACAGATGATAGGGAAAATTATGAGAGGTATTCTAGTCAAAATGGTTGCACTATGCCTTAGAAAACAGTGCAAGAAAATAGAGGTATAAAAACTTATCCAGCATTACCAGTTGGATTTATTCCAGTTAGTAACAATATTACACAGCCTTTAAAATTTTTAGGGCACTTTCATCTCTCTGAAGGCTGATATAGAGAGGACAATTGTTGTGACTTCACTTGTGATAAATAAAAAATTGTGAGACAGAGAATGTTTGACTTGCTTTTCTTCTTCCCCTTCTTCCATCAAAATGATGTCTTAGAAAAAAAAGATTTCTGGTATTTTACTTCTCCAAGAATTATCTGAATTTTAAGCTTTCAGGTGAAATGGAGTTTATCTTCTCTGTGAAAGTTATTTCAGGCATAAACAAAGATATGGTGGAGACTGGTATGCGATGGTAAAATTACAGACAGGGATTGCCATCCTGTTGATCCTTTGGAGGTCCGGCGTGAGTGAGGGAGCCAGAAAATGACTTCGAAAATGAGAAGATGAGTGAACATGCAAAATGTGACAAGCCCAGCAAGTAGCCAGGTAAATGGAGGGAGAAATTGGACAGAAGGCCTTACAGAATTCAGAGAAGGAGAGAGTTCCACAAGGAGGAAAGGGTACATTGTCAAATTGCATAGGGAAATCTGATGAAAGGAGGAAGGTAAAGAGTTCCGTGGATGTAGCAAGTCAAGGTCACTACTGACCCAGTCAAGGACCTAGTTTGCAGAGGGGGAATGGACGCCAGATTGTGGGACACAGACTGATTTCCAAGAAGGTGTAAAGGGAATTGGTGAACAGGGTGATAGATATGGTAAGAACTACAACCTCAAGATAATGGTTGAAGTTCTTACTATGGAGAAGATCTGTCTGTTTATAGGTAGAAAAAAATAGAATCAGTAGAGAAGGCAAAGTCCATTACACAGGTGAGAGATGGTGCTGTTGCTGGAGTCAGGTCCCTGCAGAGGCTGAACCTCGAGTGCAAACATCGGTCTCTAACAGGAAGAGGGAGCTCTTCTCTAGAGGTGAAGTCCGGTGGAAGGAAGAATGGGTCTCAGAAAGGAGGTAGGGTGGGGCTGGAAAGTGAGTCCATCCAATTCTGGAGGGCTCAGTTTACTTTATAACCAGGCAGAAAGCTCATCTGCAGGGAAGGGAAGATGAAGCCCCAGGGCCTGTGTAATTTTGCAAAAAATGCCGTAGAATTTAGGTAACATGGAAATGCTTCCTTGCCTTTGAATAAGGCAGAAGGGGAACCAAGTCCAGGAAGTTCTTTGAACCAGTTCTCCCTTCACATCTTGTCTTATCCCTGGCTGGTCTTGAAATATCATGTCAAAGGTAGGGAATAAGGTAAGACCAGTATCTTTGATCAGGTCTGAAGGGAGCACGGCTTGGACAGAGACCTGGCTCTGTGACTTCTGTGAGTGTTACTGGGGTATGAATATGAAACTTGTGAGTTCACCTTTTTAATTTTAGCACATCTAAATCATGAAGAATATGACGTTGATGTCTCTTTTCACATTTGCATCTGGGAGAAAGTTTGCCTCATTCAGTCAAGAGAACTCTTTTCTTTGTTAAACTTTGTGAGGCCTTTGTGGTTTGAGTTTAGTGCTTTTCTTTTGGAGAAATGTGTTTTATGTTTAGGGGGATTTGTCATTTGTTCTGTCGAAGAGCATCTCATAAAAGACACTTTTTCTTTCTTTCTTTTTTTTTTTTTTTTTTGCAGCTGTTGTCAGTAGAACTGGAGGAGGGGTTTTCATCTACATAGATTAGGTTGATGTACCAATCTCTTTCTTCTCTGGAGTTTTTAAGAAATCTTCCGTGATTGGTTGAGCATGAGGAATCTCCCTGTGACAGCTCTATAAAGAAAGAAAGACAATAAAGACAATCTAATAGGAAGTCAGTCGATGAAGATTTTTGTCTGGAATAAATTTAGCGCATCTCATAAAGTTTTTATAGATGCTACCTTTCAGATGCTTAGAATATTATTATCTATCCCAACGTTTCTCTCTTCCCGATTTTTCTTATTCTTGCCTAAAAAAACAAAAACTTTAAGGATGTTCTTCTGTGTCTGTTTAAGCTCTTAGCAGAGTTGTTTAAATGGCTGATTTTTCTTTTTCCACTGCTTGGTGTTCTTTTCCTATGGGATTTCATTAGAGTCTTCCACAAAAATCTGACAATTTGTGGGTGTCGCAATGAAATTTGTGATTTGTATTTTTACTTGGCTTCAACACATAACCCTCAAAAGGCCCTGCATAAACAGGAGGTTTTGGTAGTTTTGTGTCAAAATGAAAGAAAAATGAAATTAGGATAGAGATAAAATATCTGATGATTACTTTCAATTAATAGAACAGAAAGTTACCCCAAACCTAGCTTGTAGCAACTAAAAGCAAGCCACCTAAAAATTCACCTTACAAGTGAGAACAGAACAAAATAAACAAAAAAGAGTTAGGAACTACATTATTCAGAATAGTACATACTTTTTAATGCCGAGGGTTTTTTTGTGGGTATTAGATCCTCCCTCCCTTTCCCCCATCCTCCCTCTCTCTTGTCTGTTTTGGGAAGCAGAGAGTGCCAGTTCACAAGGAAGCAAGGATTCTAGGGCAGCTGCAGAGGAAATATGTATGTGCCAGGTAAAATATATCCATATCTTTCCACATGGATGGTGCTTGATGAGCCTGGCTTAATGTCCCCCGGGTCTGAGGAGTTGTGAGACTCTATAGCATATTTTATTATTTAATGGGATAGAGAGTATGTCGTCACAGTGAGGCACCCATCATGGCCACAATCCTTCCTAATACCCTTTGTATAAAAAACTGAATTCGTTTCTTCATTTTCTGAAAAAAAGTGGGGGAGGGTAAAAGGAATCTGAATTAAGAGAGAATTATCTCCTGGAAATCTTTCTCTTCCCTAAATCTTTATAAGTTAAATGTTTTGATTTCTGCTAGTGAAGCTTCCCTTTTCATGGCAAGAAAAGAGCAGTGAAAATGTGTTTTAATTTTTTTTCTCTTTCAGAGAATCATATTGGGGTCATAAAATCATACCTTTTCTATGATGTTGCCATTGCTTCTTTATGTCCACGAGGAGAAACCAGGTATTCAAGGATCTGAGATTCGTTTTTCTTAAAACTGCAACAAATTTATATACATGTATGTATACACATATACATTTATAAATATAGTTATATATAATTGTGTTTATATAATAAATGTATGCATTTATTTATATATAATATACATACATTTATTTATACATAAGTATATATTTATATATAAATGTATGTTATATTTATATATTATTATATATAAATGTATGCATACATTTATAATATAATAAATGTATGCATACATTTATACATATATATACATTTATATGTATATGTTACAGAAAATGCTGAAGCCAGGAATGTAAATCCTAAACCCATGGCTGTGACTCCGTTTGCTTCCTGCCTTAAGAGATAAGGAAGCGCCACCCTGGAGGAAGACTAGGTTGGCAGGGAGCTGGGAACAGGCATCCCAGAGAAAGTGGCTCTGAGATGCCCTTGGGCATCCACACAGGAGCTATGTCTGGGGGACTGATCTCAGGTGCTTATGGTACTCCCTGGTCTCCAGATAGGTGGAAATCACCATATGGAACCTTAGACTTGGAACTTTATTCTGGTTGCTAAGACAGATAACAGAAAAATAAACAATATTTCTCTGGGAGTTCAAAATTGTGAGCTTTCCTAACAGCAATACCATTTGCTCATGGTGTGACCTTGGGCAAGTGAAGTTACTTAATCTGGTTGCATCTCTATTCTTCTGTAAAATGTGCATAGTAACTCCTGTCCTGCTTATCTCTTGAGTGTGGCATGTGTCAGGTAGTGCAGGGCATGTGGCTGCCTTAGTGTAGAAGTAAAAGTGCTTTACAAACTGAATAAGCTTATGACTGAGTGCTTTCTCTGTGCCTGGCCCTTTGCTGAGCTCTCTAGTAAATGCCCAAGACCTACAGACCACAGTCCTCACTTCTCAGTGGGCTGAGAGGTTAATTCAAAGAAGGAAAAAGCAGTGACAGTGTTAGGTACCTCAGCAGGACTGTCCTAGTAAGCAGTAGGCAGGTGTATTTAATGTAGTAGCCCTCAAACTCCCTCAGAGGTATATGGACTGTGGAGCTGGGGGCAATAAAGGACAAGGAGTTGCCGTTTTTTTATTGTCTCTGAGACATGCTCCGCCTTCCTTCCCTCCCCACATTTTCAAATCTCTTACAGTTAGGGGTTGGTTATAGTTTAAATAGTGGCTCTTTTTTGTTAGTGGTGGAGAAAATAATGGTATGCTTTACAATCTATGGAGTCTTACATTCAATAAAATACTGTACAAGAAGAAAACTACCATATATGTGATATCCAACACCACTAAGT
The DNA here is from genome assembly GCF_009828535.3 of Hylobates moloch. Classification (NCBI taxonomy): domain Eukaryota; kingdom Metazoa; phylum Chordata; class Mammalia; order Primates; family Hylobatidae; genus Hylobates; species Hylobates moloch. The sequence continues at coordinate 57,821,922 of NW_026652290.1, read as the reverse complement.
TCAATGTTGAGAAGAATTTTAAAGAGCCTCTCAGCATCAAAACAATTGAATCTATCATCAATTTTATAAAATGGGAAAGAGATATTTCACATGGTTGTCTTTATCCAGAGCTTTTGATTTTCAGAGGGTACAACTGCTTTATTCTCTTTAGAAATTAATTATTTTCAATTTTAGAAATAGAATCTTATCTAGGGGGAAGAAAAAAACTAAGACAAGAAATTGAGCCAGACGTGAAGAGAAATCACTGGGTTTGTAGCCATGAACTTTTATCTTGAACACAGCTTTCAAATCCAGGCAGTCAGTTCTAAGTCAACACTGTGCTGCTTCTATCTTTTTTTTGACTGACATGCTTTCCTGTTTTCTTTATACTACATACACTAGGACTGAAGAGTCATATTGGAGACACTATACCTTGGGAATCAAAAGCAGGCTGGGATTGGCAGTGGAGGAGAATGAGAGAAGTTTGTGTAGGGGAGAAAAGACTTTTCCTCTATCCCACTGTGATCTGTGTTTGGGCCTGAAAATTAAATGGACAAAAGCCAGATTAACAGGGAAAGGCTTACAGGTTGTATTTGATGTTAATATTTCTACATGTACACAGAGGGCTCACATATAAGAAATGAAGACCCCAAAACGTGAATAGTCCTGAGAGCTGATATACTATTTTAGCAAAGAATGATAAAGTTTTTGTGGAGATGTGACAAGATAGAAGAAAAAGGAGTTTGGGCTAGAGATGGTAAGCTATGAAAAAGTTACTGGGAAACATAGAAGAGGACTAATGGGAGATTATCTCTGAAGATTTGTACAAATTCATCTCAGCTTTGATTCCCTCTCTCCAGTGATAAGAATGTTCTCTTCTTCCTGGTACACAGAGAGCAACTTTCTCATGGAAAATTTATGCCCTGCTTTTAGAGAAAAAGGGAAGTCAAAGAGTCCTTCCTACAGCTTTTTCTAAATGGCCTTCAGCTCAAAATAATCAAAATGCAAGAACAGAATTTTTGGGATGGTTTATTTTTATTTCTTTCATTTGTTCACATCCTTACACAGTCATGCATTGGCTAATGATGAGGATACATTCTGAGAAATGTTTCATTAGGTGATTTTGTCATTGTGTAAACATCATACATTATACTTACACAAACCTAGATGGTATAGTCCACTACACATCTAGGTTATATGGTATAGTCTATTGCTTCTAGGCTACAAACCAGTATAGCATGTTACTGTACAGAATACTGCAGGCAATTGTAACACAGTGGTAAGTATTTGTGTATACTTAAACGTAGAAAAGGTACAGTAAAAATATGGTATAAAAGATTTAAAAAATTGTACCCCTGTATAGGGCAACTCTATAGTAACCTTATGGGAACACCATTGTACATGCCGTCCACTGTTGGGGGAAATGTCATTATGTGGTGCAAGACTGTACTTTCCTTGAAAGAAGAAATTGGATCTACTTACCATTTTAAAATGCTTCTTAAGTTATCACTTGGCCTTTTGCCCAAAGGTTCCAATGTATGGTAGACTCCTCCAGGCACCCCAGTGCCTGGTCTGAATCAATTCCTGGCTTTAGGATCACAGTCCTCTTCCTGGCATTTTTTTTCTTCTGTGCCTTGACCTTTTTGGTTGTTGTCGTTAACCAAGCTGACTTCCATCTTGACCTGCTCCCCATGCCTGCTCGTTCCAGCAGGTAGGTTGAGACCCTCAGTTCTATCAGCTCCCTAGCCCTACCACTCCTTGCCATCTTTTTTTGGGAAAATCAATTCTTTTTTCTCTCTCCTAGCAGTTTAGAATCAGACAGGCTCTGGGTTCAAATTCAGTCTTTGCTAGTTAGCTTCTCTATTGCTTCCTCAGTTGTCAGCACTCAGCCCATGAAAGTTATTCTTTGTTTAATCTTCTTTTTACTTCTACTAGTAGTTGTTGTAGTGGTGGTCAGGCTAGAAATACTTGGGGACAACAGGGCCTTGCAGTACTACTCACATTAATTTGTGATGGCATTTCTGTGCTCTTTGAAACATCTAGCAGCCCTTCTCAAAGTTTTCTAGAGGATTAAGTCCTCATGCCCTAAGACATCCACTGTATGTAATAAATTAATCTATCTCCTCTGCATCTAGAACAGTACTGGTGAAGTACTTTCCTTGGGAGAATTGAGAAAATAGTGACTGAAATCATTTTCTATGGGACTTAATTCTCTCAAGGAACCTGGGTTGGGAAGAATGGTTAAAGAATAGATTTCCATAATTTATGATGTTGAGCTTACATTTGAAAGCTGTTTGATTTAGAAGAATGAGTGTGACTCAAAAGGGAAGGAAGCTAATACATGAATTCCAAATATAGCATGTTTATAAGGCATTCTGAAGACTCTATCTGCAAGAGGAATTTTTCTGTTGTTTATAGCTATCCTCTGTAGACCTGATCCTGAAACCTATTTTCCAAGTAGTAACCTTTATTTTTACATTATTGAGCCTGAATGCTGATCATAGACTTTCCTTGCAGGTGGTGCTAAATGAGAATGTTGATGCATTTATTTTGGAAGCCACTGGGGAATGCTGTCCAGAATTTTAGCTGATCTTACTTTCACTGCACTCTTTTTATTGAAAATATATTTTTGGTTGACATTCAAAAAGGAGACAAGAACAGGCAGATGTCTGGAATAAGACTGCCACATCAAGTCTTCCCTTTCATTTGCCTCTCCATGACAAGCAAAGTAGTGTTTGGAGATGTGGGAAAACTTTCCAAATTCATTTGAATTGTGAAGACACAAATCCCAAAAGTACATAGATGGTGCTGGTTGTTCTGAACTGCGGTGGGAAATTTTGGCTCAGAATTACTACTCAGACTGGAGAGAGAAGGTGGTTGAGCACTTTCTTTCTGAAAACATCCAGACCTTACGGAGTAGATGGGAACAGAATGGTGAAATCAGAAAGAAGGGTGGATGAATTTTCCGCAAATAAATCATATGGTTAAAGAAGGAGAAAGAGAACTTGCTAGAACTCTGAAGGGGCTGCTTGGCTAGAATGCATTTACCTTTGGAAATAAAAAGGTGTTTCCAGTGGTCTTTTGGAAGCTGTATGTACTAGTCTGTTCTCCTGTTGCTATAAAGGAATACCCGAGACTGGGTAATCTATAAAGAAAAAAGGTTTAATTGGCTCACGGTTCTGCAGGCATAGCAACATCTGCTTCTGGGGAGGCCTTAGCTTATAATAACGGGAGAGGGTGAAGCAAAAGCAGGCACATCACATGGCAAAAGCAGGAGTGAGAGAGCGCAGCGGGAGGTGCTACATACTTTTAAACGACCAGATCTCAGGAGAACTCACTCTCTATTGAGAGGACAGTACCAAGGGGGATGGTGCTAAACCATTCATGAGAAATCCACTCCGGATAATCCAGTCATCTCCCACCAGGCTCCAGCTCCAACACTGGGGATTACATTTCCATATGAGAAACTGGGTGGAGATACACATCCAAACTATATCACTGTCCATCATTAATGGTTTTTCAGGCTCTTTGAAATGTTCTCTGACTGTACTATTACAGACTTGTTTTGATTCAGGGCAGACATAAAAAGAGTGAATGTGAGTGGGATCTGTTAGCAAGAAAAGCAGCACTATTACATTCTCAATAAGCCCCACATTCAGAGCACATACCCCCAGCTCATTCCAACACAAGTTACAGTAATTTAACATCCTGGTGACTCTGGTATAGTGAAACTTTAATTATGGCTAGAAATTGGCACAGCCATTTCACCTTTTGCAGTCTAGTACTTAGTCTCTTTCAAGGGGCATTAATGTTTAAGCTATTTAGCTAAATGACAATTATTTTTATGAAAAGGTTAAGCTATCTATACACTTGTATTAAGGGGATATTTTGCTTTTCCTGTAGAGATTTATCTTCACTTTAAAGTTGAAACACGAAATAAGCCATGGAAATAAAAAAGAAAAAGAAAAAGTGGAATAGTAAATCAGAAGAATTTCTCTTTCAACATCTCCTTCAAATGAGCCTACAATTAGATAGGGATTGTCAACATCGCATGCATTTGCCAAAGCCCAGTCATATTTTTTGGATTTAGTGGAGGTAGGGATATTACGGGAAGAGAAAGTTAGACAGAAATTCTGTGCTTTGAAACCTAACTGTTTCTGTGTGTTTATGAACAAACTAAACAAAATTGATAGTCCTCTGAACATCCAGTTGAGCTCACCTGTGGGAAATCCCTGGCTATCCTCTGGCAATGAACTTATAAATAGCTCAACTGATTGAAAAACAGGGTTGAGGAGGTAATTTTTTAAAATTCCTGGTAAATTTGTAAAACAGGCTACAAAAGAAAGCATTTTTCTAATTCTTTGGTTGTTTATTGCCAGTTATCATAGACCCAACTGCTTCCCCACCTGTCCCCATTCACATCTAGATAGCAGCAACTTCATAGATTGGGAAAAACTTTAAAACAAATAACATACCAGTATTATGGGTCATTTTGTGATCCATTCGGTTGAAAACAGTTTTGGGGAGTCATTTTAAAATGGGGAAAATCAGTGCCTAGAGTAAATGAAGTTGTCCTGTGTTACCTAAGGAGCAAGTTAAGGAGGGAGGGATGAGCACCATCACAGGATGCAAAAACTCAGGGAGAGATAAGATCAATGACATCAATCAAAACCAGGAGCACTGGACTTACTGCTACAACATTACTTTACCTTGACCTGCACACGTTACAAGGAGATGTTCTGTGTATCCCATTCTGAGTCCAGGATCAGAGGGATGCCCTGCTGGCTGGTTAGGTTTAAAAATACCTGGTAGGTATCTTCTAGTATCTAATTCCTGGGCAGGATAGACCTTGTACAACCAGCTTCATTCTGAAGGTATCGCTAGAAATTCAGCCTCACAGTGATCTTTGAAATCTGAGCTGGTAGCTTTTGGGGGGCTGCTAATGAGAATCATATAATAACACTAAAGAAAGATCTGAATGAACATGCCGGATGACTGCATTTGTATTCACTGAATTGGCTGTAAGATGAATCGTGTTTGGGGCTGCCTAAGCACGCAGCCTCTCCTAAAATTTGGCTGTAGCACCTATTGAAATAGAAAGGAAGATAAAAGTGGTTTCACGAGTGTGATGAAATGATCGTGTTATTGATATGCTAATTTAGATGTGGCAATTGCCTAAGAGATGACTCTTCCTGTGAGACAGTCTGCGCATCTGAGCCCACATCCAATGAAAATGTCTTTCCTCCAGTGTTGTGTGTTTGCATGTGTGTGCGTGCATACACAGATATCTTACTCTTTGACAAGCCCTTTTACGAGTGTCAATCTTGGTATGTTTCCACCCAGGGGATTTTTCTGTCACTACTTTAGCATACATTTTTAATTATTGTTGGCTGAACATAACCTCTCCTTTTCAAATACCATTGCATGCTTGACAAGATTTGGAACCTTCTAGAAAAGGGTTCCAGGCTCAGTGGCTCTGATCATGAATTAGTGACTAATTTGCTTGACTAGAGCATCCACCTAAGGCAAAGGGAAGAAAGTGGAGTGTGGCCAACTCAGGACCAGTCTAGTGGAGAGGCCCATCCCAGAGACCTTTGACCGGGACCCCTCAGGTGAAATGGCCTCCTCCAATCACCTCAGTTAGCCTCCCCTGAATGATAGGCTTTGGGGAACCCAGCAGTCCTGAGGCACTGTTGTCACTGTGGATAAACAAACCGCAATATCTGAACCACAGGCTCTCCCTGCAGCAATGCAAATCAAAAAGTATATGCATATTTTGAAACAAGACAAAGCCATAGATTTTTAAACCTCAGCATGGTGATAAATAAAAATGTGCAGCAAATCTGCCATTTGTGTGTGACATCTGAGGGGCAATTCATCAGGACTTGAGTTTACTTGAAAAGAAGATAATCATGAAAAATTGTCAATGTAACACTAATTGTGGGGGGTATTAATCCTGTTCATGTTGCTTTCTCCATTAGCACAATCGCTAAAATGCACCATTTGGCCTCTGGAGTATTTATACTTTCCTTTCCCTAATTATGAATGTGGAGGCTGCTGAAGCATAATAGCTGGGAAGTAAAAAGGATCTAGAATGAAATGGAAAAAAAAACCCCACGACAGAGATGAAAAATGCTATGTTGGAGCTTGCAACCCCTGGCTCAGCAAGGCCTTCCAGGTCATTCATCTTGCCTTTGATTTGTCAGCCTTTTCACTTCAAATAGGTTTACAGGTTTTTAGCTGAAACCAATTAAAGAGAGCCAATTGGCAGGGTTAGCACTTGTGGTGTTTATGGTGCGCATTGTATTGATTTATGCTGCTCAGCAGCTACAGTGAAAAGCAAACTATATGAAGAGGAAGGGAAACCTCAGACTGGGGAGGGATTACAGTGCACAGGATTAGTTCGAGGACAGTAATGAACAACACCATAAAGAAAACTGCTGACTCTACAAGTTCAAGCAATAGGAGATTTTTTTTGTTAAGAAAGACAGACTAATGGCTATAATGTAGTGACAAGTAATTATGCAAGATGCTTAGTATCAATTGACGGTGCAGGGTCCTTTTATCTGAAGTAGCAGAAAAGGATGCAGGGAAAGGGAACACATTAGCTGGTTGTGTTGTGGCTTCTTTAGGCTTCACCTTCCAGGCAAAGACATAGTTGGGTGGGGCCTGAGGGAATGAGCTGCAGGAGAATAGAGTATGGAGTTACTGAGTGGTGAGACAAGGATGAATTTTTTGTTGTTGTTGTTGTTGCCCAGGCTGTAGTGCAGTGGCGCGATCTCGGCTCACTGCAACCTCCGCCTCCCAGGTTCACACCATTCTCCTGTCTCAGCCTCCCGAGTAGCTGGGACTACAGGCACTCGCCACCACGCCAGGCTAATTTTTTGTATTTTTTAGTAGAGATGGGGTTTCACCGTGTTAGCCAAGATGGTCTCGTTCTCCTGACTTCGTGATCTGCCCACCTCGGCCTCCCTAAGTGCTGGGATTACAGGCATGAGCCACCGTGCCCAGCCAAGACAAGGATGACTTTTTAAAAGTCTTGCAATATTGGAAATAGCTGGTAGGTCACCTAAAATTGGCAGGGTCAAAATATTGAGTGAGATATTCTGGAAAATGGGAAGCTTTGCAGGAAATACCCATGCAATGAAAGTGATAAAGAAAAACATTGGGTAACTTCTGAGGTCCTTTCCTGCCTTCTAGCTTTACAGGGCATAGAATAGTCACTGTGATGTCCATAGTCTTGAAGAGTTGATGACTTACATGCTTAATGATATAACATCATCTGAATTGGTAGGTGGTAGAGAGTGGGCAAAGTATTGGCATTTTCGAACATAAGACTAAAAGATTCTACTTTTGGGGTGGGAGGGTGAGAAGAACCATAACTTTTTTGTTTGTAGTCCTCTATAGCACAGGCTCATGAAATTCAGGAATGGCAATCGAAAACTCTTTTGACATGTCTTATAGATTCTTGGAGACAAAAGCTTTGATTATCGAAGAAAAAGACGTTTAAGAAAGTTAAATGACCAGTTTGGTTTGAAAAATAGCTCAGGCTGGATTGTCCTGTAAGACTTTTATGACTTAATGTTAAACTTCATAAAGACAGGTGAGCCAGGTGCAGCCTTGAATATTTGTAATAATAACAATAATAATTATGAGGTGTTAATATTCAGGCCTTGACTTTGTTTAATAGCTTATCCTGGTTTTTAAAGTGCCATACATACATCAACTCTTTGATTATCAAAAACATCCTGTGAGGTTATATAAGGTTAGGCATCATTATCCCCATCTGAAAGATGAAGGAATAGCCTCAGGTAGCTTAAGCGATTTATTGTGGCAACTGATAAGGGGAAGGAGTAGAAAGGAATGAACAACTATTGAAGACTTATGACTCACCAGATCTTGGACTAGAATATGCATATTCTAGTCCAAGTGTGTAAGGCCTCAAAACTACAATCGAGTCCCTTTTTTTACAGGAGATGAAATTGGACTCAAACAGGTGGAGCAAACTGACCCCTCGTCAGTAACAAGCAAGAGAGGACACTGGGTTTTGAACCCAGGTACCGAGCTCTGGCTACTCATATATAATTTCTCTCTCTTGATCATAATGGTTATTCTGTTAAAAAGAAATTTCCCTGGTCTAGAACGTAAGGAGCTTAGAAGTTTTTACTCCATCCTAATAACAAATAAAAAGCTGTACAAACAAAAAATCAACAACCCTTCTCAGATCCTTGTCCCCATAATGGGAGAGACAGGCAAATACACCTTACAGGAGCAGAAACCTAGATAGAAACAAGTGCTGGGGTGGGAAAATCTGAACTGTAATTGACAAATTGCTGGAGGCTCAGTGTGGACAAGTTTGAGAGGTAAACATTTCAGGTGGATCCAGTTATTGGGGGAGCCCTCACACTTTTGTGAGTTCTGTCTCTAAAAGCTCTATCAGGCAGGTTCTCACAGTGAGGATCAGAGAAAAATAATCCCCTTGGGTTTCCTGTACAGAGAGGGAAGAAGTGACCATCTTGAAATATACCAGAGCATTCTGTTCTTAACGAGGCCTGCCCTCAGCAGAAGCTGTTTCACCAGAGCCTCATCTATGCAGGTATTATCAGAGCCTAACCTACCTGGGGAAAGGGAAATAGCTTCAGCCCATTCCAGCCTTCCACATGGACGAATAGGCAGAGACAGAGGACTTTTGGGGCAGTAAAAATACTCTGTATAATACTATACAGTAATGTCATTATACATTTGTCCAAACCCACATAAAGTACACCAAGAGTGAACCCTAGTGTGAACTGTAGTCTTTGGATGATTATGATGTGTCAGTGTAGGGTCCTCAGTTGTAGCAAATGCACCACTCTGGTGGGGGCTGTTGATGGTGGGTGAGGCTGTGCATATTTTGGGGGAGCGGGTACATGGGAACTTGCTGTACTTACTGCTAAATTTTACTATGAACCTAAAACTGCTCTAAAAAAATAAAGGTTATTTAAAAAAAAAAGGAGATTCCACATAAGCCTCAGTATCCACTCAGGGCAAACTGGAGAAGCACTGTGATCGGTTTGTAGTTCTTGTCTTCTTTCAGTATAGATGAGCTCCCTTTCAGTTTGTATGTCTCTTCCTCTGAATAACTTTTCCCTATCTTCCATAGTACAGTCAGGCCATAGCCTCTTCTTGTCTCCCAAAACCTATGGCAATTTCCTTTGTCATTGCACATCGAAGTAAGACAACCACATAATTTATTGTCCAAATCAGGACAATTTTGAGATGAAAGAAGGCGCTATTAATAATTACTCCAGGAAAACAGGGATACCTCGAGTTGTCCAGGGCAACACAGAGAGAATGGTCACTCTACTTATGGCTTCAAGATTTCCAAGGGGAGCTGAGTTTGGGTGTGTGTGCCTGTGGATGTGGATAGTGGATTAAATCCAGTTCGGTAGTGACTTTAATTACTCTACCAGTAAGCAGTGGGCTCCTCAAGGGTACCCGCCTTAGTTTTCCTGGCATAGAATGTCTCCACTCCATTCATGGAATGAATGAATGGGCTAAAGGCTTAGGTACTTTTCTTCTATGTTTCTGCCACATCAGCTTCCCCTATTAGAGTTTCTGATTCCATCAGTGGGTTTTCTGTTTGTTCAGCATCCTTCGCTCTGTCTTCGTGATATCACTCCTCTTAGACATGACATTCTCAATAACTATTATCTCTCACGTTGGTTTTTCTTTCAGATTTTTTTGCTTTTCTGTCTAAAGTCACACTATACCAGAATTTGTAGCAAATTTGTGTCCTGGGATTTGGAAGCTGGGTTGGTAGTACCAACCTGATGAAGTGTGGTAGAGAAAAGCTTCCAGATTAGTGTATTATGGAACACATATTTAGTATGCATATTACAGGAGAAAACAAGAAGTGGAGTTGATTTAGAGGACTACTGTGGAGTTGATAAAGAAAAAATACATGATAAGATCTTGATAACACAAAATAATTTTTTAAACCAACAAAATGAACCAACAAAATACAGCAGATTCTCATTAGAAGGGCTGGATAGACATAATTTTAAGCCTGGATCAGGCTAAGCATAGGCAAATGTATGGTATGACTGAGAACCTGGATTGCAAGTTAGAAAATCCAAGTTCTAACCTTGGCTAAGAGGAGTGGCTGTGTGGCTTAACCTTCGAGGCTCTAATTTTCTTCATCTGTGATGGGAGGGAATTCAGACCACATACTCTTTAGGTCCTCTTCTAGATTTAATAGTCCTTTTCATGATTTTTTGAAGGTAATTAAGCTTGACACCCCAGAAGCAGAAGAGGCAGCTTACACTGTGGCTTGAATCCTAAGAGACATTGCTTGTAGGCCTGTACGACTCTATCCTCATAGTGTGGAAGCCTCAGACCTTCTGTGTCTTGCTCATGTATTTATTGGAAAGACCAGTTACCTTCAGAAACAGGGCTCAGAATGTCCCAGCTTGGAGAAATTTAGACCAACCACATAATTTCACAAGAAAGAAGCTAATGCTCAGAGAGAGAAACGTGTCTAAATTCACATAGCCATGTCAGAGTGGAACATTTGCTAAACTCTGTCTCCTGACATTGCCAAGTCTTCTGACACTCCACCTTATTCATTCACTCACTTATTCGTTCAATACTTTCTGAGAGTCTACTATTCAGTCAATATCTTTTACACCTGTCAGGATTCAAAAATAAAGATGACATAATCCCTATTTACAAACAAGATCTTTTAAGACGTATGTGTTGATAAAACTCATTGTTGATATTTCTTTTGCAGTTGTTTTCATTCATCAGCTGCCTGCCTTAATATTACCACTGAAGAGTTTTGTACGTTTGTTTTTCTGGTGTGGATGGCATGGCAGAATGGTAGATACTGCATGGATTAAGACATGCCAGGCTGCAGAAACAATAGCCCTGCAACCCCTACCCCCTGCCAAATAGAACAGCTTACAAAACAAGTGTATTATTTTCTAATTTTATGGGCAAACAGAAGCTTTGCTCCCTGCAGCTTTTCAAGGACCCAGACTGATGGAGGTTGTGCTATTTTTAATACAGACTTAACAGGTTTACTTGTGGTACCAATATTTGGCCAAATGAAAGGAAAGAGAACAGATGATTGCTTGTCGTCATTTTATGGACCACACCTTGCTATGGCACTGAACGCTTTTGCTCACATTCTATTGGCTAGAGCCTAGTCACATGACCACACATAAATGAAAGGTAGGCTGGAAAATAGAGTCTAGCTCAGTGCCCAGAAAATTAAAAAAAAATCGGTTTTAGTGAACTGTCAGCAGTCTTTGCCACATTGCTGTATGCCTAAACCTCACCTTCTATTAAACCATTCTGTGAATTCCTATTCAGATTTAGTTCCCTTGTGGAGGGTAATTTGTATCCATTTTTAAATGGGGGTATTCATCCCTATTGAAAGTTAACATACTTGCTTTTTTTTGCTAGATGTCTTTAGAATTGTGCAAATAAACAGTTCAATATTGCTGTTTAATAATCGAACACAGAACAAGAGCTGTGAAGTTTTATCTCTATGTCTTGCTTTATTTATTCCTCACCATGGACAACATACATCTTTTTAAAAATTTATTTTACTTTGAGTTCTGGGATACATGTGGAGAATGTGCAGGTTTGTTACATAGGTATACATGTGCCATGGTGGTTTGCTGCACCTATCAACCCATCATCTAGGTTTTAAGCCCCGCATGCATTACGTATTTGTCCTAATGCTCTCCCTCCCCTTACCCTACCAACCCCTGACAGGCCGCAGTGTGTGATGTTCCCCTCCCTGTTTCCATGTGTTCTCATTTTTCAACTCCCACTCATGAATGAGAACATGCGGTGTTTGGTTTTCTGTTCCTGTGTTAGTTTGCTGAGAATGATGGCTTCTAGCTTCATCTATGTCCCTGCAAAGGACATGAACTCATTCTTTTTTATGGCTGCATAGTATTGCATGGTGTATATGTGCCGCAGTTTTTTTTAATCCAATCTATCATTGATGGGCATTTGGGTTGGTTCCAAGTCTTTGCTATTGTAAGTAGTGTTGCAATAAACATATAGGTGCAAACATACGTCATTATACAACATCTCACTTACATAATACTTTTATTAAAATAAGCAAAAAAACAAATCAACAACAGCAACCACAAAAACCCCTGCCTTACCTTAGAGGTAGTTCTGAGGAGTTAGAGGAAGAGAGTTTTTTAAAATTTATTTTACATATTTTTAAACTTTTAAGTTCAAGGGTACAAGTGCAGGTTTGTTACATAGGTAAACTTGTGTCATGGGGGTTTGTTATACAGATTATTTCATCACTCAGGCATTAAGCCTAGGGCCCATTAGTTATTTTTCCTGATCCTCTCCCTCCTCCCAAACTACACCCTCCAAAAGGTCCCAGTGTGTGTTGTTCCCCTCTATGTGTCCATGCATTCTCATCACTTAGCTCCCATTTATAAGTGACAGTATGCGGTATTTGGTTTTCTGTTTCCGTGTTAGTTTGCTAAGGATAAGAGAGTTAATTACATATATTTTTAAAAACTGAATGAAAGATTACTGGAGAAATAACTTATGCTTCATGAGAGGAATACATTTATATAATTATGGAAATATGATTTTGCCTACCATTAACAAATCAACATTAGAAAATATTTTAACCCCCCAGCATGCGACCTCATCACTAAATTTAAAATAAGAAATTTGATCATGACATAGGTATGAGTACTAGACCAGATTATGATACCTTTTTAAAGAGGTATAAAAGGAATCCTGGACTGAGGGAGTCATTTGAGTATAATTTTAATTTAAAATGCCCCAGAAAACAGTAAGTATTCTTTGTCTAGATTTCTATATGGCTCATTTCTGCACTTTATTTTCTGCTCATATCTTTTTTTTTGGCAAGGCCTCCGCAACTACCCTATCAAATATAGCCTCCCCCATTACTCTCTACTACTCACCTTACTAGCTTTATTTTTATGACACTTTTGCTAGCTTGCATTATATTATATATTCACTTGCTTGTTTGTTATTGTCTTTATTCATCGCTAGAATATAAGCTCAAGGAGGGCAGAAACTTGATCTGTCTTGTTTATTATTGTGTTCCCAGCAACCTTGAGCAAACAGTACCTGAATTAGACTAGATGCTCAATAGACTTTGGTTGAATAAATGACTTGCTTGTTTCATGTAGATGCAAGATTACTTAATGGCCACAATGGAGGCAATGGACATTGGTCATGACCCGTAAGTGCTATTCTGGGTGGTTGCATGCCCAGAGCCATCGTAAACCTGTGCCAGTTAAGCTTTTGCTGCTGAAATGACTGCCCAAAACTTAGTGGCTCAAAGCAACAATATTTACTCAGCTTATGACTCTGTAGGTCTGCAGTTTTGGCTGGGATTTAAGCTGGGTGGTTCTTTTCACCTTGGCTAGGTTCACTCATGCGTCTGTGGTCAGGTTTGAGTCAGCTAGGTGGCTCTGCTTCCGGAGTTGGCTGACTGTCACCTGTGGTGATGGGTGTGACTAAGCCATGTGTCTCTCATCATGTAGCAAGCCAGACCAAGCTCCACATTGCACATGCTCAGTATTTCAGAGTTAGGGCAGAAAGTGGAAAGCTTTTTGAGGCATATGTTCAAAACAGGTACAATGAACTTCTGATGCAATCTATTGGCTGGAGCATGCCATAATGGCAGCCTAGATTCAAGTGATGGAGAAATAGATTTCACCTTTAAAAGGATGGAGCAGCAAAGTCTGATTTTAAGAAAATGAATCCGGGCAATGGGAGAGTTTGTGGCCACTTTTGAAATCTATCACCAAGCCTTTATTATTTTGCCCTGAAGGACCTCCTGATCCTGTACAGATTCCTTTCCCACTAAAACATGATAAAATCAAGGCAACTAAATGTAGAAAGTTTAAATGCATATCTAGGAGCAACATCCTCATCTGCATAAAAAAGCCTTTTCTGTGAGGGAGGACTGATTGTTCACCATCTAATAGCCATTTCGTTTTCCTTCTCCCCCACAATATTAATTATATTCTACTCTGCATGCATCTCTGCTCAGCTATCTACCTTACCTCTCAATAAAAAGAGATAGTGTTTCAAAATAAATAGCCTGATACACTGTAAAGATGCTGCAGGTACTTAGAAACAATATTTTCTAAATATTTATAAGCTATATTTCAAAATCTGTTACATTCAGTGAATTATGTAAATAAATATCAGACCTGCAAGTCACCATCCCACAGCTCCAGTGCAGAAAGTCCAATTACTTATCTATAAACAGACAAGTCATCATTTAAACTCTGTCCTCTGACTTAGAGCTCTGTCTTTGGATTCTATCCAGCTAAACAAATCTGAAGTGTGAAACTTTTTTTTCTTACTAAAAGAAATAAGAAGAATGGAGAATGACAGTGTTTATTTTATTTACTTTTGAATTGCTTTAGGACTTAAGAAAAATCATCTGTGTAAACTGGTTCCAATCTCAATTGGAATAGGGTAAAGGGACATGGGAGTGGGAACAGGAGGTGAGAAAAGGAAAGAGGAAACAGAGAGCATTTTTGCAGAGAGCTTGAGCTTAATTTTCTTGAAATGCTCCAGGCTTGCAGAGCTGCAGGCTGGAAGGACAGGTCAGCCAGATGTCAACACTTAGGTCACAGTTCTGGAACAATGTTCTGATTCCCTTACATGGTTGCAGGATATGAGGATGAGAGTGAAGCAGGAAAACCCCCAAGTAATTCACATTATGTGTCCTTGTAGACCATCCACACTCTCTGCCCTCTCTCTGTCCTGGCAATGCTCATCTCCCAGGAGACCAGATCCAGATCTAAGAAGAGAGATAAGAAGTCTGCACTAAAAGCCAGGACATAGTGAAGTTCATAGATGGAGTTTAGGCACTAGGCTATGAAGGTTTTGGGAAGGAAATATTCAGTGTGGTGTGGGATTTTGTAGGACTTCCATGGAATCTTTAAAGGTAGGGAGCAGATGAATCTAGAAAAAGTACCTCCAGCAAGATGAGCAAAATTGAAAAGCTAGAAATGCATGTCAGGTACTTATGGCTCTTGAGAAGGTGACACTGAATGCAGAGGGAAGGTGGTCTGCAGGCAGACCACTGTTGGGCAGTGGTGAGGGCTTTGAAGGTAGAGACTAGGTGGGGAGCTTGGGATTTATTCTAGTGGTAATGGGAATCCACTGAGGACTTTTATACCAATATCTAAAAATGAGCACGTGAGATGTGGACAGGAGAGTTATGTGACACCTTCTAGCAAGATTGAAAGTCCAAGATCCAAGCTCCCTATTCCCAGTGATGTATCTTAGCAAAGGTATATGGAACAAAGCATGGCCTATTGACCATCTATAACCCGCCAGAATGATGAAGAATTTCTGTGTCAATGGTAGATACTGACTAACAAACAGAAGAAACTGAGTCAATCTCTCTATTTCTCCATCTGTCTTTCTCTGAGGTTATTATATTCAAGGCACAGTCATAGGATTACACGCTCTAGGAGTGATGGTTAATTTTAAGGCTTTTTGTCAGTGAGTGCAGAGAATGATCCTTCTGGAAACTCACAGTGCTTGAAAACTTGAAATCATCTCTTTTTAGTTTCTCCACTCCTCCCAGTGTTTGCTGCTGGTATTGTACTATAAATCTTTACAGGCAAATTCTTTAAACAAACAAATAAATGAACAAATAAACAAGTCTGTTGAGCTAATAAAATGTCCCCTCCATCATTCCTCACACCAGCCTCTTTTCTCTCAATATGATTTCCATTAATTCAGGTAAATCCTTTCTGATTACTTCTATTGGTTCTCTCTTTTCCAACTACTCTCAGGCAGATTGCTGTCTGGCAAGGGCCACTACTGAGTTTTTATCTTTACTTTATTGTTCTTAGGAGATCAACCCATCTGTTTCCACTGTCCTCCAAGCAGATACAGTTTCTCAGTGAAATGTAGTATTTTTTATTTCACAGAGGTGTAAAAGACCCCTTTAGCTCATTTCTCAAATTTTACTAGTTATAAAAATCTTCAAAAAGTTAATAACTTTCCATATTATGCAATTATAATCATTTGTTGCAGAAAAAATCAAATCACAGGTAAATACAGAGGAGAATAAAATCAAAGAGAATTCAAATTTACAGAGGTAATGATCGGTAATATATGGATGTATGGCATCTACTATTTTGTTCTATGCACACACACACACACACACACACACACACACATTCCTATACTCAGATTTTGATCTAGGAATCAAAGAGATATAAAAATTGTTTTATTTTCCTAAGCATTTTGAGACAAAATTTGAGTTGCAGTCACTATTACTCAAGATGTAGGAAAATATATGACATTGCTGTGTTATTTATATGGAGTCCATTATGAGTAACTTAAAATATCAGTATTTTCCTGGTTTATTCAAGCTTGGCAACACTTAGAGCTTCTTCACCAAATTTAATACTTTTTTTTAAAAAAACAAGATCATAATAAGTATTACTGGAGAAGGAAAAGAAAACAGACCAGCTGATAATTATTGTGGAGCCAGCTACTAAAAAGGGTTAGGGATCTTTTAATAAGTCTGTGAGCATTTGCACCACTGTCTCTTCGCACACCAATTTGAGATTTTACAGCCTCCACATAAATATTTTTAAAGATCCAAATTGGTTCGTTGAGATGTGAATGACAGAACTGGTTTCCTTTGCTTAAAAAAGGTAGTCCCATTGTTTAGAAGCAGTCAAATGCTTTAGCCTTAAAGATACAGTTTATCCAAAGAAAAGGGATTGTAATCAATGCAACATACAATCTTGTTGAATACATTCTCCTCGGCAAGAACTTAGGAGTTATTAAAGCACCTCTCCAGAAAGAGAAATGACTTAAAATGCCTTAAATGTATTGTATTATTTTCCCCAAAGGTTTATTATGAGTGAAAGATACCTTCAGGGTCTAAAAAGAAAACGCTTTGGAAATTAATACAACCTACGAAAAAAATTAGTAGCTGTAATTAGTCTATACTGTCAACAAACATACAACCAAATATCCATATGAGGGTGGAACACATTTTTGTCTGAACTTAGTTCTGATTCAATATAGTTTTTTTTTCTTAAGTCACAATAATGTAACTTAAAAAGTTTCTGGTGATATTTATTGTATATAGCCTAGAAGATGAAAAGAATGTAACTATTATTCTTGGTTTGTTTTGAGGTTATTTACTTAGGGCTAAGCACCTCATTTTTCTTGTATACAAAAAGTAATTATGCAGTCAAAAGAAATATAGCTCATATACTTCAAAACATATGAAAAATGTAAAACTTTATTACACACATTAATTTCTAACAAAGGACATCTCTAGCATCAGTATAACTGGGACAAGCCAGATAACTGATGTATCTATTCAGATGTTTCTCCCAAATGGGTTTTATAAAGGCAAACAAACAAATAAACAATTTCTTCTTTTATGTCTGCCTCTCTTATAAATTTTCACTTCCCAACACAGGCAATAGTTTTGGGAATTTGTGTGTATGTGTGTGTGTTTGTGTGTGCATGTGTGTGTGTCTGCATGTGTGTGTGTGCGTGCACACATGTACATTAATATATTCTGTTTGTTAGTCTTGCTGGTCCCTCATTTCTCATTTCTTATGTTGTAGAGCAAAGATTTGAAAACCTGCAAATTATGAACTAAATACGTTGATGGTTTTTCCAACTTGGATCTTGCCCATCCTGATCTAATGGAAATGTCAGCATATTCTTGGAAAGCCACGGTTAGTGTGAGTGAGCCAGGCCTGTTCTGGTTGCCCTCATTCTTTCACTCCCCGAGCAGTGGCTCCTGGATAACAAGGTCTGGATTCTTGCCACTCTAGGCAGGAAGATTTGTGGCTTGACTTCGGTTGTCTCAGGGGTCATGGCCAATGCACTGGGGGCATCATGCTGCACAATATGGTATGCAGCTCATGTAAAAGTAAGGGCTGGGTGGCTCTCGCCCCGTACACACTAAATAATAACTGGAGAAACCTTTTGATCAATAAAAGATAAAGAAATAAAAGCAACACAGCAAACCTTACCTTACGTAAGGGAACAGAACATAAGATTTTAAACTGTCAAGCCAGAAGCAGTTCATGGAATCCCCTCTTCCTGGCTAAACATGCAAGAATTACCTGATATTTGAAGCAATTTATTTTCGAATATAAGTAAGAAAGAAGTTTGTGAGAGAAAGTGTAAGTGTGTGTGTGTGTGTGTGTATGTGCTTGAGGGTTGGTGAAGCCTCAGAGAGTGGCTTAGAGTCATGAGAAATATCACAAGGAAAAGGAATAAATAGTTCCTTTTGGGATAAGGGAGTATAAAATTTTTCAGCAATAAGAAGCTTTGCACCCATCGAGTTCCAGCAACATGATATTTTGAACATCTAAATAAGATAAAATCTGTAGGCTACCTTGATGAGTAACTGATTTGATGATACAATGATTTAATTTCACAAATGAGATTATTTTGAAGAAAACAACTGATACAGAAGTCAGACATTACTGAAATATAATATGATTTCCCCCCTTTTATACTTTCTTTGTTTCCTTCTGCAGTAGTGGTAGTAAGGGAAAAATCTTCAGAGAGCGTTAGCTATGAATGGTTTTTAAGAATTTTCTGAATGCGACTTTTAGGAGGACCAATTAGACTCTGGATGGAATGTCAGTACTCCAACCTGAGCCTGCCAGAGAAGGAATAGCAAGCGTGAGTTTGACGTCCTCCCTTTTGTTTTTTCAGCTTCCCTTATATGATGTCCAGTGTGTTTCTGGGTGGTTGGACAGGAACTGATACAAAGAGATTCCTGAAGAAGTTGTCATTCAAATGCAAAAAAAAAGTCACTTTGACATCTAAAAATTAAACTTGTAAGCTGTTAAATAAGAACAATTACTCTGTAGTTAATACAATCGCACTTAGACACATTCTTAGATGATTTTTGATATAATAAAGGCATGTATCTCTTTAAAGCAGTCAAGAATATCTTTAAGCCAGGGGTCTGTAGGCTCATGTCTGTAATCCCAGTGACTCAGGAAACTGAGGTGGAAGGATTGCTTGAGCCCAGGTCTTGAGTTCAAGACCAGCCTGGGCAATATAGCAAAAACAGAAGTATATCTTTAAAAAGAGAGATCCTCAAGTTTGCCTAATTGTTTATTGTCAGATTATACACTATTTATGGAGATGACTCTAAGAAGTGTTAAGTTTCCCATGAAGCTTTCCAAGGTCTTTTACCCTCCATTGAGGGTCAATTTATGTATTAGATGTAGTGTTAAGAGCCCGTAATACTGTTAGGGGCTCATAAAATGTATTAATGTCTTTTAAAATAAGAACAAAAAGTGAATTTTTGTGTCAAAGAAAATGTTTTTGTATGTAGTAGTATATTCAACACTGCCATAGAATACAATTTAATATTTCTTCAGAGAAGAAGGGCCCATGAAGGTGAAAGCGCCTCTGGGGCTCATGGAAGCCACAGTATGACCCTGCCTCCATTCACTATCTTGCTCTCTAAGACCTGCTTCCCTGTTTGCACTTTTAAAATTCATAAGATTCAATTTCTTTTTTTTTTTTTTTTTTTTTTTGAGACGGAGTCTCGCTCTGTCCCCCAGGCTGGAGTGCAGTGGCTCAATCTCGGCTCACTGCAAGCTCCACCTCCCGGGTTCACGCCATTCTCCTGTCTCAGCCTCTCCGAGTAGCTGGGACTACAGGCGCCCACCACCACGCCCGGCTAATTTTTTGTATTTTTAGTAGAGATGGGGTTTCACCGTGGTCTCGATCTCCTGACCTCGTGATCCGCCCGCCTCGGCCTCCCAGAGTGCTGGGATTACAAGCGTGAGCCACCGCGCCTGGCCTCAATTTCTTAATCTGCCAAATGAAAGTGTTATCTCATAAGGCTATTCTGAAGATTAAATAAAAGCAAACCCAAGAGCATTTTGTAAACTGTAAAAAGACTTTCACAAGTGATATCCCATTATTATTTTCTTGCTTGTGATCATTATTGTCTGTCTGGTCATGGGAGCCAGAAATCTGGGATTAAATTTAAATCCTGTCTGTCTGTCTCTTCTTCCAATTAAATCCTGTCTCTCTATCTCTTCTTCCAAATGGCTGCCAGCTCCTCTGATTTCTACCTCTGAAACCCACTTTTTCTCTTCCTTTCCCATTGTTATGACACTTTCTCTCTCTTTTTAAACCTTTTTTATTATGGAGAATTTAGACACAGAAGAAGATAAAAGTCTACCAAATCTTATGTACCCATTACTGAACCCCCAAAATCCATTTTGCTCTAATCGCATCCCCAACCAGTTTTGAGACAAATCTCAGGCATCATGTATCCATACATACTTCAGTATGTTTCAGTACAAGATAAAAACTTTAAAAAAAAATCACTGCAATACTATTATAACCCCTAAAAAATAGCAATAACTCTTTAATTCATTAAATATGTAGTCAGGGTTCATATTTACAATGCTCTTACAAATGTCATAACTTTTTAAAAATACTTTTTATCAGTCAGACTCCAAATAAGGTTCTAACACTGTGGTTTGTTGGTCCGTTGGTCTGTAGTTCCCTCTCAATCTCTTTTTTATTTCTCTGCCATTTATTTATTTATTAATCTTTTACCTATGCTGTTGCTCTAGCTCTTGTACTTCCAATCTCTTCTCTCTGATTTACCTTCCATGTTGCTATTGAAACGATATACAATGGATTAATTCATGTGATTCTTATGCTTAAAATACTTTACTGCCTTCAACATGTCTACAGGATGAAGACCATGTGTGTATTTATTAATGCAAGGTACTGTAAGCCTTCAATAATATGGGCTAAACACACTTTTACAGATTTTTTAAAAAATTTAACTTTTAAGTTCAGGGGTACATGTGCAGGTTTGTTACATAGGTAAACTTGTGTCATGGGGATTTATTGTACAAATTATTTCACTATCCATGTATAAAGTCTAGTACCCAGTAGTTATTTTTTCTGGTCCTCTCCCTCCTCCGAACCTCCACCCTCTGAAAGGCCCCAGTGTGTGTTGTTCCCCTCTATGTGTCCATGTGTTCTCATCACTTAGCTCCCACTTGTAAGTGAGAACATGTGGTATTTGGTTTTCTGTTCTTGCGTTAGTTTGCTAAGGATAATGGCCTCCAGTTCCGTCCATGTCCCTGCAAAGAACATGATCTCTCTTTTTCTTGGCTGCATAGTATTCCACAGTGTATATGTACCATATTTTCTTTATCCAGTCTATCATTGATGGGCATTTAGGTTGATTCCATGTCTTTGCTATTGTGAATAGTACTGCAGT
Organism: Hylobates moloch; assembly: GCF_009828535.3. NCBI lineage: Eukaryota > Metazoa > Chordata > Mammalia > Primates > Hylobatidae > Hylobates > Hylobates moloch. The sequence goes on along the minus strand of NW_026652290.1, from coordinate 57,800,654 downwards.
GAACATATACATGCATGTGTCTTTGTGGTAGAACTATTTGTATTCCTTTCAATATATACCCAGTAATGGGATTGCTAGGTTGAATGATAGTTCAGTTTTTAGGTCTTTGAGGAATTGCCACAGTGTTTTCCATAATGGCTGAACTCCCACCAACAGTGTATAAGCATCCTTTTTTTCCATAACCTTATCAGCATCTGTTATTTTTTGACTTTTTAATCATAGCCATTTTGACTGGTGTGAGATGATATCTCATTGTGGCTTTGATTTGTGTTTCTCTAATGATCAGTGATATTGAGCTTTTTTTCATGTGCTTGTTGGGTGCATATATGTCTTCTTTTGAAAAGTGTCTATCCATGACGTTTGCTCACTTTTTAATGGGGTTGTTTATATTTAACTTATAAACTGGTTTACACACTTCCCCAGATTAATTTTCAACTATCTCTCCTATACCTATGCCCATAAACCTCAACATCCAACCTTTGAACTCCAGACCCAAATGCATTATTATCTTTCAGGATCATTACTCATACTTTCCAGAAAAGCCTTTTTTTTCTTTTTTCCAGAAAAGCTCTCCTCTGTGTTCTCTTCCTATCAAAATCTTACTCATCTTTTCAGACCATTTTGGATTTCACTTCATTTCTGATAACTTTGCTAATACTTTAGATCTAAATTTCCCCGGCCCTACCCCCTCTGTGCTTCCATATACATTTTGATGATATATTTTTAATGCTGGTGATAACGACAGCATCTAAAATCTTAAATGCTTTAACTCATTTAATATTCTCAACTACCCTATAGAGAAGGTACTATTGGCCGGGCTTGGTGACTCACATCTGTAATCCCAGCACTTTGTGAGGCAGAGGTAGGAGGATCGCTTCAGCTCAGGAGTTTGAGACCAGCCTGGACAACAATGTGAGACCTTATCTCTACTAAAAATAAAAAACATAGTCAACCATGGTGGTGTGTACGTGTAATTCAAGCTACTCAGGAGGCTGAGATGAGAGGATTGCTTGAGAGGTCAAGGCTGCAGTGAGCTGTGATCACACCAATGCACTGCAGTGTGCGTGACAGAGTGAGAGACTGTTTCAATAAAAGGTACTATTATTATTCCTATTTTCAGACAAGAAAATGACAATATTAGCTAATGTTTATGCAACGTCCAATGAATCCTAGACACTGTTCTCTCCAAATATGATTCTCATGGAGCCTCCTTGATGTGGGTTCTACTATTATCTTTATGATATACTCCAGGCAAATGTGGCACAGAGATGTTAGATAACTTTGCCTGATGTCCTACAGTTAGTAAGTGGCAGAGCAGCACCTGTAATGCAGGTCGTTTGCCTCTGGAGCCCACACCCTGAACCACTGTGCTAAGCTGCAATTATGATGAAAAAGAGTTTTTGTTAAAAAGACATGAGTACATGTATGTGTGTCTGTGTGCGTTATTCTATAGTTCTACCTCTGATGCATATATTTCTCAAGGCCAGCACTTGTCTAATTTCTCTAGCACAATACTGTGCACATATTAGACAATTAAATAGTCAATGAATTAAATATCTTGAATTAGCTCTGAAGTATTTGGCAACTAAAAAATTATTTAAAATGAAGAGCTATAATTTCTGAAATTCCATACAATTAAATATAAAATCCATACCAAGTTTACCAAAAGTGAAACAATTTACATATATATTTTAGCAGCATATATATTATGTAAAGTAAGACACATTACCATTGAGCTAGAATATGCTAATAACTAAATTACATGCATTCCTCTGCAGTTCTTAAGGAAATGCATGACAGAAAATATGGAATATTAAGCTATAAAATGATGCATGTTTCTAGGTTTCCCTTGATATGAGGTATTTCACAAACAGGCCCATTGTCATTATGTAGGTGTCCTAACTGTAATGTATGGAATATTTCTTGAGAGGTAGACAAATTATTTCATTTACTCATGTGGCAATCAGGGCTGAAACTTGAATAGATTTGGGGAGAAGACGGGATGAATTGTTGAAATTGTTTTTGAGATTGCTTTGACTGCTCCAATTTAGAAAAGAAGCAAAGTAACTGATGCCTCCTCCCAAGGTCTGAGGTTATCATTCATTTGAAATTAAGATGGATAATGAAACTACAGAATCACTGGTTTTAGGATGATTGAGCAGCAAAACAGATGCCGTTCACTTCAATCTTGAAGACATCTTATACATTCTTCAGTGAGATTCTTCCAGCTTATTGCCAAATACCGTAGGAAGATTGTTGCCTTTCTAAGAATAATATTTCAGTTTGGTTTTTAATTTTAATAAAGAGTTGGAGAAATTCACGGGTAAAAAATAGGAGCGAAAAGCGATGAAATCAGTTTTTAGCTCTGAACTATGAATTCCTTGATGACACTGAGCTGAGAAGTTTTGTAATTCCATCCTCTGGAGCTCTCTCAGCGACAAGGTCTATGGCACAGAGAGGTCCTCAAACCCCAGGTACCATGAATGAGGTCTACACTCCCAATTTCTAATGGCTTAACTTCATTTTGTAGGAACAATTTCTGCTTTTTCCAAAGTAGCAGAGAGACAGAGACGGTGCTGGTGTCTGCAGACACCCTAGCCTCCTGCCAAAAAAACAAAAACAAAAACAACAACAACAACAACAACAACAACAAAAACCCCTAAACTATTAACACCTCAGTCCAGGAATAAGACCTAAAATCAGAACAATTTTGGAATCCCAAAGACTTATCCAAGTGATCTCAGAGCAGATCAGATCTCTGCTTTGCTCCCTGTATTCTTGATTTCCTAGCAGACAACACATCTTTAAAAATTACCTTCGGCAACCAGGCATGGTGGCTCACGCCTATAATCCCAGCACTTTGGGAGGCTGAGGCAGGCGGATCACGAGGTCAGGAGATTGAGACCATCCTGGCTAACACGGTGAAACCCCATCTCTACTAAAAATACAAAAAATTAGCCGGACGTGGTGGCAGGCGCCTATAGTCCCAGCTACGCGGGAGGCTGAAGCAGGAGAATGGCGTGAACCTGGGAGGTGGAGGTTGCAGTGAGCCAAGATTGTGCCACTGCACTCCAGCCTGGGAGAGAGAACAAGACTCCACCTCAAAAAAAAAAAAATTACCTACAGCTTATTTGCCATCTTTTGCCGTAGACCTTTCTACATTACTTTATCCAAGATGGACAATTCCTAAACTTCCAAGGTGTTGGAATTCCAAAAAAACATAATATATGTAGCCCATCCAAGTTTGGTTTGAGCCTTACAAGTAAGAGTAAATTTTTTAAAAAGACTTAACTCACCATTTGCTAGGGATTGAGACATGACCCATCTGTGGCTGTGTGTTTGCATCTGTATGGTCAGGGAGAAAGATGAAAATTTTTGGTTCGCATTGTCCTAAGACATAGATGAAAACCAGTGATTGTTTAGTGGATAAGAAAGGTCTTTTGTGAACATCTCACATGATTTTTCATTGGTGGTTACTGCTGAGTTGGACAGGTTAAGCACTGTTGGTATTACTGGGCTCAGTGCAAGCAAACATGGACTTTGTGTCCTAAAATTTGTTATGTAGTTCAGATTTTAACTATTCCATGCTTTTTTTTCATATTAGAAAATCCATGCATCAGAACGATGTCCTTCCTCTGACCATGTATCAGGCTGGTCTTTTGATTTTATAAGACGTGTCATTGTATTTAATAAGCCTTCCTTCAAGAAGCTTATAATCTAGTTTTTCATGGTTCATAGTTCTGTATGGAATTTAACAACTTCCTGGTAAGCGATGTGCAAAAAGCTATGGAAATCATGAGCAGCCCAGGAGGTGGTGGTATTGTTGCAAAGTAAGATAGTGGAGGCCGGGCGTGGTGGCTCACACCTGTAATCCCAGCACTTTGGGAGGCTGAGGCGGGAGGATCACCAGGTCAAGAGATCGAGACCAGCTTGGCCAACATGGTGAAACCCTGTCTCTACTAAAAATACAAAAATTAGCCAGGCGTGGTGGTGGGCGCCTGTAGTCCCAGCTACTCAGGAGGCTGAGGCAGGAGAATTGCTTGAACCTGGGAGGTGGAGGTTGCAGTGAGCTGAGATTGTGCTGCTGCACTCCAGCCTGGTGACAGAGCAAGACTCCGTCTCAAAAAAAAAAAAAAAAAAAAGATAATGGAGATGATTTATCAAAACACAAAGAATGGCAATACACAAGAATAAGCCATTTATGTTTGTAACAGTAAACCCCAAAGATGAAAGGAATCCAAGATTAATATGACTAAAGGCGGATGCAAAAAGGAAGGTAAAGTTCACAATCATTTTGGCATTCAGGAAAGCCCTGAGAAGTGCAAGCCCTCATGAAACTTCTTCCCCAGAAACAATTCTTTTTAGCGAGGGGGGAAGATGAATGTTCAGAGTTGCTGGCCTAGAGCCTAGAGCTTCATTCCTTGAATTTATACTCCCTTTTCTCCCTTTTGGCGAATCTTCAAACACTACAAAGAATGGAGGGGTTAAGATCTTTCCTAAATACGGCCCCTCAAAAGTTGATTTTTATATGTGTTTTTCTTATAAGACTTGGATGTTAATGTAACACTCCAAAGATGTATTTCCAAATTCCAAATCATCTGTACTCTGTCCCAATTCTGATTTAGAATACCCTCAATGTTTTTTGAGTCTATTAATTTGTCTTGAAAACTTGGAAAAGTATTACTTAGCTTTTTGAAAGCTATGAAAGGAGGATTTTGTTTTCCTTTGGTTTAAGAAAGTTTTCAGGCTTAGGAAAACGAAGTGGATAAAAGAAAGTAGGGGACAGGTAAAACCAGTTGCTATTAAAGAGGGTGAAAAGTTTTCAGAAATATGTATTTTTTTCTTGATGAGCTCTACAATTAGATTTTTCCCCCAGCAAATTATTCCCACTAAATTCATTTACCATGAGCAAAGGACAAAAAAACCATCACAAAGGAGTTTCAGCCTTAACTTTTAATTTGCTGGGTTTTGTCAGTTTATGTCACAACATTAATTTTCTTTTCCACCTAGGAGAAAAGATCGTAAGTTATTAATATTACTCTTCTTCCATCTGTCCAGGGGGAAGGGGGAAAATACCTCTATCACTAACACCCAGTTGTTAAAGCATAGAATAAAAGAAAAGTGAGTTTGAGATGTAGAACGAACTTTACCTATGTGTTATTATGCACAGAGGATAGGGGATTTTGCACTGCAAGTGTGTTCTAGAAGTTGATTTTTCATCAGACACCCCTACTTGCTAATTAGATATGTCCCAGCCAATATATTGTTGTGAGACTGAGTATGCAACTCTCTTAGAGGCCCTGTTAAAGTTTTGGTGATATTTTCATAAGTAGGAGTTTCTTGTTTTCTATTCCTTATTTGTCCATTCTTTATAAACTAAATGTTGTACACTCAAAAATTAAATTTGATGGCACTTCACCTAGCTCTCAAAAGTGTCTTCTGCCTCCCATCCTTGAATTTGAAGAGACTGAGAAGGGCCACATGTTGATTTAGTCCAGGATCCCTAAAAGTTTGTAAAATGCCTTTAAATGAAAGAGGAGTATACTGGTTAGCATGCTAAACCCTGTCTGTAATCTGCAACCTTACAAGGAGACAAAGCAGCTCTGGCATCCCCTAATATAGTTGCAATAAAGAAAAGATGATGGCCCTCGAAGTAAACATAAAATAATTGTACATAAAGCTGTATGCAAAAAGGCTTTGTTCCTAAATACTGAAAAGGCAGTCACCCTGAAACAATGGGGCAGATTAGCATACAGCCAGCCCAAGGCTCTTAGCTGCACACACACACACACACACACACACACACACACACACTCTCACAAGCTCACGGTGACGAATGCTTGGTGCTTGCTGGGAGGTCAACACTAAGAATCTTTCTTGGGAAGGCAGCATGTCAGATTTCAGACACTTTCCCTACAAATGGGCTTTTGGTGCTCAAAGGGGGGGCTTTCTGATCCAGATAATAAAGTCCATTTACATGAAAAGATGCCGCTTTCAATGACATGATTAATTTCGGAAATACCTGGCATCTGAATGAAGCTGAGACTTCAAGAAATGACTGATGATGAGAAAAGATAATTAGGCAAATGTCAGGAGTCCAGTGTTGTGCTTTGTGACAGGGGCTGGCCTGTCTAGGTTATTCCAAATGGAAATGAAAGGCCTTTGTGGAAAGTTGGGGTGATCAACCTACAGTTACATATAAACTCTTTTTAGCTCATGTTTCTCTGGTTTTTACCCCATCATGACCAATGGGGAGCTGATGCTTACCTTCAATGACTTCTCAGCAAATCCCAGACAAAGCTGGACTTGTTTTTCATGAGGTCTGCAAAATGCAAATTTATCTTGCCTTACATGTCATTTGTTCAAAAGTAACCTCTCTGTTCTGAGCCCTTTCAAAAGTCTCATTGACTTCTCCTCCCCTCCAAAAAAAAAAAAAAAAAAAAAAAAAAAAGCCAACCACCATTTAATACTCTGCAGAAAGGACTTTGAAGACAAAGGCTGAAGTGGGAGGTAATGCAAATCTACTCCCCACACACTGTTTTTGAGCCCTTTCTTCCTTTTTTAAAAAAACAAAAAACAAAAAACAACAGCAGTTTTTTCACTGGTGAATTGGAGGATGACAATGAGTCTAGAGAGCAGTGGTCTCCACAGGATAGAATTAATGGGAAGCAGGACACTCTCAGGAGACTGAGGGAATAGGTTTCCATGGAACCTTTTCAAATAAAGAGTTTGTAACTGTGGCAAGAGAGAGGGGGTTCTTTCCTTACTTTTTCTGCCTTACCGTACATCTTAATTTCTCCAAAAAGATGTTCATTAAAGACCATATGTTTGTACATATACCAGGATGATCCATGAATGAGTGTTAGCAATCCTAACCTCTTCACTTTACTCCTTTTTCTTTTGCCTGACTGGTTCCTACAGGAGAAAGGTGGCTCTCCATGAAGCTGTCTCCAGGCAGTGGAACCCCTGGAGAGGGGAAGATCCCAAGGAAGACCCTTGCTAGCCATCTAGGCCCAGGCATGCTAAGTTAGGTTTATATCTGATATTAGTTAATGGCTGCTATGGGTTGAAGTAGGTCCCCCTGCCCCAAAAGATATGCCAAAGTCCTAACCCACAGCCCTTCAAACTTATTACCTTATTTGGAAATAAGGTCATTGCAGATATATTTAGTAAAGACGAGATCATACTGAAGAAAGGGGGCCCTTAGCTCAATCTGCCCAATGTTGCTATCAGAACACAATATGAAGGCACACAGGGGAGAACACCAAGTGGCTACAGAGGCAGAGATTACAGTGACACAGCTGCAAGCCAAAGAATGCCAGGGACTGATGTCCACCACCAGAAGCTAGGAAGAGGCAAGGAGGGAATATCCCCTACAGATTTCAGAGGGAGTAAGTTCCTACTAACACCTTAATTTGGGACTTCTGGCTTCCAGCACTGTGACACAACACATGTCTGGTTTAAACCACCTAGTGTGTGTTACTTTGTTAACAGCAGTTCTAGGTATTGTTGGAGGAAATGAATAAAATAGTCATATTATTCAACATAGCAGGCCTGTGAAGAACTAGAAATATTGTCTTTTTCCCTCAACTGATTCCTTGCCATCTTAACCCAATTCCATCAAAGCAGATAGATAGACATACATTTATGAAGAGACAGTGTCACCTGTCACAAATAGTAACATGAAACTCCGTATTGGAAAGAAGAAAAGGGGGCTGGGCACGGTAACTCACACCTGTAATCCCAGCACTTTGGAAGGCCAAGGCAGATGGATCACTTAAGGCCAGGAGTTCAAGACCAGCCTGGCCAACAGGGTGAAACTCTGTCTTTACTAAAAATACAAAAATTAGTTGGGCATGGTGGCTCATGCCTGTAGTCCTAGCTACTCAGGAGGCTGAGGCATGAGAATTGCTTGAACCGGGGAGACAGAGGTTGCAGTGAGCCAAGATCACGCCATTGCAATATTGTACTCCAGCCTGGGAGACAAAGCAAAACTCTGTCAAGAAGAAGAAGAAAGAAGAAAAAAGAAGAAAGAAGAGGAGGAGGAGGGGGAAGGAGGAGAGGGAGGAGGAGGGGGAGATGGAGGAGGGGGAAATGGAGGAGGGGGTGGAGGGGGAGGAGGAGGGGGAAGAGAGGGAGGGGAGGAAGGTGAAGAAGGGGAGGAACGTGAGGAAGAGGAGACCCTGCCTCTAAAAGATAGTATGACGGTAAACATACTGCAAGCATACATAAAAATGCTCATCAAGTGTCAGGGCAGCCCCCTAGAATGAAATACTCAGTGTTTTTAGTGAAATACTATACATTAAGTACATTAAGTGCACTATATGAAACTCATTAGTCTGTAACATAAAATGCCATTTAAAGCAAGACATGAAAGTAGAAACAAACCCAAGTGTCAGCCTGCTTTATTCCTTTGGAGAAAATATATTAAAATATATTCATAACAAGTATGTGAGGTCCTTGTCTAAATCTGTTTCTAATAGTGGAATAAAGCTGGAAAGCATTGAAATTACTAATTGTGTGGTAATTTCTACTTGCAGTGGGATCCTTCCATCCTTTCAGGATAATTTTAAAAAGCTATGCTTCCCAAATAGTAAAACTTGATTAGTACTATATTAGTAAATATCTATAATTTGGCATGAGTTAATTTCCTTCAAGTTTTCAAAACTTGCTTTAGAGATTACATTGCTTAGTGGCGGGTTGTGCAAATAACAATGTATTAAGGATAAAAAACAAAAGAGACTACTACTGTTTATAATTCATTTATATGACATAGCATAAACATGTTTACTCAAGTATGCCATTTCTTTGGTTTCGAGTCTCTGCTACTGTTCAAACCATTTAGCTTGGCAAGTAAACAACTTTAAAATAGAAAGATGCTTTTTGATTTGGGGACTAAAACATTGCATGGATGGGAGAGGGTTCCACAATCCAAATACAATATGATTGCATTTTCTTATTTGCTTTTAATCATTTGTAAATCCTGAGATGCTTAACATTTTATGTTTAAATATTATCTCAGTAGAAAGCTTTTCCCCTGCTTATGCATAATTTCATCTGGAAATTAATATCTCCCACTTATAATGCATCAAAAACTAGAAATATTTTTGCTCCTTAATGGTGTAGAAATTAGTCTAATTTTAAAGCACTCAAGAATATAATTATTTACATGTACTAGAAATATTAACTAGAACTATTTGATCAAGGTATGTGGAAAGTTGGAGGAAAGAAAGACATTTCTCGAAGTTATGAATAGCTAGCTATATTAATGTTACCTAAAAAGAAATAATTAGGTTATGTGAACATTCCAGATTATAGAAAAATGTGTTCCTAGAATACCTTGAAAATTAAATGTGTTTCCATATTTTCAAAATAGTGTAAAATACTTCAAGATCATTTATTTTCTGTTAAAATTAATATGTATGTAAACATGGCTTTGGTATTGTCGGAGGTGATAGAAAGAAATAAATGAAGTGTTAATTTAATAAATGTGTTGCCAGTTGTGCTAAAATTGAATGCAATGCATATATGTCAATTGGATGTATATATAAGTGTAATAGTTTTATCATTGTTATGAAATGTGCTTAGTTTATAAATGCATTTGCTCGTTGTGATGATTCCTATACTCAGCTGAAATGAGATTTATCATTTTTCTCCTTTTGTTTATAAAGGTACAGTTTATATTTCCTCTGTGATTGATTATATTCCTGAAAGGTCTTGTGATTAACAATATAGTACAGTTTTTATTTAGTTATTTCACACACCAGTGGCAGGGCCCAAAGGGTATTCTGGGTTTACAGGAATTTTCTAATACATGTGTTCTCTTCTGCATTAAAGCTGCTAATTAGTGCTTTTAAACAGCTCAACATTGAATTGTTGGAAGGCACCATATCAGGGCTGATATAAAACTGTTTATGTGGAAGAATATATACAATAAGAAGGTGTTAAACCCAACACAAATTGAGTGGCAGGGGGTTTCCACTAGTGCTAATTTTATGTTTGTTTTGTCTCATTTAAAGTTAAGATTCCTGTGTTATAATTGTGATGTGGAACATGCTGTACTTACAGATGGACCGAAATGTGTCAATTTATAAGCTGCATTTTTCTAGCAAAGAAGTCAATGGGTAGTTTTATCAGGCAATAGCTATTCCTAAACACTAGTTTTTATTTTTAACAGGACATATGGGTACTTAAAGATATATATACATATATCTATATATATATAGATATAATAACTATGTTACATAAGACATGTTAAAATTCCAATTCTGATAAGTATGTTTAGTGAGCTTTTTATTGTATTTTGATATGCTAGTTGAACAGGGCAATAATACATTAATAGAATTTTGAATGTCTCAAGACAGTTGCACTACAAAAATCAAATGTACATGTGTTTAAACAAATCCAAGAGTTTTGTTATCTTAAGTCAGGTTCTGCTGACTTGTGAATGAATCAAGCTGGAGGAAACCTAAGAGGTCATTTATTAAATCCTGTGTCCTCAATTTTCACACAGATGGAACAATTAGGAAATTTTCTATTCTTAGGCCCTTCTAGAAAAATTTCTCCTTTCCTCATCACCTCTGTCAAAGTTTATTGATTGGTTTCACAACATGATTACATCATTATTTTTGTAGCTGCCTGGCCAGACCATCTCAACCTGAGAACAGAAGGACTTCCGGGCAACCTATGGGGAAGCATGTTTCCTTAATGTAAGTCTTTCTTTCATTAAAGCACACTGTTTTCAAAAATGCATTCTGTCAAGCTTTATTTCTTACCATAGTTCCTTCTAATACTCTCTATGTTTAGAGAGTATTAGATAATGCTCAGAGTTAGGAAAGTTTTTGTTGATTTGATTTTTGTTTCATTTTTAGTGCCTTTTAAAAAAACTTTGTTGTGCTTTTGAATATGAATGCTTGGGAATTCCATGACGCTAGACATGGAGAAGGATATATTTCTTATAGACATTCAGCTGGATTTGGGGAAAGTCATATGGCCAACCACAAGTCAAATCTTTGGGGAAAAAAAACCCCACATAATCAATAAACTCTTATCAAGTTTAATTAAGAAAAAAAGAAAAGTCATAAATTGCCAATGTCAGGAGTTGAAAAGGAGATATCACTACAGATCCTTCAGGTATCAAAAACAACAAAGGTCAGAGAACAACTCTGAGAATGAGATTGAAGACTCATGTGGAATTAATTACTAAAAATGGACAATATAGCCCACCTGACACAAGATGAAATAAAAAATATAAATAGTCCTAGATATGTAACTACTATTGAATCTGCAATTTAAACATTGCCACAAAGAAATCCCTACACTAGTTGGTTTCATTGGTAAATTCTCACATACACTGAAAGAAGAAATAATATCAATCTCATACAAATTCTGTTAAAGAATAGGAAAACAGGAAACAATTCCCAACCTACTTTACGAAGCTAGCAGTGTATTGATACCAAATCTTGACAAATCATATAAAAGGTAAATTATAGGCTGATTCCTCTCATGAATCTGGATATAAAAATAGTAAATAGCATCTTTAGAAATCTTAATCTAGTGATTTGTAAAAAGGATAATATATCACAACCAAGTGGTGTTTATTCAAACAATGCAACATTGGTTTAACATTTGAAAACAAATCACACAATATAATTCACCACATTAATAAAACAAAGATAGAATTACATGACTATATTAATTGGTATAGCAGAAAGCATATTTATGATTAAAAAAGAAATCTCAGCTAACTAGAAATAGAAAGGAATTTCCTTAATGTAATAGAGTATGTACAGGAAATTTCTAGTAAAAATTGTTCTTAATGGTGAAATGTTGAAAACTTTCTGCTTTATATGGAAACAAAATGGTGCTGTCACCACTTCTATTAAATGTAGTACCGAAGGTCCTATCCATAGCAATAAAGCAAGGAAAAAAGAGATAGATGAATTATAGAGGAAATTATAAAACTGTGATTATTCACAGAAGACATGATTGTCTATACAGAAAATTCAAAAGAGTATACAGATAATCTATGAAACTTAATAAGTAAATTTATTAAGGTTTCTGGATACAAGTTCAACAAATAGAGTTCCTTTAATATTGCAATTAATAAGCCAATATTTATACATTGTTATCAACTAAAGCCCACATTTCATTCAGATTTCCTTAGTTTTTTATCTAATGCCCTTTTTCTATTATAGGATCTCATCCAAGATACCATGTTACAGTTGGTTGTTATGCCTCTTTAGGCTCCTCTTGACTATGACAATTTCTTAGACTTTCCTTGTTTTTAATGACCTTGACACTTCGAGAAGTAGTGGTTAGGTATTTTGTAGAATCCCTCTCTATTGGAATTTGTTTGATTTTGATTTTTTTTAATGACTAGACTGTGGTTATGGCTTTTTGGGAGAAAGACCATAGAGGTAGAGTGACATTTAAATCATGTCATCTAAAGGGCACACACTATCAGCATTATTTATCACTGTTGATGTTGACCTTGATCACCTGGTTGAGCTGATGTTTGCCAGGATTTTCCATTTACTCTATCCTACCTCCCCTTCTATACTAAACTCTTTAAATGGAGTCACTGTGGGCAGCCTCCACTGAAAAATTGGGAATTTATACTCCCTTTTGTTAAGGGATGGGTATCCATATAAATTATGTTTAACTCTTTTACTTGAGAGATGTGTCTTTTTCCCTGTATTTATTTATTCAATAATTTATTGATATCAGTATTGACTCGTGGATATTTATTTTGTATTTTAGCTTATGATCCAGTAAATACAATTTTGTTTTATTTTGTTGTGCAAATTGTTCCGGCTTTGACTGTTGAGAGCTTTTTCAGTTGACACCTGTGTCCCTTTGACATACTCTCATCAATGTGTGATTTTTTGTTCTGTTTTTGAGCACTTTCTTACTTTCTGGCTCTCTAAAATGCTCCAGTCCTAGAATTAGGCATTTCTCCAAGGATCTCTGGTTCATTTCGTTGTATTTTTATATACAACCATCAATTAAAAAATAAAGTAATGTTTTAATAGAATAAAGCAATTCCAAATACTTAAGAAAAAAAGATCAAAAAGACATTTAAGATTACTATACTGAAAGCTTCAGAACATTATTAAAATAAACTAAAAAGATCTGAATAAATAGAGGAACAGGATTGGAGATCCAATATTGTAAATGTGTTTATTTCCCATATAAAGTGATCCATAGATTCAATTCAATTTCAATCAAAATCTCAGAGGAAATATGGTGAAAATTGACAAGTTCATTCTAAAATTTATAGGAAAAGTAAAGAGTCAAAAATAGTCAAGATAATCTTGAAAGAGAAGAACTTAATATAAAGCTATAATAAGTAAGAAAGTATGGCACTGGCAAAAGGATAAACAATAATGAAATAAAGAAATGTTCCAACAAAATAGAGTCTTGAAAGAGAACTACATTTGTATGGCCATTTCTACTCTCTAACATTTTAATATAAACAATTCAAACATAAAGAAAAGTTGAAAGAAGTTTATAGTGAATATATTCACCACCTAGATTCTACCATTATTATTTTATAATGCTTGCTTATTATATATGTATCTATCCATTAATCTATCATAATTTTGTATTCCAAAATAAATTACAGACATTACTACATTTCAACCTAAATATTTCAGCATGAATAACATTAACTAGAGTTCAATATTTCTTTACAATTCTTTACTTCTGATGTAAACTTCATATATGATAAAATATACAATTATGGCTATAATAGCTGAAATTTAAGAAATTCATACATCTGTCTAACATAATTCCCTATCAAGTTATAGAATATATCTATTATATCAGGAAGTTTCATTATGTCTATTCCCAGTCATTCCCTGTTGCATTCCTCAGAGAAAATAACAATTCTGATCTTTTTCACTATAGCATTGTTTGCATGTTCTGGAATTTCATACAAATGGAATCGTATAGTGTGTTCTACTCTTGTATCTAGCTTCTTTCGTTCACCTTAATATTTTTGATTTATCCATGTTTTTGCATGTATTGAGAGTTTATACATTTTTATTGAGTAGTGTTCCATTGTATTAAAATATTAGTTTGTTTATCCCTTCTATTGATGGACAATGGGCAGTTTCTAGTTTTTTTCTGTTATGAATAAAACAGCCATGAATGTTATTTTTATGTACTTTGTGAACATAGGATTTAATTTCCATAACATAAATATTTAGGAGTGAAGTTGATGTGTCATAGGGTAAGTCTATGTATAATTTTACAGGAACCTGCCAGAACTTTTTCCAAAATAGCTGTAATATATTACTGCCTTCTCAAATACCTAGTTTAGGGTACAGAGAAAGCAAATGAAAATGCAGAGAACACACTGCCACATCTGTTCTTGAGTCCAGAGTTTCCTAGTTAGTTTTCTTTTCTCTACTTCTTACAATCTTCTTTTGCTTGCTTTATATATAAAATCCAAGGGTTTTAGCTGTACTTAGGGGGAGGAATAGGGAAAAATGTATCTTCTTTTTCTTGTTTGAAGTTAGAAATGTATTGCTGTTCTTATTTTATTTCATCTTGAGTATGCTGATAATAGGGGGAAATAGGGTCTGTTAGGCAGGGTCTCTGTGTGACTTTTTCCTGGCGGAGGAAGGATAGAGCTTACTGTGAGTTTGAAGACAGAAAACACAGCAGTCAGAGTTTATGAGTGAGAGAAAAGACACAGCAGCAAGTTTATGACTAAGAGAATTTTCTGATCTCTGTTTTATGGGAAGGTGCTTTGAAAGAAAAAGGCTCAGATCACTATTGAGGGATGCCAGTTGATGGGAAGGGGCATATGGGCAGAGCACAGCATGAGTAGCTCAGAACAACAGCAAAGAAACAAGTGAGATGTGCATCTGTGAGTAGTGCCTAAGGTGTTCACGACATAGTTAAATGGTGTTTTCCAAAACCAAAAAATGAGTAGAAGCAAGACAAGGGCAGTGACAAAGTAATTGCCTCTAGTTGTAGAATGTGATGTAAGAAAACAAGATAAATCCCCATGTCCCCAAATTCATTGGCCTGCCTTTATCTTCAGTAGTCACAACTTTAGCTAGAAAGAGGAGTCTGTCAGATATAATCCAGGCAGGTGAAATGTTGAAAAGAAATCTGACATTGAGCTCAGGTCAGTTTTGAGTAAAATACTTGAGTTGGGAAGAAACATGCAAGACAAAGGAACAACAAGAAATATATTTTTATAATTAATAAGCGGGCACCAGAGAAGGTGATTTTTTTTTCTTTGTAAGAGAGAACAGTAAGATGGGAACCAATCGAAAATAAAGACAAATAGTATAGTTAAAGCTTTTAGTAATCACAATGCAGAAAAAAACATTATTATTGGTATAGAAAAATACCTTCTTTTCGTTATTTTCAGTTACTTCCCATTTATTTACTCACAGATTGTGATATGGTTTGGCTCTGTGTCCCCACCCAAATCTCATATTGATTTGTGATTCCCAGTGTTAAGGGAGGAACCTGGTGGGAGGAGATTAGATCATGGGGGCAAATTTCCTCCTTGCTGTTCTCATGATAGTGAGTGAGTTCTCAAGAGATCTGATGATATAAAAGTGTGTGGCACTTCCCCCTTCTCTCTTTCTTTCTCCTGCTCTAACACATGAATATGTGCTCACTTCCCCTTTGCCTTCTCCTAGATTGTAAGCTTCCTGAGGCCTCCCAACCATGTTTCCTGTACAGCCTGTGGAACTGTGAGTCAACTAAACCTTTTTTTTTTTTAATAAATTACTCTGTCTCAGGTAGTTCTTTATAGCAGTGTGAGAATGAACTAATACAGAAAATTGTCACCAGGAGTGGGGTATAGTTATAAAGATACCTGAAAATGTAGAAGCAGCTATGGAACTGGGTAACAGGCAGAGGTTGGAACAGTTTGGAGGGCTCAGAAGAAGACAGGAAGATGAGGGAATATTTGGAACTTCCTAGAGACTTGTTGAATGGTTGTGACCAAAACGCTGATAGTCATATGGACAGTGAAGTCCAGACTGAGGTGGTTTCAGAAGCAGATGAGGAACTTATTGGGAACTGCAGTGAAAGTCACTCTTGCTAAGCTTTGGTATATTTAACATATAATTATATATAAGCATTATAAAAATTATTACTTTATATAAACATATAATTATTATATAATTATATCTAATATAAATATATAATTATTATATAATTATATCTAATATAAATTTATTTATTTATATTACATAATTCATGTTTTTTTGATATTTTAATTATATTTGTAATCCTTAAAAAATTTTCAATGAGTTGCATAACACTGGGGTTAACCATCCTTTTCTATGTTTAATAGTCATGTGCTTTTTCTTTCTAATATTTGCATGTTCATATAATTTACACATATTTTTATACATAACTTTTTGGTTCCGTTTTTCTTACTGATTTAAAAAAGCTTTTTGTGTATTGAGGACAAATCTCATTCACAAACACAATTTTTCAAGAAATATAACTATTTTCAAATAGTGAACTTAATTTATATTATAAATCTTTATTTCTGTGGATGCCAAAAACTAAACTTTAAACAATGTATGGTTTGCCCTCCTTTTCTTCCCAGACACGAAATACAAGTTTTACTGGGCACTAATGATTGCAAGCTTATAGCTAAGGAACAAGATTTGACTAACTGACATGCTGTTACTTGACCTGTAAGGGTTTAAAGAAAATTGGAGCCAACATTTAAAAATTAAAATATTTCACTTTCAAAAAAGTGAAAACTCGCAGTTCTTGTTGAGAAGTCAGAATATCTGTCCTTATTGGGCCTACATTCTTGCATGAAAGTTATTGCCTTGAGCTGAGAGGCAGCTACCCATTTCAAAGGGTGCATGTGTGTCCAGTTTAATAGGATTGTATCAGATTTATTTAAAAATTATGGAACATATATGTATGTGCATGTGTGTGTATGCACTTGTTTTCCACCTGTTTACGTAGACACCTATCAATAAATATGTAAGCATATATGCTATGTGCTTATAAAAGAATTTCCATTAGGATATAAGTCACAACAAACTATTGTTATTATATACTCCTCCCTGTTACTATACACCTGCATATTTCACTCATGAATGCTACCTGTCTAGTTCCTGTAACTGTTTGAGTTTCCAATCTTTCCTAAACAGTATGGAAAACATTCTCGTGATAAGTAACCTCTTTAAAAATTGATACTTTAAAATGTTATCATCTGGGAATTGTTAGTACAAGATATTCTTATATTAAGCATATATTATCCGGACTATATTGACAGGAACCTTTTTGATCACCCGAGACAGTCTGTAATTGGCTGCCTTATTTCATCCATTCATATCATTACAAAAGTATTTATTTATTTTTTTGTGCATATATAGTAGGTATATATATATTTATGGGGTACATAAGATGTTTTGATATAGGCATGGAACGCAAAATAAGCACATCATGAAGAATGGGGAATCCATCCCCTCAAGCATTTGTCCACTGAGTTGCAAACAATGCATTCATATCTTGTGGAATGTTTGCCTGGATGTTCTATTCACACTATTGGCCCTTTTGCACCTCCCAGGAGCAGAATTTGACACTATGAGCTTTGTCCTACCCTATCTGACAAACTTTTGTGAAGTTATTTATGTATATGTAAGATATATTTTTAATCCATATTTATGTTTTGTAATCTGTATCAACATGTTTGATAAATGAAAACAGTCTGAAGCTCAATTCTTTTCTGGAGTATGTGACATTTATTCCCTAGAAATCTTTTGTGCTACACAAGTAAAGAAGTCACAGAGTAAAGGTGGTGTGAAAAGGAAGGTAGGCATTGTTTAATAGACAGACTGAGGTTGGAAGAAAAGAGAAATATAAATAAGTTATATGCATATATTATGTGCTAAGGAATGTTAGTGGTCTGTAAAGAATAATGAACTATCTTTCTACATCTCTGAGTTCTGAACTACTGAGAAATAGACCTAAAGAGCTAGATATGCAAATGGATGGCAATTATGGAAAACCTAATTGAAATTGCATAGGGAGACTATTAGTTCTTATTGCCAGAAACCAAATTGCTAAAGTGAAGTGGTTATGAGGTTTTAACCAATTTCATTCACAGTTATTTAAGAGTATTATAACTATTATGAAAAATTCTGTTTTTGTGGATCCAAGGCTAGAAAAAAGAAAACAAATATTTTCCATACATGGAGTTTTTCTGTTTTTCCCTGCTCAGGGTGGACAAATTGCAGTTACTATTTTAGATATTATGTACTTAACATTCTTGGACTGCTTTTTAAAATTTTATTCTTAATTTTTATGAGTACAGATTAGGTGTATATATTTTGTTTTTTGATTTTGCACCATCTCTTACTTGGTACGGACTTAGTGTATGGCATGCAGGAGCTGTTTTCTTCAGAGGGAAAAGCTGACATACCTCTGGCTTATAAAAAGTTTATAACAATATGTGTTTATAAATCGCTTACTTCGAGATGGACAGGTGAAAGGCACTATATAATTGCCAAATATTATTATCTGTCTAAATCTAGCTGAGTGAACAAATCTTTTTAATGCCCATTTTAATGACACAGTTGTTCCATATGGTGGACTTCAGATGGATAAAAGAATCCAGAGTTAGTACATTCCCTGGAGAGAACCAGATTGTCCAGGTGTGCCATATTTTAAACTCCGAGTAGAATTAAGAGGCACAGCTTTTCAAAATTCAGGCCCAAACAGCAACTCAGATCAAGTTAATTTCTCTGTTGTTTCAGACAACACAGGGCTCTTTAGTTACTGAAACAAAACCATGGATTATATACTGAAAAGGTGGTCCTAATCGTTTTATGTGTTTGAGTCAGCATGGATTTTAGTAAGAGGAAGTCCCTGAGGTTATTTGCATAATTTTTCTTAAGTTTCTTAAAGACTCAGACTGGCTTCTTTCTGGTGATTCCATGAAGATGATGTTCCCCAGAGAGGTCTTTGATAGCATTTTTTAGATCTTGATGTGTTTTTTTTATTGTGGTTCAGAGCTTTTCATGGCCTTTAGTTTGACAGATAGAACAACGAGGCACAGGCACCAAGGTCTGCCAACCTCAGAAATTATGGTACATTCAGAAAATAGATTTTATTTTAAGAACAGCCTAATGATTACTGAGATAGATTCCTTTTTCCTCTTTCCCGTTGTGTTTCTTGTTGAAGTTGATTCCACTTTTTTCAATGATTTAAACTTTCTCTTGTAAAATAACTCAAATGTTGAATGCGGGATCTTGTGGAAGCCTGACACCATTAAGGACTGGAAGAGAAAAGTCTGAGTAAGACAGTGCAACTAAAATGATTGCTCTTTGATGTGCTGGTGGAGGGTCTACTTAGCTTGGTGGGTTTACCTCTTGACTGTTCCAATAGTCAAGGCATAGACAAAATGAGGACCATGTGCACCACGTTGACCCCAAATCATGTGTACAGGTGACATTCTTTAACCTAGGTAGCAAATGAGTGCTTTGAGCACAGAGAAGATGGGAAGAGAGTACAGACCTTGGAATATGATCCAACCCACCTAATTTCTTGTCCTGATTCTCAACTAGAAAAAAATAGTCTTTGTTCTCCTTTTAATAACTACTGTGTACTAACTTTGTGTACAGTTTACAAAGTCAGGTATCTTAAACCCAATCTGAGGCTCAAGAGGAAGGTTGTTATTGTGTCTTGGACCTCTGGAAAAGCCCCCTCTAGTACCTTGAAGGGCTGCCACATGAGACTGATTTTAGAAGGGGAAAATAACTGGAAACTGGAAATAACTGCCATTTCCAAAGTGAAGGGCTGTAGCTGGGATGATGCCAACTAGAACAGTGAGCAAGCAGGAAGAAACATGCCCCTTCTGCCTCTTGAGGTTTTCTGTCTCTTTCTGTCACTCCCATTAGAAGAACACAGTAGGAAGCCAGCTAGCCAAGGAGAAAGGATGTTTGTAGAGTCCCATGCCCAGCATCCCAAAGCTGAGCATAGAAAGGTGGGTTTGGAGCCAAAAGACATAGTACATCCCCCCATCCTTTTTTTAACTTTTGTTTTAGGTTCAGGGGTACACATGCATGTTTGTTATATAAGTAAATTGTGTGTCACGGGGGTTTGGTGTACAGATTATTTTACCACCCAGGTAATAAGCATAGTACCTGATTAGGTAGTTTTTCAATCTTCAACTTCCTCCCTCTCTCCACCCTCAAGTAGGCCTTGTGTCTGTTGTTCCCCTCTTGTGTCCATATGTATGCAATGTTTAGCTTCCACTCATAAGTGAGAACATGTGGTATTTGATTTTCTGTTTCTGCATTAATTTGCTTAAGATAATGGCCTCCAACTCCATCCATGTCCTTTGCAGCAACATGGATGGAAAATAGCAGAAAACAAAAGTTCTTACCAAATAAAAAAAGGCAGGGGCGGAGGAGGAGGAAGGGGAGGGAGCTTGGTTTTGTTTTTAAATAGAACTGAAGAAAAACATAGAAAAATCAGGAGATGATATCCAACCCTTTTTGCAAGGCAAAGCCCTCCATTATTTCTGCCTCTGTAGTTTTTGTTTTGAATTTCTGTTTTCTCTTCTGGGTGCTGATACTTCTCTCCATCCTTACATTGTTAGTGTTTTATTGCGTTTTGTGGGTTTTTTTTTTTTTTAGTTTGTTTAAC
This sequence comes from Hylobates moloch, assembly GCF_009828535.3. Lineage (NCBI taxonomy): Eukaryota > Metazoa > Chordata > Mammalia > Primates > Hylobatidae > Hylobates > Hylobates moloch. The sequence goes on along the minus strand of NW_026652290.1, from coordinate 57,779,999 downwards.
CTTGTGTCATTACCTCAGTTTGCCCTCATGTCCCTTATACACAAGCAAAATACCCCTTCAGTGGAGGGAAGAATTGGCAGGTGACAGCTGTGCTCCACGACCCACCCAACAGTCTCTGCCTTGCCCAATGGCTCATGTTGGAGATGTCAGTATAATGGACAGGGTGGCCAAATATCCTTTCCATTTCAGTGCACCTAAGGTTCTCCTTCTCATTCATGAAGACAGGTAGTTGCTGGTCATTGCCCTGCATTATGGAGTTTGGCCTAGTAGTAATAGTCCTCGCTTTGCTGATGTTGGCTCTCCTGCCATGCTCCAGACACTCCTGCAGCTCCAGCTTACATTCACAGTGAATGCCAATGGCCTGCTTTTACTGGGAAGGTTACCACAGATGTAGCAGTTCTGGTGTGCAGCTGACATTCTTTGGCATTAATCATCATGGGATTAGAATTAAAAAATTGTGAGATGTCTCTCTTGTGACTAATGTCCATGGCCACCACACTCTCAAGGAGCCACAAGAAGGGAGATCATCTCCCGCCTTGGGCTGTGCATGATGCAGGAGGTGGTAAAACTCAAAGAACTGCTGGCCAGTGCCCTTGTAGGGTCCTTCGTGGGCAGGGTTGACAATGGAGAGGTCATTGCAGAGAATGGGCCCCACTCCTGGTTGTGCTTCTGCATGATGGTTCCGGCATCCCCGATGTTCGTGATCCTCCCTTGGTGCCACAGCATGCCCACCGAGATGGCGTCCTCACACACCTCCGAGACATGTAGTGATCTACCTAAGTGCACAAGCCCTTCAGCACCAGGAGCCTTGTATCAATCCCATCAAAGAGAGACAGCACCTGGATGGGTGGCTTCCTTTTCTCAGCTGGGACAGGCGAGTAGACTTCCAGAGAGTCAAATTCCTGGTTATGGTTATTGGGGAGGAACATCTGGAGCTGAGACGGCCAGTCATCCCGCCACTGCAGCAGCCCATAGGTTCCCTTGTGCTCACACATGTAGCAGTTCCAGGGATCTTCCTTAATGGTCACCTGGGCAACCTCTGGCCCAACCAAGAGGTCTATACACTCCACACAAAAGCACCTGCAGCAGTTGTTCCAGCACATAAGCACCTCGTGCCCCCAGCAGCAGATGGTGCAGCAGGACTGATAACCATCATCATCATACTGGTATGCACACTCCAGGAAGCAGTTCTTGCAATGTTGTCATATTCCTAGCATGAAGAAGGACTGTTCCAGAGTGACACTGAGGCTCCCACAAGAGACACAAAGGTCCTTGATGTTCTGACACTTCTTCTTCACCTTGTACACTAACAAGTGTGTTCATCAACAATCTCCTTGATGTTGAGTTTCTTTTTTTATTTTTTTTTGAAACAGAGTCTTGCTCTGTCACCAGGCTGGAGTGCAATGGCACTATCTCAGCTTACTGTAACCTCCGACACCCTGGTTCAAGCGATTATCCTGCCTCAGCCTCCCCAGTAGCTGGGATTACAGGCACATACCACCACATCCAGCTAATTTTTGTATTTTTTAGTAGAGACAGGGTTTCACCATGTTTGCCAAGATGGTCTCGATCTCCTGATGTTGTGATCTGCCCGCCTCAGCCTCCCAAAGTGCTGGGATTACAGGCGTGAGTCACTGTGCCCGGTCCGATGTTGAGCTTCCTAGCTGTGCTCTTTCGGGGCTTTTTGGCTGGTGAGGGTGGTGCCTAAGCAGTTGCCTCAGGGTCAACCCACACGTGTGCATAAACTTCTTTGTTGGGATTCTTCTCCTCTTCTTGTAGCTCCAGTCTCTTGGGGGCAGAAGGCTGGAACCCCCCAAAGGTCCATCCGAATATCTGCTTGCTCTGCACCTCTGTATCCTTGGCAGTGTCACTCTCATCGCTGTCATGGCTCTCTGGGAACAGCTCCCCTGTACACTGCTGGCCACCAGCAGGACTTTGTAGATGGCTTTGTGGTACATAGACTGCTTGTTGTATTATAGGTGGCCTGGTGGCACACACTGCAAAAGGAGCTCAGTGGTATCAGCTTCTCTACACACAGCACTGAGAACTCACCTCTCCAAACCACATGACACAGTGGGTGCCTTCAGCTGCTCAGCTCTGACCTGTCATCCGCCAAGACACAATGTGGCCACCAGGAGAAGCCCCGCAGTTTTCCTCACACCAGCTCCCCAATGCCAAAGCCCCAGGTGTCATTGTACTCTGGTTCATCGTCACCTGCTTTGGTGTACTTGTTCCCACCATCAGTCCCAACAGGCTCAGGTGTGGTAACGACAGTAGGGGATGTGGTGTTGCTGGGCTGCTGCACAGCAGCAGGCCTGGCCTCCTCCACCTTTGCAGACTCCTCTGAGCCCTAGTTTTCTTCCACAGCATTCATTACTGCAGTGACCTCGGCCTTTCTTCTCAGCCCATGAGGCCAGGTGAAGCCCTCTGAGGTCCAGCTCAGCATCTTCAGCATTTTTTACTTGGAATTCCACATCTAATTAGTTGGCAAGTCCTTTCAATTTCACCCCTATGAGATGTGATGCCTTTTTATTCCTTTTTAGCTGATACTACTCTCATTTAAACCTTTATTACTTCTTGTCTAACTCATTTCAGAAGCTTCCTAATGGGTCTCCTCTCTTGCTCCTACCTTTTCCCTTATTAATCCAGATGAATCCTCTCAGATCATTGCTCTGATTATGACTCTCTGCTGACCCAGATACTGGGATGAAGATAAAATTCCTTGGCATGGCTCTCAAGGCTTTTCACAACCTCATCGTCCAACTTTTCAGACATGGCTAAAAGATATGAGATGATGGATATGTAAAGTTGCTTGGATGTGGTTAACCACTATATATAAGTGTATACAACCACTATATGTAGGTTTCCAAACATAATTTGTACAGCTTAAATATACATACAATAAAACAAAGCAAAACAGGCTTACCTTAAAGAATCTTCACCCTGTAACTTCTACATACTTAGCTCTACTCAGGACTTCTAACTTGCCAAAGGCCTCTAGATTATTCTTTCCTCTGAGCCCGTGGTCATTTAGCTTCTGCCCTGAATGCATTTCTCGCCTTCACTTGATGCTTCAAGACCTTACTTAAATGTTATTTACTTCCATGAAGAAAGTCTTGGAACTTATCATAGACTCAGTACAGTTCATTGCAAAGCTTTACAAAACTTACTAAGCACCTAGTTATTCTGCAAGGTGCTATTAAAGTTATCAGTTTCAACAGATACATTATTTTAAAATGCAGTAAGTTTTTAGAAGTCAATGAATTTTTGGAAGGTAAAAGAATTTGTGATTTTCTTTTCCTTTTAGTATATGCTTTATATACTTCCACCTTTATCTTTTCTTTTTCTTAAAGATATCAGTGGAAGTATATAAAACATACTATATGTGTATACAAAGTATATAAAGAATAGCTCCTGTAGAAATGATGAGGATGGTAATGACAATGATTGCTCAAATTTATTGAGCACTTACTATATGGTAAGCACTAACTTAGTTAACTTGCCCTTAACTTGTGTGAGCTTGTTTGATTTGTACAACCCCCCCAGTGAAGTTCATACTACATGATTCCCATTCCACAGCTAAGGATCCTGAAGACAGGAAGCCTAAATCATATGCCAAGCTGATATGTGTTGGGTCCAGAATTTAAATCAGGGAGTCTGTCTTCAGAGCCCATGCCATTGACCCTTAAATAGCACCTTATAATGACATTGCATATATATTTCCACCTTTAACTTTTCTTCTTCTTAAAGAGAAAAGTGGAAGTATATTAAACATATACTAAAAGGGCCATTAATAACTCTTTCCTGTCAGGAAATCATTGAAAACTCTATCTATCTATCTATCTATCTATCTATCTATCTATCTATCTATCTATCTATCTATCATCTATCTATATTCTTAAACCCAAAGAAGACACTTTACTTAGAAGTAAGGGCAATTTACAGAAATCTGAGGCACAGATTCCATACCTGAAAGTGAGAATGTACTTAAAGGAAATATTGACAGGAGGAAGAGCAAATGCAGAGGAACTGACATATTAACCAGAAGTTAAATGATAGACATACGGGCATGATTATATATATATATATAGATATATATATATATCTATATATATATCTATATATATATCTATAAATATATATATATCTATATATATATATAGAACAGCTAATGGAATGTGCAAAAAAGATAATGTAATCATTGGGCATGAAATAGATGCAACTTAAGGCTTTTCAATAAAGCTTTGTTAGGGAATAACCCAAGAATACTCCAGAAGAAGGGAAAGGAGAAATTGAACAAATTTTAGAGGCAATATTGAACAAGTGAAAATAACTTAAAAAATCACAGATAGCTGAGTTTTACCTAAGATTTACTCAGGAATCTGGAATTCAGAAAATAAAATAGAGAAGGGAGATTTCTTAAAATTAACTGATTTATTAAAATGAAATCCATTTCTTGTGAAGTTGGAACTAGGGAGTCTCAGATGCAATGCATAACTCCTGCAAAAATGATGAGGATGGTGATGATAATGTTGCTAAAATTTATTGGGCATTTACTGTGTGTCAGGCACTAACTTAACTAACTTGCTCTTGACTTGCGTGAGCTTGTTTGATTTGTACACCTCAGTGACGCTCATGCTACATGATCCCCATTTCACAGGAAAAAATCCTGAAACAGGAAGTCTAAGTCATATGCCTAGCTGATGCTTACTGGGTCCAGAATTCAAGTCGAGGAGAGTCTGGCTCCAGAGCCCATGCTATTGACCCTGAAATAGCACCTTACAATCCAAAGAAAGGACAGATTCTTAGAAGTAGTGGGTTTATTGACAGAGGAAGTAAGCCTCTTCTACAGATTTCTAACATAACTTTGAAATAAAATAAGGGTCATGGGGCAAGGGAAATTGACAAAGGTGATGACACAAGTCCTATTAACTAGTTTGTTACTGAGAGGGGCGGGGAGGACTTGTGAGTCCTGAGAGCTCCCCCTGAACAATGCTGCCTTCAGTCCAAATTATTGCTGAATGAAGGGGAGGGGCAGAGTGGCTAGGTGATCAAAGTCCCCTCAGAGAAGGAGGTGGAATGGCAGCCACGGGCCCTTCTCTGTCTCCAGAAGTTCACTGTACTGCATTTAATAATTGCTTCCCATTATTGCCGGACTGTCTGTTCCAAATAAATCTACCTGATTGGGATGGATTTGGTGTGGGGATATCTGTTCCAGCCTATTAGCCAGCACCTTTACTGAGATTTCCCTGTCCACATTTATTAAGGAGATTGGGCGATAATTCAGACTGGGTTGAAGTTCTCCTCCTGGTTTAAGAATTATAAGAATTAGTGCTGATCATAGGCCCAAAAGTCAGCATTTTGTTTTCGGCTCATTCTTGTCCCTTCTTAGCAATGGAGGCAGAAGTACCTTGCTTTGGGGTATGAAACCAGATTATCAAACACCTGGGCTCTTGGTACATTTCAGAGAGTGAAAGCTTTTAGGGGCAAATTTTCATCTTTTCACTTTGATCTTGCCCTCTGAAAGTGGCTGTGTTTCTGGCTATACTTGTAGCTTCAGTCATTCTCAAGCAGACCCTTTAAAAATAACCCGATAGAGCCTAAGGAGGGAGAATCAGTGACTTTCCTTGGCACTGCTTGTTGGTTTAGGAGATTTTTTCTCTTTTAATGAGTTAATGTCAAAAAATGAACATGGAATTGGAGTCTTCCAGTGTCCCATTTTCTACCTCACTGTGGGAAGCAGGATAATATAGAAAAAGCCCTCTGTTCTTCTCAAAAATGGAATCTTCACACCGCCAGCTACTCTGCTAGTTGCAGACATGTTTCTCGGTCTCTCCAAATCCTAAACTCACCACAAGCGCATGATCCAGCCACCAAAGAGCAGTGCTTTTGTTCTAGGAGTCACTGTCTCACGTGTTGTTGATAGTATTGCTATTAAGCTCTTAATATGGGCCAGACATTCTTGTAAGCACTTTATCTGCAGTAACCATTTAGTATTCACAAAAACTCTTTTAGTAAGTACAATTATTGGTCATCCCACTTAGTAGAGACGAAAGCCAAGACTTAAAGAGACTAAATACTTACCCAGTGCCATGCAGTCAGTAAGCTGAGACTCAACCACAGATCCATCAGACCCTAGTACTGGTGCCCAATTCACTCTCCTCTTCCACCTTTTAGTCCTTAACCGTCACGGCACAATGTAGGGGTCAGCAGAATGCCATCAGCACAGAAGACAAGGAGAGCGGAAAAGAGCAATAGGGTGGATTCAAGGCCATGGCAGCCTCGGGAAGACTTTTGAAGTGTAGAAGATAATTTGGCCACACTGGCTCTGTGCTAATGCTTGAAGACAACTAGTCAATCAGAGGCAGCAGCAGAGGCATCCAGCTCTGAGAGGTAGCAGCTGAAGGCTGGACTGTTTCTACCCATCTCACTTAACCCTTACAAGGCCACCCCCAACACCATTCCCATTTTACTAATGGAGAAACCAGGCTGAAGTAGTCATCTTATCTACCAGAGGTCACAAAGTTAGAAAGTGTCAGGGCAGGTATGTCAGCCCAGCTGGAGACAGAAGGTCAGAAGGAAGAAAGTGGAATGTGACCAGCATATTCATCCTGAAATCATTTGGGGAAAGATTTCTATATAAAGAGAGATAATGCACAGAAACAGCATAGAATCTGCTTCTCCCTTTCTCTGTGTCTGTTACTTTCTCTCTTTCTCTTTCTCTCTGCCCCTGACCTCCTGCCCCTGTCTCTTCCCTACACACACACACGGCCCTAGTGTAGTTGAAAAGGAAAAAAAAACAAAAAACAAAAAAAAGAAACTGAAACAATGAGATTTTTAAGGAGGAAAACCAAGCAGTATTACTGTATTACTTTTCAACTTGTTTAATTCTTGAGATCCTATCTAGTAAAGTGAGGGAGGTTAGTATGCTTTATCTAGAAAGACCATTAGTGGCTGGGCATGGTAGCTCATACCTGAAATCCCAGCATTTTGGGAGGCCGAGGCGTGAGGTCAGAAGTTCAAGACCAACCTGGTCAACATGGTGAAACCCTGTCTCTACTAAAAATACAAAAATTAGCCAGGCGTGGTGGCAGGCATCTGTAATCCCAGCTACTCAGAAGACTGAGGCAGAGAACTGCTTGAACCTAGGAGGCAGAGGTTGCGATGAACCAAGATCACACCACTTGCACTCCAGTCTGGGCAACAGAGCGAAACTCCGTCTCAAAAAAAAAAAAAAAAAAAGGAAAGGCCATTAGTGATTTAATTGTAATTTTGATAGTGGGTCTACTTTTTGATTCCTTAAATATGTTAGAATTATCAGTGGTATGTACGTGATCCTACATAATGTAAAAGTCATATTTAATTAAATTAATGTAAGTGAAATAGTTCAGTTGGCTTATCTTGTTCATTTTCTCTAAATATCAGCTTACACTAAAAATTTTATTAATCACAGTAATGAGAATTTTTATATTAAATATATATATTACATTTAGTTTAAACGTTAATAGTCTACATTATTTTAATAAATTGTACTAAGGGAGTATATATGGAATAAGTCTCTCATGCAGATTTTATTGGTTGCTGCATAGTTAATAGACACTAATGTGATCAGAGCCTGGATGTGATCATAAGATCAGTAGTTAAAATGATTGAAATATAAATTAGGAGCTGGAATAATTGTTTGTTAGAAGCTCAGATAATAACTGTTTGGTAATGCTCAGAGGGTTGGAGGAATAAAACATTGAAATGTGCAGCAGTAGCAGGGGAAAGAAACATTTTGAGGCAGACAAATCCATGGCATGCTTTTCTGCTAATTGCTCCTGTCTTTCTCTCTTGCTCCGTGGAGGCCTGACGTACACCTCTGCCCTCCCTTATCTCACCCCTCTGGATTCCTGAGTGGCCTCCTACTCCACTTCTGTCTTTCTCTGTTCCTGGCTTCTTTACTCACAGTCTGTAAGTCCTCACTGATGGTGACAAACACCATGCTATCATATTACCATTAATGTGTCTGATTCTTTGAGAACTGGTAGAAAAAGCACCCTTGTTTCTTGTGGGCTAGAACCCTCTTTCTTCTAGGCCAGGGTTGGCACATCTTTCCTGTCAGGGGCTCTCATTGATGCTAAAATATTTTAAGCTTTATGGCTAATACAATTCTCTTTGGAACGGTTCAACTCTACTCTTATGGGTTTAGAAAGCAGCCACTAGACAACAATATGCAAATGGGTATGGCTGTGTGACAGTAAAACCTTACAAGAGCAGACATCAAGCTGAATTTGGCCTACTTGCCATAGTTTGCCACCTCCTGTTCTATGTTGTCTAATGTCCTGTTGACCCAAAGACACGTTTAGCTTTTTCTCTTAAAGGGGAATTCTCTGTTGAAATGTCATTCTCAACAATGGGGTTATAATAAATTTCTTAAACTTGTGTGTGTGCTGTGCATTCCTGACAAGGTGAAATGGGCAATTCTTAACAAAATAGAAGCAATCTACCCTCCATGCCCTTATAGGCCTGGAGGTTAATTTTAAAAGAGTGAGATTGTATCTAAAAGACTAAATCAACTTTTCTGTCTTATGTAGCAATGAAGACTTTCTCCAGATTTGATGGTGAACAGGCTTAATCCTGAAGACAGACTTTTTAGGTAATTTTGATAGTGAATTTTCCTATCTGGACTTTTGCCTTTTTCTCCTAAATTCTTGATAGAATTACTGAAAAACCATTTTTCTCTTTGTGGAGACCTTGCCTCCTCCCTGTCCTCTACACTCCAATTAATTCTCCTGCCTCCTTCATCTTTTAGGAAATGTTTCTTGCTGGTTTGACTGGAAAAGTTCAGGCTTGTTTTCCATGGGGGTTTTTGTGCATGTGAGCAACGTGTCCTCTCAATCTCTTGACGACTGAGCAGACACATTAAGGAAGTTAGGGATTTCTGACAGCAATCTACACTACACTTCAAAGTCTCTGACAGCGACTTTTGCATAAAGGGCCCCTGATTTCCTTTTCTTCCACTCAACTGGAAGCTGTATAATTTTAACATACTTTCCTCTTAATCCCTTCCCCAGATCAACTATTTCAACTTTTGACTTCAATTATTCATTTTCAATGCTTGTGTGTGTTAAATTCATTAATTTCTATTAAATTCCCTTAATTTACTCACTGTGGGCAAAGCACTGTGAAAGACAATGTTGATGGAGACAAAGATTTAAGATACCTTCTGCCCTTGAGGCACTAATCATTAACCTGAAATATAAAGTTGCATGCGGTAAGCCCTAAATGAGTGGCATAAAGGAAGTTGGTAAAGTTTAAGGGACATAAAGGCTGTTGTTCTAGGGGCTAGAGTGTACTAGAGGAAATTTTGCTCTGTAGTATCCGTGCTGCTTACATGTCAACAGTACCCAATTTGCTTTTGGGGTTACCATACCTCTTTACTCTTAGCCCATTTACTCACAATGGCACTGACTTGATTCCCAGGGGTATCTCATGTTCCAAGCCAAGATAATGCTCGCAGTCCACCCACCTGACCAAGTTGGGTTTACTAATAATCATAAAACCCTAATCTGGATCTCAAATTTTTTCTTTGTGCCACCCAAGAGGCAGTTTCCCTCTTCTGTTGTACTGGGTTTTTGTGACAAAGGAGTCTTGAAGCTATTGTGGGCCACCATGCAGATCCTCAAATATAGCCAACACAAAGCAGACCGGTGAGGACCTGAGTCCTGCTGACATAATTTCAGGTCTACGTCAGTCTGGAACTGAAGCTAAACCAGACTCTTCGTCTTCCTGAGCCATATATCTTTTAGTTTAAGCCAGTTTAAGTTGAGATTTCTGCTACTTGCAACAGAAATGTTGATAAAGCATATGGCAGTGGGACTTGGACTTGAATGAGGAGAGTATCTTCACAGGTAAGGATGGGATCATAGCTTCCAAACATTTTTATTTACCTACAAACTTCTGTATCTGACAATGTTGAATACAGTTTTCAAGTTGGGTTAAAATACTGATTCAAAAGATGCTGGAGTTGGAAGCACTCTCTGTGTTTGTCACATTGCCCACAGACACTTACATCGTTGTAGGAATAAAAAATAATCAAAACTGGAAAGGGCATGTCTGAGCATTTTAACATATTTCCTGCTGGAACCCACTCACATTCCCTGGTGGCATCTCCACTGGCAATCTACATTGCACTTCAAAGTCTCTATAGTTGGCTTACTTTGTCACCTGGCATTTCTGGGCGTCCAACCTCATGGGGTTTCTTAGCAGAAAATTGCTATTTTTATCCCTCTGTGGATGTATGAGATGAGAGGAGAAAATTAACATTTTTGGAAATCCACTATGTATCTCAAGTTATAAAGTATCTCATTTAATGTTTGCCATAACTCTAAACAGAAATTACTATTATTCTCTTTAATGATGAAGAAAGACTTGAAGGGCTTATTTAACTTAGGAAGATTGCATAGCAAGTCCACTGAAAGATCAGGATTTGAATCTAGGTACTGTTGACTCCAAAGCCCCTACTGATTGCTTTACATCATGCTGATAGCATTTTCTACATTATCCCTGGCTCATAAGCCATACTCTAGCTTCAACTTCTACCCAGTGCCTATGGTAGAGGAGGTGGGGAAAGATCAAGGAAGAATTTCTCTGGTTTGGCTCCTCTGTTGCCCTTAGTATGGCTAGGTCATTACTGTGGCCCAGTGTCCAAGCTCTTTTCTGCAGCTTCCAGGGGCATCATTGTCTTTGGGGGCAGTTGATTTACATCCCTCATGATTGGTGGTGATGCCTTAAGACTGAGAGTGTAGTGTATTGGTTGTGACTTTTGGCTGCTGTGAGTCTCTGCAGCTTCTGCTGTTAGCAGCAGCAGCTGCTGGGGAGGGGTAAAGGAGGTCTCCAGCACTTGTCACCTCTTCAAGCACTTCCGGGCCCCTCACAGCTGGACAGCCCAGATTCTATCAACACTCTTTAGAGTGCTGTTCACAGCTGGATTCTTGGTCAGCTCAGACACTGCACAGCTTTTTCAAATAACACTGCTTCCAAAGACCATGTTCAAAGTCAGCACTTTTACTCTCCCCATTGACACCAGCCTTATATTGAGACACTGTCCCTAAAACTAGCAAACCTGAAGGACCCAGTGCACCCACTTAGCAGAGCCCAAGTGCAGGTATCCACGCAAGTCAGCAATTGTCTCTAATTCCTCCAACTTCATTAATCACACAGACCAAATTCCAAGGTCAGTCCTGAAAGTCCAGCCATTTGCAAGGATAGATAAATAAACTAAAGTTCAGTGGCTAATTTCCTAGACTTGGAGTAGGAGGGCTCTGGATTTAAATCCAAGTTCTGCCACCTGATAACTGTGTTATTACTAGACTTCTCTGGAGCTTATTACTCTCATGCATAAAATGGGAATAAGTCTTATTCATATGGTTAGGCTTTGTGTCCTCACCAAATCTCTTGAATTGTTATCCCCAGGTGTTGAGGGAGAGACTTGGTGGGAGGTGATTGGATCATGATGGGGGGTTTCCCCCATGCTGTTCTCATGATAGTGACTGAGTTGTCATGAGATCTGATGGTTTTATAAGAGGCTCTTCCTCGCTTCTCTCTCTTGCTCACTCTCTCTCCTGCCACCTTGTGAAGAAGGTGCCTGCTTTCCCTTCTGCCATGATTGTAAGTTTCCGGAGTCCTCCCCAGCCATGTGGACCTGTGAATCAGTTACACCTTCTTTGTTTATAAATTGCCCAGTCTTGGGTAGTATCTTTATAGCAGTGTGAGACCAGACTAATACATCTATTTCATGGGGTTTTTGTGAATATTAAATTAAAAAAAGTAAAGGTGCTTAGTATTAATACACAGTATGTACTTGGAACATAGTAACTATTACTGCTGGGTATTCTTGGTTCTACTATTATCTCTTCATCTTCACTTGGAACCTATTTCTTTAGATAATAAAAATACAAAGGATCTTATGACTATGATGAATTTTAGTATTTTGCACCTCAACTTTCCAGATGTGGCGGGAAAAGAATCTCTAACACTCTAAGATGTATCCTGAAGATATCCCTGTATTTAGTTGTTGAAACCAAACAACTTTGCCTCAAGTGACTCAGCTCTCTACTGTTATAGTGCAGCTTACTCTGGGAGGGTTGGAGCTCACACTCTGGAAAGTAGGACTTGCAAAGACGGATGAGTTTCAGGGCCAGCGATTAATCCTTTTTGCTCTGCTTTGCAAAGTCCACAGGTCCTCAAAGGGGTATCAAGACGTTTTACCCAAGCCCCATTTGCTCTACAAGCAGATAATTACTTTTAGAATAACGTTTTGTTTTTGTTTTTGTTTTTAAATTGGGTCCTACAGTCTTGAGTTTTCTGAAAGATTTTCTGCTGTGCAGGATTTCTTAAATCAGAAGTAAGAAAGTCATGTCATCCATATTGCTGAGTAAGAAGGAATCTTGATTCCATGCTCACAGCTTTCTTTGATAGCAGTGGGGCAGATATAAGCATATCTGGAAGGGAAGAAGTTGGCAAAATTCCTCAAGATCTTGGAGATTCTATCATCCTTTATCTCTCTTAGGTTTGATTTTAAACTTGCTTTGGGTTGACACGGAACTATCATCTGAAGAGCTCTATTAGAATAAAACCTCTTTCCGGAAGGCAGGCGGCATCTCTGCTCACATTCTTTACCTTGGAATTATGTTATCTTTGGCAGTCGAATACCAGGCTTACTAGCATGCTCTGGTACTGAAGACCCTTCTATGATTTGCAGTTGAATACGGTAGAACTATGGGATGGCTAATACTTTTAGGATAGTAGAATTGAAGCAGAGAAAGAGCACAATGATTGATCCTCTGCTGAAAATGGGCTGCATAGGTTGAATGAAAGGGAGAGTTACTTAATGGGTCCAACTCTGTTGTAGATATTCTAAGTCTGGAAGGAAACACAAAGCTCAGTTTTTTACTTAAGGAACTTATGTTTGTGTTGGCAAGGGAAGACTAAGGCACATGAAGCAACAGGCTAGATGAGGGAGTGTTTGATTAAGTGACAACCAAATGGTACAGGCAGAAAGTGCTCCAGGGGCCGGCCTTGGGAGAGATGGCAGAGACAGCCAAGTGTTGACAGGTTTGCAGTGATCTGATGCGTTTGTGAGATGCTTGCCCAGGGTTACAGATGCAGTTGTGACTGCGAACATGGCAGATTCCAAAAATCACATTTCAGTGACGATTTCATTTTTCTCAAGTCCCAAGTCCCTGTTGATTGAGGAAATCACACTGGAAACATTTCAAGGTCACAGGACAGTATTTTGTGCTTTCTAAGAAGCTATTTAACTGATAATTTCAACAGTTCTCAAGCTCTAGTAGACTTCTAAATTTCTAAATGCATGAGACCAGAATCTGCCTTACTGCCAGTTACTAACCACATGACCTCAAGCTTGTAAACCTTTTAAGTTTTCCTTACTTTGCTGGATGAGAGACAAGCCAGTGAGTTGTTCAAGTTGGGGTCTAAGGGTAGGAAGATTGAGCTCACATCCTTCCCTTAACCTTGAGCACATTACTGAAATGCTATTTATGCATAAAACAGGGTTGATGATAATATCTACTTTCTAGTGTTGTGCAGATAAATGAGGATGTACTACAATGCTTGGCATGCAACAAGCATTCTGTCAATGTTAGCTGCATTTACACAGAAAAGGCACCAGTGGCATTGTGTGTAGGAGACAGCAGAATACTAAAAATAGAATCACGGAATCATGAGAAGAGATGTCTAATGCCAAGTAGTAATCCTATTTCAACCCTTGGAGGAAAGTCCTTGTCAATAGTGATTTCTTTGCTTTTGGGGAGTGGCCCCAAGATATTGCACTGCTCAGAAGACTCAAAGTTACTAAAGCTTTTTTCTAAAGAATGAACTTGTTCACCCTCTCAACTTGGCACCCCACAGGCAGATGTAGCTCAACAATATGGGACCACCTGAATTTTCTTGGCAAGTCAAGTTGATCTGGACTCCTTAAAAAATATATTTTTGTTCCATGATTGTTTCTTAAATCAGTTTCTGTTCAGCAGCTTCATCTGTGTATCTTAGCTCCCCTTGTTCCTTCCAGCTGTATTTCAGATCCATTTTTTAATCAGCCCTATTATTGCACACTCTTTTCAGACTTTCTCTCAATGTAATAAGAATACCCACCATTTCCTTTTACAGTGATTTATGACTTTATTAAGGCTCCTAGATTTCTGTTCAGATTTCTAATCTGTTGACGGGTTATTTTGTGTGATTTAATTATCGTCAGAGGTTTTGCTAAAGGTAGAGACACCTGAATTTAATTAATGCACTGTTTGCATATTTCACATCATAAATAATGATGCTCAGCAAATTACATCTTAATACTAATCCCGAAGTACTCCTTATAAAATCTCCCCATATTTAAAGCCCTTCCATTGATCAAATCCTCGTCGATGGCACTTAACATCTAAATTTTTCCCAGGACCTTTCTGACCACTATGATGTTTCTTTTCTTTTACTCAATTATATAATAGTTATATCCAGAACTTTTAAAAGTTGATTGGTAAAGATGGAGAGCAAGGAGAGCAACACAATCTGATTTCTTCTCTGAGGTTTTCTTCTCCAGACATACAAATATTAAGAATCTACTGGGGGTGTCATGAGCTAGTTCACATATTTCTAATTTCTTAATTGCGAATAAACACAAAGATTGCTGTGGATTATGGTGAAGTTCATAGGCCACTGTCCAGAATACAGTTCCTTCAAACTGTGCAATTCAAAGTCACCACTTTAATAAATTATTTCAATTTTACTTTCATCAAAGAGTTAAAAAGCCAAAGCCTTTTAGCATCTCATTTCACTTATACACATAGCCCATTATAACCTGCATAAACAAGGATGACAAGTTGAGATTAATGAGAGTCCCCAAGTGACAGAACAATTTAATTGTCAGAAATCATAGGAGCTGAACTTTACCGGTGTATTTATATAAAACAGCCATAGTCTAAAAACTTCCCTAATTGATTATGACCAATAAGTAATCACTTGGAAAGCAGTTTTCTGGTATACAAATAACAAATGACTCATAATAGTTAATTGAGGTATTAAGATGCATAAGGGAAGAATATTAGATTGACTAGATAAATGATTCATAATGCTAGGCAAATAATTGGTGAGTTCATACTCTTAAGTAGAATATACCTCATAAGCAACACTGAAAGTACATCAAATAAAGGGAACTGTGTTTGCTAAATGAACTCCCAGCTAAATGGGTATTATAGCTATGTGTACTCCAGACTCCAGTGGATCCTTGCTTTCAGGCAAAGCAGCCCTCTTATAGGTCTGTCTAAGCCAGAATTCTTACCTTGGATCCTGCAGGCCTTGCAACACGAGGGTGAGGTTGGAGGGTGGAAGTGGTGGGTGGAGCAGCCAGACACATGTAGAAAGTGGATTGCATTGTGGCTGAGCTGATAATATGGCACCCAACCCTAAATTTCAAGGCTAGGTCTCTGAGTGGCCAGGGCCCCAGTGTTCAGGGGTCCAGAGCAACTGTTATGCTGTCCCTTTTATCGCTCCTCCTGTTCTGGGTTGACCTTACTAGAAGGTGGCAGTAGCTGCTTTCTGTGATAGAACTTTGAGAATCCTCTGCACCTAAATATATCTCTACCTCAGGTTGTGCTAGATTGTTCTCCATCTCAAATCCCGGATGTTTAATGCCTTGGCTTTTGAGAGTATCTCAGATAGATATAATTAACAGTTTGCAGAGATGAAAGCAAGTCCCTGCCAATAGGAAATGTAGGAGATGCTGGGAGGGGACGCATGAGAGCATCGGAAACTGAGGAAGAGAATGAGATAGTCAAAGGGAAAATTTTCTTAATTCATTACTTTGCAAGTGGCCATCTCAGGCCATATGTCCCAGTCCCAGACTTACCATACCCCAGCCCCTATTTCAATTTTCACCAAAAGAAAAAAGAAGAGAAGAGGGAAGGAAATAAGAGGGAAAGGATGGAGAAATGGGGGAACAAGAGGGACAGGAAGGGAAGGAGAAGAAAGAGAAAAAGGAGAGGAATGAGAGAAGGTGAAGAAGTAATTAAGTAATTTATTAACTAAATAATAAGAGTATAGGTTCTAGAACTACTGCATTATGATTGTGGGCAAATCATTTAACTGTTTTGTGTCTCAGTATTTTATCTGTAAAATGGGGAGACAGTAGGTCCTCCCTTGTAGTGACTTTGGTTATTAAATGAGTTCATACAATATAAAGTTCTCAGAGCAGTTCCTGGCACAAAGCAGTCAATGAGCAATAGCTATTGTCATTTCTAAGCATTTTTTCATACATGCCAGGCACTGGTATCTAACCTTCAGTGGGTTACATAATTTTATCAATGTAACAGCAAAAATGAAGTGGCTGAAACCAAGCTTTAAAATGCCAGGTTATTTTGTTGTTGTTGTTGTGTTTTTAAAATTTTTAATTTTGGGGTACATAGTAGATGTATATATTTATGAGGTAAATGAGATGTTTACAATGAGTAATAATCACATCAGGGTAAATGAGGTATCCATCACCTCAAGCATTTATTCTTTCTTTGTGCTATGAATGTTCCAGCTTCATTCTTTTATTTTGAAATTCACAATAAATTATTGTTAACTACAGTTGCCTTACTGTGCTACTGAACACTAGATCTTATTCACTCTTTCTAACTATATTTTTGTACCCATTAACCATCCCCACTTCCCTGCATTTCCTGACCCCCAGCTACCCTTCCGTGTCTCTGGTAACCATCATTCTACTCTCTGTCTTCATGAGTTCAATTGTTTTAAATTTTAGTTCCCACAAATAAGTGAGAACATGTAAATTGTCTCTCCATACCTGGCTTATTTCCTATTTTTTAAAAATTATCTTCTGCCGATTGTACACTGATGGGAAACTTCTCCAGGAGCAAACCGGATATTCCCCCTTGGCTTCATCTTAGTTGATTTAAAAATAATAATATCTTTAATTAATTCAGGGGAGAGATAAGCAGTATTTGTTATGTGAATACAAAATATGTGACCAACACTATTGTAGGTAGATGATGCCTTTGCTGATTTAATCCCCACCAAAACTTTGAGCAATAGAAGATATTCTCTTTTTATTTTGAAAATGAGAAGGTGAATTTGGTCAAGATTAAGTGACCAAACTCTGTGCTTTGTACTCTTCCCGTCTGGGGCCTCCTCATTCCCAATTTTGCCTAACACATATTCTGGCACAGAAGTGAGCACTGAATAAATGCCAGTAGAATTCAATTCTACAAATGCTTGAGTTACACTTCATGGTTAATGGGTGAATACATTTATATAGAATAACACTTTTCCATTCTCCCAACTAGAATACAAACACTCAGTGCCTGATGGTGATTTGGGAGCATTAGTTAGAATAGGAGACTGTACTTACATACATACTTACTTTAATTGTAAAGTTAAATTGATTTATTTAATGCATAGCTATAATATGAATATATTGTAACTATAATATTGGGTACATACGTGTACATAGCTATAATATTGAGTACATATATGTACTCCCAATTATCTGGGAGTTCACTAAGCAATACAATAAATACATTAATAAACATGTAAAGAAAATCTTTATGGATTTTAGTACAACTTATGAATTTAGAAACAGGTTGTGACTGTCCTCTGAGAAAATTCCTATGATGGCCTCTCATGTTCCTTGGGGCAATGAGCCACAGTTCTTAGAGGTATCTGCCTTTCTTTGAACACATACTGCTCCTCTCCAGGTATCTGCATAGCTCACATCTTTTTTTTTTTTTTTTTTTTTTGAGACGGAGTCTCGCTCTGTCACCCAGGGTGGAGTGCAGTGGCACGATCTCGGCTCACTGCAAGCTCCGTCTCCCGGGTTCACGCCATTCTCCTGCCTCAGCCTCTCCGAGTAGCTGGGACTACAGATGTTTGCACTCGACGCCGTTTTTTTTTTTGTATTTTTAGTAGAGACGGGGTTTCACCATGGTCTTGATCTCCTGACCTCGTGATCCGCCCGCCTCGGCCTCCCAGAGTGCTGGGATTACAAGCGTGAGCCACCGCGCCCTGCCCATAGCTCACATCTTCACTCCTAGAAATCTTAGCTGAAATGTCAGTCATCTTCTCAATGAGGTCTACTGTCACCACTTTTTATTTTATTTTTTGATATAGGGTCTTCTCTGTTGCTCAGGCTGGAGTGCAATGGTATGATCTCAGCTCACTGCAACCTCAACCTCTTGGGCTCAAGCGATCCTCCCACCTCAGCCTCCTGAGTAACTGGGACCACAGGCGCACATCACCACGCCTGACTAATTTTTGTATTTTTTGTAGAGATGGGGTTTCACTATGTTGCCCAGGCTGGTCTTGAACTCCTGAGCTCAAGGGAGCTGCCAGCGTCAGCCTCCCAAAATGATGAGATTATAGGCATGAGCCATCCTGCCTTGCCCCTCATCACTTTATTTAAGAAGACAAGCTACCTTAGTCCCCAACTCCAGCTTCCTAACTCTTGACTCCCTTAGCCTACTAAATTTTCTCTTTCTTCCCTAGTACATAACATGTTTTAGCTTATAGAAGAACTTTCTCATTTATTATCTTTATTGTTTCTTGAGACTCCCCCCAGCCCCAGGAGAATGTAACCCAGGAGGGCCTGGATCCATCTCTTTTATTCGTGGATATATTCCAAGTACCAAGAAGTACATCTGTTCAGTAAAGCCTGAATGAATGAACTAACAGATAACAAAAAATATTTGTTGAATGACTAGAGGGTAACTTCACTTTTTCTCAGATAATTCAGTATTTATAAGAAAGTTTAAGAAATGCTTTTGATTAAACTATTCTCATTATCTTAAAGTTAATAACGTTCAACTCTAGATCTTTTTAAAAACTGTGCTCATTTTATTATCTGTCCTGCCTTTCTAATTTTCACCTAAAGATGTAAAACTATATACTATTTGTTCACTTTGCAAGTACAAAAAAAACTCAAATATGAAAAATTTGACTTCTAATTTTTGGTGACTGTCAGATGCAAAGAGAATGTGCTGCCATCTTCCTCTGTCCAACCTGTTTTCACACACAAGGCAATCCAAGCATTAAGGTGCCAGTTGTGTGCTTAGGACTGCTCTGCTGATAAGTGGTTGGGATTTTGAGGAGACACCTAAATACTGATGGTTGACCTCCCAACACATTCTTGTTGGACTCTATCACACTACCCTATCAACCTGGTTAGTGTGTTATGCATGTCACTCTACTAGTGACAATAGGGGAATTTATTCCTTAAATCTCATGAATGTCTTTTCTCCTTCTTCTCTTCTTATATCATCTCCCAGGCAAAGCTGGAGTTCAGGTGAACTGCACAGTGGTGAGTGCTCCTACTGTGGTGGTCCAGCTCCCATCTGGCACTTCTGCTTGATAAGCTCAGAGCAGTTCTTTTAGACTGCCTCTTGTAGGCACGCTTGAAAAATAACCCAGTTAGCATTCCCCTAGCCTCCATCTATGATTTCATTGGGAAACTATGCATTAGATACTTTGGAAATAAATATACACAAGAAATTACAACTCAGTTTGAATGACCCTCTACCTTGGAATGTCTAGAACTGTGAGTTATAAGGCCAAGAAATATGTCCAGGCCTGCTGGCTCAAAAAGTTGCTATTCCTTATATGGAATCTGGACAGACGGGGAAGCTGAAGTTGTATAAACTAAACGGAGATTTTTTTTTTTTCCCCAGCCACTTACATGCCTCATCCTTGACCTATTTCATTTATAGGTTCCTTTAAGATATGATGCCTTGAGAGTTCATTGCCTTCTTGCCAGTCTTCCAACAACAATTTTCAGAATAGCCAGTGCTTTACATGGACTTTAATTATATTGGAAAATCCAAGGAAAGGACCAGAAAGGCCATGAGTGTGGTGATGCAATTATATCAGTAGAAGGTTAGACCTGCTAACAGTGAGGGGATCTGGCTAGAGTAACCCAAGTACAGTCGATTCATTACTGTTGGAAATTTTAAAATGTAGACATTCAGAAATGTTTAGTCTGGTTTTCAGTAAGGAAGAAGGGCAAGTAGATTCAAACAAGGACCCGCATGCTGCACAATACATACTTTTTTTACTCTATTTCCTTGATAATGGAGAAAATGAAACAACAAGCTATGAACTTAAAGCTAGAAAGAGAAATTCTATTTTTTAATAGGAGTAGTTATTTTTTCTTACACAATGTAGAATAGGGACATTTTGCAATCTTGGCTTACACAGAATATTTTAAAGTAAGTAATTCAGGACACTCAGAGTACATTTGCTTTCGCTAATCCTTGTCAGCAGTTCTGAAGTCTTTCTAGGTTCAAATCCCAGCTATACCATTAACCAGGATAAGTTTCTTATGCTCTCTAAACTTCAGTTTTCTCACTTAGAAAATGAAGATTAAAAATAGTACCTGCTGTAAAGAATAGTTGGAAGAGTTTAACAAGACAACATAAAGAACAGAGACTGATGAGTACTTAGTGTCGCATAAATAGAAATAATTATTACTCTTACTAGCCACATTTATTGATTGAATGGAGCTTTAGAAAAGTAGAAAGTAGATCATAAAAAAGTCCCGCATATAATGAAAGTGGCCCCCTGAGTCTGAACACACTGCCTTGTTACCCAAAATTTCTTCTTTTCTAGACTTAGGTGTATATTTTCAGTAGAAGTGGGGAAGAATGACAATTAACAATAATCCAAAGGAAGTGCTGGATCTTTGCATTTGTCACTGCAAGTTTTCAGATGAAAGCTTGTGTTTCCTCGATGCTTGAATTACAGTACCATCTTACACTTGTACTTCACAAGGTTGCATTGGGATGTGGATATTTACGGATTGACCTACAGACTAAAAAACAAAACAAAGAAACAAACAAAACAAAAACCGACAAAATATTCTTCTTTTTAAAGCCTGGATGATGATATTAACTTATACTGCTTTCATTTCAAGGCTGTTTTTTTCAAAGTGCGGAGTCGCCGAAGAGAGGACTTCACTTAGGGTACCCGGAAAGCATGTGGAAGTGAGCCCACTCACTCATGTGAAAGAGAAAAGCTCACCTTTGAGAAACATATTAGAATTCCAAAATGAGTAAATCTGAGAGAAGATATTTTAGTTGTAGCACACATATTAGTTTTGTGATTTAAGACTGGTGTTTTTATTTTAAATGCACAGCAGGAGAGAAAGGTGGGGCCGTAAGTGTTTCTATGCTTAACGCCTGTACAGGCCTGATCTAGCCCTGGTCTTGTAGATGATTGTGATACTTTTATAGCTATTTAGGTATTTTGTCACCAAAATAAATATATAGTTTATATTTAGGCAAGGCTAAAGGAGGGAATCTCAAATTTGTTTACAAGCTCAGTAATGGAAATAGAATGAGTACCAATTGAAAACACCATTCATTGTTAGAGGCTCTGATATAATTTAGGCTCTGGGTAATTTTGATTTTGATAAACCTGATTTTCTAGTTTTTAAAATCTCTAAGAGGCTCTGATATAATTTAGGCTCTGGGTAATTTTGATTTTGATAAACCTGATTTTCTAGTTTTTCCAATCTCTAATCACCAAGCATCTAGTTTTTGCTCATTAGAGAAGCTAATGCTCTCATAATACTTAATATTTTCCATTTTCAGCAAAGCTGGCTTTAAATATTTCCTAATGCTAATGCCTGATTTGTCTAAGCATTTTAGCTAAATCTAATCTTTTATTACTGTTGATGCTCATCTCTATTTTCAGATGGTTAATTTGCTGACTTTCTGCAAAGTTCAGTTTTTGTTGCATGTCTGATCAAGCTTAACAATAATTTCCTATATTATATTAGCCAAAGGAATATTTGTTTATGAGCTTAGAGTCATATTTATTAACATCCATGATTAACTGAAAATTGCCCCATGTGGTATTTCAATCCACAAATGTGTTTTGATTAGAAAAGGGACAATTATTCCATTTGCATTTGATTCTAACACAAATGGTATAATTTTCAGCTCTCTTAGTCAAACAGTTAGTAGTGAAGAAAAGAAAAGGTAAGGCCTTAGAAAGACTCCCATTATGGCTGCGGCTTTCTTATCACTTAGACCCTAGTATAATTTTGTTTTTGGTAGCACGTTTCTATAAAATAGTTGGTATTGATAATTACCTTAATTGTTTATATACTCTATAAAGTATCACTGGGGCATTATCTATTATGTTGCCTGACATTGATTATTGTGTGCTTTCAAACATATTTCATCCTCTTTAGGATTGGATGTCTGACTATTTAGACTTAATACTTGACAAATATTATGCATGTAGAAATCCAGTAAATAAGAAAAAATATATTTTGAGAAGGTGATTTATGTTCTCTTTAATTCCAAGTACTTTCTGACACTTTCATGACCTGATCTAAATCTCCAAGTTCACTCTTTTTATCCAGTAGAATAGAATTTAGCTCCTCACAGATTGCTTGGACACGTGGCAAGGGATTCTTTCTGAGAGTCTGATGCCACTGGAATCTGGAATCTGACTTTCTGAAGCTCTGCCCGAATGGTTAGTAGCTCAGGGTGGTCTTTAGAAGCTGTAGTCCCAGCATAGAGTCTCATGGCTCCCCAAGGCATGACTGGTCTGGTTAGCCTCTCCAGAACTGATGATGCAGGAGTCACCTTCTTGGAACTGTTTGTGGACTCAGTCACTTTCCCTGGAGATAAGAACAAACTTTTAGAACCAAAATTCTTGCACCTTCCTGTTAGACTAGGGGTTACTCTTTTATTTGCAATTCAGAATGAAAACTTAGATAAGATTATCTGACTTTTGTTGTTGTCTTCCTTGGGTTGAGAGCTAACTAGGCACGTAAATTTTGGTCTTATTATCTTTTTAGGCTGGGTCTAACAGAATGACAGAAAGGCACCAGTAGCTAGCACAATTCCCAACAGTCTCTATAATATTGTCTCACTGAATGAATGAATGAATGAACAAATGAGTTTTTCAGATACCTGTGTTACCACAGACTTGATGCTCCCATTTCAAGCTTCTATGATATCAGATTTTTTTTTTTACCCTGTTTGGTCAATTAGCTTTACCCAAAAGTTTTGCTCTAATTCCTAAAAAACTTCATATGAATTGGAAACGCCTCTTTCTTTTGATCAGCTTTAATCTGCATAGAACCCCCTTTTCGTTCCAGAATGCCAGCTTTAATAAATCAGGCAGCTCAAATTGAATAAATCTATTTAAATACTTATAAAATATTAAGGATGCATTTGGGAAAAGCCTCTAAGGTTATTGTGGCCCCTGTGCACCTCACAGTAACTAATTTATTAAGCAGTTTGCAAACCTGGGAAGAAAGGAAAAAGAAAAATGGTTTCATAAACCAAGAGCAGAAGCCAATTTTTCAGCTCAGATGATGAAAGGAAGCATGCATTTCTAATCAAAAAGACAGATAAGCCTTCTCTCTCCCACCATTCCCTCACCGGCAAAGTGCCTTTTCATCATCAACAACACTCCATTCCTAATGACTGCCTGGGCCTTTCTGCACCTTC
The DNA here is from genome assembly GCF_009828535.3 of Hylobates moloch. Taxonomy (NCBI): domain Eukaryota; kingdom Metazoa; phylum Chordata; class Mammalia; order Primates; family Hylobatidae; genus Hylobates; species Hylobates moloch. Next base: position 57,756,483 of record NW_026652290.1, on the reverse strand, counting down.
TCCATACACTGGTAATGTACACACAGCATCCCTTTGAAACAAGAGCCCATTAGCTGTGGCAGACTACCTTTTCACATGACGCTCTTCTGTTGCAAGTCATCAGCACAGTGTTAAATCATTCTTACTGGGCATGCTCAGAACCCTGTCAGAGGGATAAACTGATATTTAGAGCTATAGCATGAAAATTGGTTTTCAGCCCCCTTGAAGGACAGTTTAAAAGAAAAAGGAAAAAAAAAAGGGAAAAGGTCATAAACTAGACAGGTAACACCAAGCTCATTTTTTCTACCTTGGAGCTTTTCTTCTTTGGATTTCTTTGGGTGATCTTTTGTGACTCTCATTGTGATGTACGTCATGGCTGTCCTTTTGTGCATAGAGTAGAGTCAGGGTCTACATATTGCTATTGTTAGATATTCCAGGTCATTCTGCCCCCCACCCAACACTTAGTATTACTCCCCTCCCCCAACAAGTCAATAAACATCTGTATTAATGACAGCTGTCATTTTAAATGAGTTTGGCCTGCCTTGTAGGGTTCAGAAGTATTATCTTTCCATTATTCTTCATGCTATCATGCACAGGTGTTGCAAAGGGTAGCAGTCGTGGGGACCTATAGAGAATCCTACCTCACAGGTCCTTAGTCTTAATGCCTTAATGGTCTCATCATTTTCCACATGCCACCCTGAAAGAGGGCCACCTTGTTCCTCCTGCCTCTTTCCACATGGGTTTATCAGGCATGAATTTTATATAATAACAACTGTTTTTTGTTTAATACAACATATGTAAAGCATATGGAAATGGTTGGAAACAAGAAACGTAGAGTTTGTAAGGGTCACTTTGTTAGTAAGTGTCACTTTGTTATTTATTTTTAAGAGCCAGTGTCAACAAATTGCATAGTAAACCTAGCTATGGCTTATCCTAGAATCATCCACCATGTTTATGCAGGAAGTCATAAACATAGTAATAATAGCGGTCATTTATTAATGATAAATTACTAATTTATTAATAATAGAAATGGTGTATTACTTTTATTACATAAAAGTAATAAACATAGCGCCAGAGTGCAGTGATGGTTTTCAAAGACCCACTGACTGGAAAAAAACAGGTTATTAAGGTTAGCCTATATTTTCTTTTACTCAGGGTAAGCAGGAGCAGGGGACTTGATTTCTGACATGTTGCACATTTATTTGGAGTCAACTCATTTGTTATTTTAGGCCTAGATTCCTAAGTGCATTTTCTTAAGGTGCTTACATACATCCTGTATCCATGTCTTTCTTCCACCAGGAAGCTGGTTGGGACATGCTCAAAAATGGGGCTTGAGTGAATTATTTTTCTGCCAATGAGTGTGGTGGAAGGAACTATAGACTGTCATCTTTACCAGCAGGCATAGTGACATTTCCCCATAGCTCTGAGTAATGCAGGGGGAGATTAAGACCAAATTGAGTATTGCTATTTCCGAGCATAATTCATTTCCTTGACATCACTAATGCCTTCTGACATTTCTCACCATATCCGGGGCCTCTGGGGACAGAGCCCTGTGTGACTACAGTTGCTCTGATCTGGCCCAGTTCAGTTAGCTTCAGACATTAGCATGTGGGAGTTTCTGGGGCCCTGTGATTTTGTTTTTGATGGAGTTGGTCCCTTTAATGGATCACCACCTGAATCATCAATGTTTTGATGAACCATTTAGCCAAGTAATGGGCAAAGCATAACCATCAGAGAACTAATACTGACTTTCCCCACCCTGCACTGCAACCACTCGCCAGGCAAGTGGCAGGAGAAAGCCTGGCAGTTGCGCTGGCTTTTCTGATGATAAGATTCCCCTGGTCTTACAAAGACTGCCCTCTTCCAGAGAAAATTGGATTCAGAATGTCTCCTCTGAAGCCTGAGAATCTGGCTGTACTAGGAGCCCCCAGTGATTTTCTTCAACAGGAAAGGGGCTTTGTAAGGATTTTGGGGAAAGTTCTTACGTGCCAAAAATTCCTGCCTGGACAGCAAGTTGATGAGCATTTTGGTCTTTAAATGAACAAAGTCTACTGGATAAAATGATCCCAAAGAACAAGCTCAAGTATCAGAGAAAGGTAAAGGGAGGAAAGAAGAACGTGACCAGATGAAAAAAAAGTATATTAAAGCTCCGGAAAACTCTATAAAACTCAAGGCAGTGGTGGGGGTGAGGGGATTGGATGGAGGAACTAAAGGAGACTCAAACCCCAAGATAGTTATCTCTGCCTTCTTGCAAGGGCTGGTTTCAATCACTTTCTTGTACCTTTTGCTGGTGTCATTTGTCAAACCTTTGAATAAAAGTTGCAAAGTAAGGTTATTTAGCGGGTACTTTCATCCATCTCCAATTATTGACCAGAGTAGGGGGTGTTTTGCCATTCCTTGGGTCTCCAGCTTGTCGCCTGCTTTTGTTCTATCCTGTAAGGCTCAGCACCAAGCTGGAATGGAGTGCAGCGCCGCCACCCCCCCACCCCAACCCCCTCCCCGCTTCCCTGCTCCCAGCCCCGCAGGCCTTTCAAACAAAGCCCTTTGCAGCCTGTTGCATGCACCTTCTGGATGTGCTCTCCTGGAGTCTGCTTTAGAGAATTCCTCTTGTGGGGATTACCGATTTGAAACAAATCCCTTAGCTTTGGTCCTGAATCCGATAATTTTCAACTGTGTGGTGATCAGAGTTGTTCATCAGCCTTAATAACAATGTGGTAGAAGCAGCTTTCTTCCTGCTGCTGTTCTGTCACTGCTGTGCCACCTGCTCCGTCCCTGGGGGTGCCACCAAGCTCAAGTGTCTGCAGTTGACCTCACCAATTGTTGAGAGAAAGGATAGGCACAGGTACATGGGTCAGATGGAAAAAGAATATCCTCATGCACAAGATGCGGCCCCTTATGTTAAATCCAAAGACGACTGAAAATGTCAGTGGCTAAAGTTTATGAAGCACTTAGCATGCTCCAGGCAGTATTCCAAGGGTTTTGCATGGGTTAATTATTAATCCGCACAACAACCCTACCAGGTCAGTAACATTATCAAGCACATTTCTCAGATCCACTCCGTGATCACATGGATAGGAGGTGAGAAAATGGACTCAGGCCCCCAGGCCACCAACATGAGACCTACTGAGCATGTGGCTGGCCTTGAAGGGAGGTGGGAATTTGACGGAGGATAGTATCTCTAGATAAGGGGAGGAGGCACAAGGGGCACTGTGGGTTGAACAGGCAGCCAGAAAGCACTCGGAGAAGCATCCTGGATGACAACTAGTGTGAAATTAAAAAAAAAAAAAAATCCAAGTAAAGGTTTCAGGAAAGGCCAGTATCTGGAACTGTAAGATGATTAGAAATCATCCTTTGCCTTGGAACAACTGAAATGCACAGAAATAAGGCATAGGTGGCAAGTAAGGCCAGTGGAGTGATTAGGAAGAGGGACAGAAGGGCATGTCTAAGCTGTCACAACTGCAGGTCCACTCAGGGCTGAGCCTGGAACCAAGCAATCATGACTTGATGCCAGTGAAGAGAATAATTGTGTTGATTGACATATGAATTTGAATATAAATACTTTGACATGTTTAATTTTGAATTCACTTGGCCCTTTATGAACTTTACACATAACTTAATTTCCAAAAGTATTTACCTGATTTTAATTGTGTATAAGATGATGATACTGGTTTCATTGCTAAGGGCATCTCTTTCCTGGCCCACATACATTATTTTTCTTTTTAGCCTTTCTTTAAAATGATGCAAGGGGAGATAGTAGTATATTATCTAGCACATTTAATGCAAACTACATATGTATTTTGAAAATTCATATTTTTTATTTTTTTAGAAACAAGGTCTTATTTTGTTGCCCAGGCTTGAGTGCAGTGGTCACTGCAGCCTCTAACTTCTGGGCTCAAGGGATCCTCCAATTTCAGCCTCCAGAGTAGCTGGGACTACAATCATGCACTACCATGCTTGACTAATTACTTTTTTATTTTTTGTAGGGGTGGGTCTTTCTGTGTTGCCCAGGTTGATCTCAATCTCCTTGCCTCAAGCAATCTCTCTGCCTTGGCCTCCCCAAGTGCTAGGATTACAGGCATGAGCCACCACACCAGATCCTAAACATGTTTACTAGACACATTAAAAACATAAAAAGAATTACAGAAAATTATTTTCAATAATATGTTTTATTTAATCCAATGTACCAAAATATAATTTCAACATTTATTCAACATAAGACATTAATAAAAAATTTTTACATTATTTTTCTTGGACCAGGTCTTTGAAATCAGGAGTGTATTTTACATTCATGGCACATCTTAGTTCCAACTAGTCACATTCCAAGTGCTCAATGGCCACACGTGGTTCGGGGCTATCATGTTGTGGGGGCAAAATTCTAGCAGCTGAGAGTCACCCCATTGGTCATATTCTGGCTCTCTCGCCTTTTAGCTGTACAGCCTTAGAAAAGTTAGTTAACCTCTGTCAGCTTCATTTTTCTCACCATAAAGTAGAGATAATAATAAGGACTAAATGAGTTCATGCATGAAACTGCACTGAACCTGGGCACAGTTTTGAGCTCCTAGGATGCCCTCAATAAATTTCAACCATGCCAGGACTATCACAGCAAAGCTACTGCTTACCCTGGCTTCCATTATTCAGAACTTGCCCAGACTAAATATAATGTTCAGTTTCTGAGAACAGTAGACTCTCCATTTCTCTCTATAATTTTTGATTATACACGTGCACAGACACATATCTATATTATATCTTTATTTTAATCTAGCAATTCTCAATTTTTTATGCCCCACACCCCCCGCCCGGGGAACATTTGGTAATGTCGGGAGATGTTTCTGTTGTCACAGCTGGGGGTGGGGGTGCTACTGGCAACCCAGTGGATGCTGCTAAGCATCTTACAACGCACAGAGCAGCCCCTCCATGACCCCAAATTTCAATAGTGCCGAGGGTTAGAAACCATTTTAACCAGACTAAAATGTGGACACACATGTGTATATGTGCCTTTATTATTCTTTGATGTCGTTTGGGACAATTTAGAAGGTTAATTATAACTAAACTATCATGGGAAGACACCCATCCATGATCTCTGTGATGTCTGTTGTGTAGAGGGACTCTGCACAAGAAATTCCCCACATAGGCTTCTTCAGGCTTTCGGGAGGGGAGGCAGTATGGTTTAGGGAGTCAGATGTGGGAGGCAGATGAGCTCCCACACTCCTGTGACCCGCCACCAGTCAGTGGAGGCTCCACCATTGTGGGGCTGATTGGAACATGACAAGGGTTTGGCTGCCGCTGGACTTGCTTGCTTGCCAGGAGCAAGTGCCATGTGAAAGCTGACAGCTGCCTTCCTGCCCCCTGGAGTCTGCAGGGTCACAGGAGCCAAGAGAAGGAGCAGCAGCCCCGCAGTGCCAGCTCTGGGGCAGGTGGCCCCATGACGAGGGCCCTTCCCACTACTTCCCCCCAGTTATAAGCTGTGACAGATTTACTCAATTCACTCCAAGACTGCTGAGAAATGGTTCCACCGCCCCGCTTGTAGCTCGTTTTAGAGTGCCCTGTTTATTCGCAGGGTTTCCTCGGGGATTTGTAAGCTCAAGCTACAAGGGGAGTGCAACGGCTTGCTTTTTCTCCTTTGCGTTCTCTTGGGAAGTCCTTGCCGGGGTTTCTTCTAGTCTTGGTTTCTACAGTTGTGTTCTTTTTCCTCTTAGTATTGTGCTATCTTCCCTTAAGTTTTTTTCCCGTTAAAGTCTTTTGAGTTTCTTGGGTTCATTTTAGAAATATCATTGTACACTGCATTGGCATCGAGGCTCATTTCATAAAAAGCCCCAGTGGATGGGGTTTTCAGTTTCCTTTGCTCTAGATTGTATGGAAAACTCACTTGTCGATCTTCTTGCTGCAAAAAGCTGCTTTGATGCTTTTTTGATTTCTGCCTTCTTAGGGGTAGCTGTTTTATTTGTGATTTCCTGGCTGTTGATGATGTCTGTCATTCCCAATGACTACAAAGGATCCCTCACACTGCCCTCTGTTCACGAAGGTGGATATGTGGTTCTGGAGAAATACAACATTGTGAAGCAACTTCAGCTTCTCATGCTGTACCTGGTAGCAGGGCTGGTATAGCAGAGATGCCTTGACTGCAAACTGCAGTGACCACTGGTTCTGGTGACCTAGTTCTAAGCCACCCCAGACCAAAAGACCATACTCAACAAAAGAGTATGAGCTGGGAGCAGAATCCCCTTATTGTCCACTAAAATTCAAAGCAAGCACGGGTCCCAAAAGGAAATATTCTGGCTTTAAGACTGTCTGGTGAACAGATGAATTAAAGCCCAGTGGCTGGCTAATTGCCTTGCCAGTGCTGGGGAGCAATTCCTCTCCCACATGGCTTCTACTCTCACCGAATAATCAGGTTCCTTCTGGCCACCTGGAAAATGCAGAATCAAACACCTGTTTAAGTAGATGTGGTGAGCTCTGGGCCTGCCACCACCAATCCATCTGCAGCGCACGACATAACATTCACCAGCTGCTTTACTTAGCATGAGGTGGGAGCATGATGCTTTGATGAAAGCATCAACAACACACTTAAACCACCACCGAGTCCAATGATTTCCACATCAGTGGGGAGGCACAGGCTTGCAACCTGGAGCCTGCCAAGGTTTGCCCAGGCTGGGGGATGGGAAGAAGGCTGCAGGAGCACAGCCTAAGCCCAAGTGAGCCTGGGCCCGCTGCTGACCTCCTGAGACCTCAGGCTGCAGCAGTCCTTCTTTGGGAGCAGACTGTGGCTTGGCTAAGCCAGCATTTGGATTCTAGAAAAATGAGGGCATTCTGTTGGAAGCAGCCTGGAGACCATCATTTTACACAGAGCGGTTCTCGCCTTTGTCTGGATAGAGCTCAGCTTATGGAGAAAGCCTGAGGAAACGGGAAAGGGGAAAGGTTTTATTTTTCGCCTCTGCATTTGGGCGTGTGTTTGCATTTTGTGTTTGTGCGTGACATTTGCATTTTTCCTTTTGGTTAAGGTGATGTTGAATCTGCGCTCCTTTAATTTCATTGTCACCATTCTGGTCCTAATAAAAATGGTCTTTAAACACAATTAATCGTGTGGTGCAAGGCAAACAGCATACTCTTTCCCAATACACAGATTCCCTGTATTCTCAGCAGCCAATGCCATTCTAGAGAATCTCAGGTTATTTTGAGCGGTGGTGCCAGAAGAAATATCAGAGCCTACTTCTTAAAACGGTTTATGAATAATTGAGTAACAAGGGAATCGCTCATCTTTTTTTCTGGCTTAATGTTTGCATCAAAGCAGAATCAGAAATGGAACTGAATCTTTTATTGAGTGCTTAGTATGTGCTAGGCACTATTCTAAGTATATTATATTAATTAAGTAATTTAATCTTCACCAGGCTACAAGAGAGATATGTCAGTTTTACAGTTGAAAAATCAGATGCACAGAGACTTTAAGTAACTTCTCAAAGGTCACGTGGCCAGCAAGTGCTGGAGACAGGCTGTGAATCAGGGCCATCTGGGAAGAGAGCCGGCAAACCAGGCTGCATCCCAGACTGCTGGAATCCCATGCTTGTATCGGTTTAGAAATGAATTCATTTGTAAACATTTCATGATAAGGCGATTCTAAAGTACATGCTTCCAACATGTAGGCAACTCTTTCTCAGGAAGCCTAAGCGCTTTCTCCTAAAAGTCTTACTCAGGATCCTGGAGAGGGGAGGTTTTGAGTCATCACCTCTTGTTAACTGGGTTCTCACATACTTCAGGGGCTATCCTAGTCCCCTGGGTGATTTCCAGTCCTATCTACTTCAAACTGCTCAGAACTCTGTAAGCAAAATAGTTTGCTGATGTGATGTGAAAGAAATGTGGGAATGGCACAGTGTGGAAAAGCAAGGACATATTTCCACCCCCTGAATGGTTTGCACGAGGAGAGGTGAGGCTGCCTCCCCATCTGTCTGTCTTCCTCCCACCTCTAGTTGTCCGCTTCCTTCTGGAGTTGCCTGCTATCCTAATGTGTCTCAGGTACCCATTTGTTCCACTAGCATCAGGGAGCAACTGTCTTCAGCCTATGGAGTGTGACTGTTTGACCCAGGGCCCAAATCAAAGTCTTTAGTTACCACACTTGACAAAGGGATTTATCACCAATGAAAAGACAAATCAATCTACTGAAACTTAACTTGGTATTTCTCTGGGAGTCATACCAAGGCTCAGAAGGTCACTCTCTGGCATTAAAAGACCAAGGTGTTCCAAGACCAGTGCTATCCATTGTAACTTCCCCATAGCCAAGAAATATTCCTTATTGACTAATAACATAAGGGGTAGAAGAATGAGGGCAGTGGAGGAGAAACCTTTGCAGTGAATTGATCTTTCACACATGTTGGCTGAGGACTGGAGACCAGGATGGGCGAAGCCTTGGTAGGAACCCCCACCTGCTCCATGTGTGCCAGAAAAACTCTGATTTTAACATAAGGTAGACTATTTCCTACATTTTATTTAATTCAATTCCAGTGAGAGGAGAAGGCAGAAAAAACAAATACAGGAGACATAGAATGTAGCATCAACTCTCCACTGATTAATTGTGTGATCTTGAAAAAGTCACCAAAGGGCTCTCAACTCAGTTTCCTCACACACCACATGAGGGATTGGGCCAGATAATCTGTTATCTTCTGCTCAGCAATAATAGTAATAGTTATAATTTCAATGTATGTGGATGGGGTTATGCTTCCATTTTTCTTTGGGAGTCTAAAGAAAGTCAGAGTTTCTTCAAATCACGAAAAATTTAAGGAACAACCAAGTTTATCATTTTCACTGCATATCATGTGTATATATTCAACAGCTGGAACATAATTTAACATTTTTTATTTAGTAATTTCAAAACACATGCCATGTGCTGAATGGAGATTTCTAGGACTTCTACAATCGCTAACTTTAACACTCACCTCTAATATATTCCGACTTAAAGTGTGCAACCTTGTTTAAAATGCACTGCTAAAGCATATATTTTCATGTATTGCTATGTCTGAATGCATGATAACCAGGTTGAAAATCAAATTATCTGTGTTAGGGTGAATATTATAGTGTGAATACTGCCTGCTGTGCTGTGAATGAATCTTGTAAACACAATCAAATGCATCTTTCCCTTTCTCACGCATTCAGACCCCCACCCTGCTTGGAGAGGCAATTCTTCACCTTCCGCTTCCCATTGTCACAGCAGTTCATGTTTATCGTGGGTGACATCTTCAGCTCCCATGCAGCGTGAGCTATGCCAGGTTGCAACTGAGCATTCTCCTCCAAACATCAGCCTTCAGATTAAAGCTGTTTCATGAACAATGAAAAATAAATGAATATCATCCTTATTCCAGAGGTTTGTGAAATGCTTTGTTTAACTACAAGTGTCTGCTGAGAAATTTCCGTTCTCTTAAACTGTTTTATTGAGGGCAAAGGGTAGGTGTTTAAAGGGAGCCATGTTTGCTCCATTGAGAATTTACTAAATTATCCAAATAGTGGAGGAGAGGGATGCTGTGTGACATTCAGAGAGGACCCCAAACTTCAGGAAGCGGCAAGCCAGCAGACAGCCAAGGGCTTTCAGGGAGGAGAGTGAGTCCTCTGCTGTCACAAGCCCTGAGAACGTGCTTTTCAGTCATGGCCCCACAGCTGTCTAAACACTTTGTGAGCAGCCATGATAGTCATTTATGGAGTGCACAGCTTAGATAATGAAGAGGCACTAAGAAAAGACTTCATCTGAAGAAAGAGGCTCTATTGTTCCAGTGCCATACAAGGCAAGATTGCTGTGAGATCTGAGCAAGGGAGGACCCATGCACGATTGTCCTGGATCTCTCCTTCTGCTGGCAGCATCCTTGCCTGATGTTGCCAAATCTCCAAAGTTCGCAATTGCAATGTTCAGAAAGGGAAAATAAACTGTGATTTATGGGGTTACCCTGACCAGTTCTTTCTGTAACAACTCAGTTAATCTCTCCCTTAGCAAAACAGTAAAGATGCTGGTATTAGAGATGGATTGCTCTCTCCTTCCCTGCCTTTTCTTTCTTTTCATACCTGTTCTTACCTAAACTCTCAGCACTCATTGCCCACAAAGGACCTACAGCTCTCAAACAGGTTTCCACCCACTTCTCACTGCACAGCACCCACGCTGGGCAGCCCTTCAACACTTTCCTGGGCTCCTCACTCTCCCTGTCTCCCTGTCTGTGGATCTCTGGTCAATCAATTGTACACTTGATCTTAGCCAAAAAGCTGAGACGTGAGGATAAATCAGTTCTGATGTCTGAGTATCTGATGGGTTTCATGGATCACCCTCCTCAGGCAGGGTTCCCTTCTTGTCAGAAGTGTTCAATGCCGTTGTCCAAAGGAAGAAGCAATGGTGACATTACAGGCATCGGGGCAGCCTGGGATCCTTTTAGCTCTGGATATTAAAGCTGCTTTACGAATAATGAAAAATTATTATTCAGGCAGCTGCCTAACCCCAGACTAACCCTGGTTGTTCCTGGGAAACTTCCTTGTTGATTTATCATAGACTTTGAGGGTTGAATACTTGCAAGCCCTCTCAAGAATAACAGGAATCATCATTCAGGGATGTGTGACCCCACTGATCCCCGAGTCTTTTCATGCAGTGAAAATAAGGCTAGAATGAACCTCAAGTTAAGTTTTAAAGAGGAGGAAAACATCACAATAGGAGATCCTTTATGCTCAGTGTGGACAAGAAAAGGGGGTTCTCATGGCTGATGATGACGCAGTGTTATTAGCAGCCTGTATACCGGACAAAGTAAGTTTTTTTAAAAAGTATCTGACTGAATTACCTCCATTCCCCTGTAGACTTCTCCTCCAGGCATTGACTGATGTCAGCAAAAAGCAGTCCAGGAAAATGCTAGAGAAATGCAGGGATCAACTTGGAACATGTAACCCTGAAGATGACAATGCTTCTTCATTTTCCCCTGCACCCTCATTTCCACCATGACCCCACACTTTTAAGAGTGCAATCTGTTTCACCCACTTAAGATAGACCCATTAAGACAGACCCTCCCTTAAGATAGACCCATTATCTGAGGAAGAATAAGTCAGGACTCCTCCACTTTTAAACAATCCCCAAAACTCAAGGCTTGATGCTTCTGAGGGCTCCATCTGGGAGACTTCAAGATGGAAAGGAGTTCAGAATTCCAAGAAAAGCATGAAAAACAGGAAACAGGATTCCCTACAGCCTCTGAGCTGATACTTCACATCCATTACCCAAAACTCAGCAAAGAATTGTACCTCTGGAAGAAAGCAGGTTTTCTATGCTCTCCCAATAAAAACCATAACAGTTACACCTGCTGAGTGCCAGGTACTGTGCTAAGTGCTGTACACATGTTATTGTATTTATTTATTTATTTGTTTGTTTGTTTGTTTGTTTTGTGTTTTTTTGGAGTTTTTGAGACAGAATCTTTCTTTGTCACCCAGATTGGAGTGCAGTGGCATGATCTCGGCTCACCGCAACCTCCACCTCTTGGGTTTCAGCGATTCTCGTGCCTCAGCCTCCTGAGTAGATAAGACTACAGGCCCATGCCACCATGCCCAGCTAATTTTTGTATTTTTAGTAGAGATGGGGTTTCACCATGTTGTCCAGAATGGTCTCGAACTCCTGGCCTCAAGTGATCCACCCACCTGGGCATGCCAAAGTGCTGGGATTACAGGTGTGAGCCAACGCACCTGGCCCATATGTTATTGTATTTAATCCTCAGACATCCCCATTATTGTCCCCCTATTACAGATAGGCTTACAGAGGCTTAAAGAGGTTAATCACTTGCTTAAGTTTATATGGTTGGTGAGTAGCAGAGCTGGGATTTAAACTGAGACAGCCAGACTCTGGAGACTATGAAAGAACGTGGGTGTGCATGTATCTCTGTGTGAACAAACCCCAAATAAACTCTAAAGGGCAGGGATATTGTTTTGTTCTTTGCTATAAACTGTCATCTAAAAACAGTCCTTGACATATAGTAGACACTTTATAAATATTGGTTGAATACCTGATGAGATTAGATTTAAGCTAAAGCTTAACTGATTTCAAAACTTAAAAAAAAATTGTCTTTTTATTTTAACATTTCAAATGGTGGGTGTCATATCATTTTATTATAAAGTTCTTATGCAAATAAAGAAACTGGGGCTTAGAGGGTTAAAGAGACTTAGACAATTCTCACAGCTAGTTAGTGATAACCATAAAAACAACTAACATGCAACCACTGCTGTGTACCAGGCACTGTGCTCTTACTTTACATTTATTAAATTATTTAATCCTGAGAATAATCCAGAGATGTAGCTTCTATTATCTTCACCCCCCCAACCTTTTTTGTATACTTTAAGTTCTGGGATACATGTGCAGAGTGTGCAGGTTTGTTACATAGGTATACACGTGCCATGGTGGTTCCCTGCACCCATTAACCCATCATCTATATTAGGTGTTTCTTGTAATGCTATGCCTCCCCTAGCCCCCCACCTCCCGACAGGCCCCAGTGTATGATGTTCCCTTCCCTGTGTCCATGTGTTCTCATTGTTCAGCTCCCACTAATGAGTGAGAACATTCGGTGTTTGGGTTTCTGTTCCTGTATTAGTTTGCTGAGAATGATTGTTTCCAGCTTCAGCCATGTCCCTGCAAAGGACATGAACTCATCCTTTTTTATGGATGCATAGTATTCCATGGTGTATATGTGCCACATTTTATTTATCCAGTCTATCATTGATGGACATTTGGGTTGGTTCCAAGTCCCGTGACTGAGATAAACATACACCTGCATGTGTCTTTATAGTAGAATGATTTATAATCCTTTGGGTATATACCCAGTAATGGGATTGCTGAGTCAAACAGTATTTCTGGTTCTATATCCTTGAGGAATCACCACATTCTCTTCCAAAATGGTTGAACTAATTTACACTCCCACCAATAGTGTAAAAGCATTTCTACTTCTCCACACCCTCTCCAGCATCTGTTGTTTCCTAACTTTTTAATGATCGCCATTCTAACTGGCGTGATATGGTATCTCATTGTGGTTTTGATTTGCATTTCTCTAATGACCAGTGATGATGAGCTTTTTTTTTTTCCACGTTTCTGGCCACATGTCTTCTTTTGAGAAGTGTCTGTTCATATCCTTCACCCACTTTTTGATGGGTTTGTTTATTTTTTTTCTTGTATATTTGTTTATGTTCTTTGTAGATTCTGGATATTAGCCCTTTGTCAGATGAATAGATTGCAAAAATTTTCTCCCATTCTGTAGGTTGCCTGTTCACTCTGATGATAGTTTCTTTTGCTGTGCAGAAGCTCTTTAGTTTAATTAGATCTCATTTGTCAATTTGGCTTTTGTTGCCATTGCTTTTGGTGTTTTAGTCATGAAGCCTTTGCCCATGCCTGTGTCCTAAACGTTATTGCCTAGGTTTTCTTCTAGGGTTTTTATGGTTTTAGGTCTTACATTTAATTCTTTAATCCATCTTGAGTTAATTTTTGCATATGGTGTAAGGAAGGGATCCAGTTTCAGTTTTCTGCATATGGCTAGCCAGTTTTCCCAGCACCATTTATTAAATAGGGAATCCTTTCCCCATTGTTTATTTTTGTCAGGTTTGTCAAAGATCAAATGGTAGTAGATGTGTGGCGTTATTTCTGAGACCTCTGCTCTGTTCCATTGGTCTATATCTCTGTTTTGGTACCAGTACCATGCTATTTTGGTTACTGTGGCCCTGTAGCATAGTTTGAAGTCAGGTAGCATGATGCCTCCAGCTTTATCTTTGCTTAGGATTTCTTGGCTATCCAAGCTCTTTTTTGGTTCCATATGAAATTTAAGGTAGTTTTTTCTAATTCTGTAAAGAAAGTCAGTGGTAGCTTGATGGGGATAGCATTGAATCTATAAATTACTTTGGGCACTGTGGCCATTTTCATGATATTGATTCTTCCTATCCATGAGAATGCAATGTTTTTCCATTTGTTTGTGTCCTCTCTTATTTCCCTGAGCAGTGGTTTGTATTTCTCCTGGAAGAGGTCCTTCACATCCCTTGTAAATTGTATTCCTAAGTATTTTATTCTCTTTGTAACAATTGTGAATGGGAGTTCACTCATGATTTGGTTCTCTGTCTATTATAGGTGTATAGGAATGCTTGTAATTTTTGCACATTGATTTCGTATCCTGAGAATTTGCTAAAGTTGCTTATCAGCTTAAGGAGATTTGGGGCTGAGATGATGCGGTTTTCTAAATATACAATCATGTCATCTGCAAACAGAGACAATTTGACTTTCTATCTTTCTATTTGAATACCCTTTATTTCTTTCTCTTGCCTGATTGCCCTGGCCAGATCTTCCAATACTATGTTGAATAGGAGTGATGAGAGAGGGCATCCTTGTCTTGTGCCAGTTTGCAAAGGGAATGCTTCCAGATTTTGCCCATTCAGTATGATATTGGCTGTGGGTTTGTCATAAAGTGCTCTTATTATTTTGAAATATGTTCCATCAGTACCTAGTTTATTGAGATTTTTTAGCATGAAGGAATGTTGAATTTTATCGAAGTCCTTTTCTGCATCTATTGAGATAATCATGTGGTTTTTGTCATTGGTTCTGTTTATGTGATGGATTACATTTATTGATTTGTGTATGTTGAACCAGCCTTGCATCCCAGGGATGAAGCCCACTTGATCATGGTGGATAAACTTTTTGATGTGCTGCTGGATTCAGTTTGCCAGTATTTTGTTGAGGATTTTTGCATCGACGTTCATCAAGGATATTGACTTGAAATTTTCTTTTTGTGTGTGTGTCTCTTCCAGATTTTGGTACCAGGATGATGCTGGACTCATAAATTGAGATAAGGAGGAGTCTCTCTATTTTTATTGTTTGGAATAGTTGCAGAAGGAATGGTACCAGCTCCTCTTTGTACTCTGGTAGAATTCAGCTGTGAATTTGTCTGGTCCTTGGCTTTTTTTGGTTGGTAGGCTATTATTTACTGCCTCAATTTCAGAACTTGTTATTGGTCTATTCAGGGATTTGACTTCTTCCTGGTTTAGTCTTGGGAGGGTGTATGTGTCCAGGAATTTATCCATTTCTTCTAGATTTTCTAGTTTATTTTCGTAGAGGTGTTTATAGTATTCTCTGATGGTAGTTTGTATGTCTGTGGGATTGGTAGTGCTAACCCCTTTATCATTTTTTATTGTGTCTATTTGATTCTTCTCTCTTTTCTTCTTTATTAGTTTGGCTAGCAATCTATCTATTTTGTTAATCTTTTCAAAAAACCAGCTCCTGGATTCACTGATTTTTTTGAAGGGTTTTTCTTGTCTCTATCTCCTTCAGTTCTGCTCTGATCTTAGTTATTTCTTGTTTCCTACTAGCTTTTGAATTTGTTTGCTCTTGCTTCTCTAGTTCTTTTAATTGTGATGTTAGGGTGTTGATTTTAGATCTTTCCTGCTTTCTCCTATGGTCATTTGGTTCTAAAATTTCCCTCTAAACAATGCTTTGTCTGTGTCCCAGAGATTCTGATATGTTGCATCTTTGTTCTCATTGGTTTCAAATAACTTATTTACTTCGGCCCTACTTTTATTATTTACCCAGTAGTTGTTCATGAGCAGGTTGTTCAGTTTCCATGTAGTTGTGTGGTTTTGAGTGAGTTTCTTAATCCTGAGTTTTAATTTGATTGCACTGTGGTCTGAGAGACTGTTTGTTATGATTTCCATTCTTTTGCATTTGCTGAGGAGTGTTTTACTTGTAATTATGTGGTCAATTTTGCAATAACTGTGATGTGGTGCTGAGAAGAAGGTATATTCTGTTGATTGCGGTGGAGAGTTCTGTAGATGTCTATTAGGTACGCTTGGTCCAGAGCTGAGTTCAAGTCCTGAAGATTGTTGTTAATTTTCTGTCTTGTTGATCTAATATTGACGGTGGGGGTGGAGTGTTAAAGTCTCCCACTATTATTGTGTGGGAGTCTAAGTCTCTTTGTAAGTCTCTAAGAACTTGCTTTATGAATCTGGGTGCTCCTGTATGGGTGCATATATATTTAGGATAGTTAGCTCTTCTTGTTGCAGTGACCCATTTATGATTATGTAATGCCCTTGTTTATCTTTTTTCATCTTTGGTGGTTTAAAGTCTGTTATGTCAGAGACTAGGATTGCAACCCCTGCTTTTTTTTACTTTCCATTTGCTTGGCAAATATTCCTCCATCCCTTTATTTTGAGCCTATGTGTCTTTGCACATGAAATGGGTCTCCTGAGTACAGCACACTGATGGGTCTTGACTCTTTATCCAGTTTGCCAGTCTGAGTCTTTTAATTGAGGCATTTAGTGCATTTACTTTTAAGGTTAACACTGTTATGTGTGAATTTGATCCTGTCATTATGATGCTAAGCTGGTTATTTTGCCCCTTAGTTGATGCAGTTTCTTCATAGTGTCGATAGTCTTTACAATTTGGCATGTTTTTGCAGTGGCTGGTACTGCTTGTTCCTTTCCATGTTTAGTGCTTCCTTCAGGAGCTCTGGTAAGGCAGGCCTGGTGGTGACAAAATCTCTCAGCATTTGCTTGTCTGTAAAGGATTTTATTTCTCCTTTGCTTATGAGGCTTAGTTTGGCTGTATCTGTAATTCTGGGTTGAAAATTATTTTCTTTAAGAATGTTGATTATTGTTCAGTTCCCACCTATGAATGAGAACATGTGGTGTTTGGTTTTTTGTCCTTGCGATAGTTTACTGAGAATGATGTTTTCCAGTTTCATCCATGTCCCTACAAAGGACACGAACTCATCATTTTTTATGGCTGCATAGTATTCCATGGTGTATATGTGCCACATTTTCTTAATCCAGTCTATCGTTGTTGGACATTTGGGTTGGTTCCAAGTCTTTGCTATTGTGAATAGTGCCACAAGAAACATATGTGTGCATGTGTCTTTATAGCAGCATGATTTATAGTCCTTTGGGTATATACCTAGTAATGGGATGGCTGGGTCAAATGGTATTTCTAGTTCTAGACCCCTGAGGAATCGTCACACTGACTTCCACAATGGTTGAACTAGTTTACAGTCCCACCAACAGTGTAAAAGTGTTCCTATTTCTCCACATCCTCTCCAGCACCTGCTGTTTCCTGACTTTTTAATGATGGCCATTCTAAAGTATAATAATAAAAAAAAAGAATGTTGATTATTGGCCCCCACTGTCTTCTGGCTTGTAGGGTTTCTGAAGACAGATCTGCTCTTAGTCTGATGGGCTTCCATTTGTGGGTAACCCCACCTTTCTCTCTGGCTGCCTTTAACATTGTTTCCTTCATTTCAACCTTAGCCAACCTGAAGATTATGTGTCTTGAGGTTGCTCTTCTCTTTTTGGTGTTCTCTGTATTTCGTGCATTTGAATGCTGGCCTGTCTCGCTAGGTTGGGGAAGTTCTCCTGGATAGTATCCTGAAGTGTGTTTTCCAACTTGTTTCTATTCTCCTGGTCACTTTCAGGTCCACCAATAAAACATAGGTTTGGCCTTTTCACATAGTCCCATATTTCTTGGAGGCTTTGTTCATTCTTTTTCATTCTTTTTTCTCTATTCTTGTCTTCACACTTTATTTCATTCAGTTGATCTTCTATCTCTGATATCCTTTCTTCTGTTTGATCAATTCGGCTATTGATACTTGTGTATGCTTCACGAAGTTCTTGTGCTGTGTTTTTCAGCTCCATCAGGTCATTTATTTTCTTCTCTAAACTGGTTATTCTAGTTAGCAATTCCTGTAACCTTTTATCCAGGTTCTTAGCCTTGCATTGGGTAAGAATATGCTCCTCTAGCTCAGAGGAGTTTGTTATTACCCACCTTCTGAAGCCTTACTTCTGTCAATTCATCAAACTCATTTTCATCCAGTTTTGTTCCATTGCTGGCAAGGAGTTGTGATCCTTTGGAGAAGAGGCATTCTGGTTTTTGGAATTTTCATTCTTTTTTTGCTGGTTTTTCCTCATCTTCGTGGGTTTATCTACCTTTGTTCTTTGATGTTGGTGACCTTTGGATGGGGTTTCTCTGTGGACGTTCTTTTTGTTTATGTGGATGCTCTTCCTTTCTGTTTGTTAGTTTTCCTTCTAACAGTCAGGCCTCTCTGCTGCAGGTCTGCTGGAGTTTGCTAGAGGTCCACTCCAGACCCTGTTTGTGTGGGTATCACCAGCAGAGCCTGCAGAACAACAAAAATTGCTGCCTGTTCCTTCCTCTGGAAGCTTCGTCCCAGAGGGGCACCTGCCAGATACCAGCCAGAGCTCTCCTGTATAAGGTGTCTGTTGACCCCTGCTCAGAAGTGTCTCCTGGTCGGAAGGCACAGGGGTCAGGGACCCACTTGAGGAAGTAGTCTGTCCCTTAGCAGAGCTCGAGCGCTGTGCTGGGTGATCTGCTTCTCTCTTCAGAGCTGGCAGGCAGGAATGTTTAAGTCTGCTGAAGCTGCACCCATAGGTGTCCCTTCCCCCAGGTGCTCTGTCCCAGGGAGATGGGAGTTTTATCTATAAGCCCCTGACTGGGGCTGCTGCCTTTCTTTCAGAGATGCCCTGCCCAGAGAGAAGGAATCTAGACAGCATCTCCTTTTTATAGAAGAAGGAATTCAAATACAGAGAGGCTGAGAGCTAGCATTTACATGTTTACACATGCTACATGGGAGAATTAAATCAGCATGAAGCCAGGACTGGACTCCCATGTCTTAAAAGTTATTCTTACATTTTGATACAAAGTTTTATTGAAAAGAGGACCTAAGAAATTAATCTTTCTCCATCTGACAGAATTTAACGGCCAGATAAGGTAACAGGCATTCCTGGGTCACACAGTACCTGACCAAGGGCAAAAATCAGCCCACAAACTGCCCTACCCGGTGGGTTAGTCACTGGCTATATGTGGCTATCTAAATTTAAATTAATTAAAAGTAAATAAGGTTAAAAATTCGTTTCCTCAAGTTGCACTAGCCACATTCTATGTGTTCAATAGCCCACATGTATTTAATGGCTACCATAAGGGATAGGACAGATGATAGATTTTACTACCTCTGTTTTGCTCTCCTCATGTGCTTATATTCCTGTCAGTAGTGCAATATGCATGTGTTTCTCCACTAGATATGATTGTGTGCTTTGGAACCAATGCTCTGCATTTATCCATTCATCCTTGTCTTCCTTTTGTTATAGGCCCAACATGTCCTAGGCAACATGGGGCTCTTTGAACAGCTTTGTGCTTAACTTAAAGAGATAAGACCTTCGTTTCTGAAACAACAGCACAATTTAGAGTAAATATAATAAACCCTTAGATGTGTGTTGTTATGAAGAGTTTACGAAGGGCTTTCATATGCTATTCTCTCATTTGAACTTAAGAATAACTACGAGATAGAATTGCACACATTTTATACGTGAGAAAGCTGGAGTCCTGCAAGTTCAAATAACCAACTTGAATTCCTGTGTCAAGGCCTAGATTCGATCATTCATGTATGTGTGGACATATTGCAGGAATTCAAAGCAAGATATATTATCAGGGAGGGAAATTTTCTGATTTTCATGGTTGATGTCTAGTCTATACCTGGCCCAGGAAGGGCAAAGATGAGTAAGTCATGAATGAAGCATGGTCTCTGCCCACTCAGAGCTTATAATCCAATTGGGAAAGTAAACCCCGTATATCAGTAGATAAAGTGTAAGTTAGTAAGTAGCAAATGTCATGGTATTGTGCAATTTTGCTCTTTGTTGTAGGCTCATTAACATGTGGCCTACCACATAGTAGGTTCTCAATAAACATTTGCAAAAGAAGTTTTTGTGTGCATGCAGTCAATGCTTAGGTCCAGGCAAGGGAACAAGGAAATGTATATAACAATCCAAAATCCCCAAGTGTGACTCCATCTATTTATGTAGTTGTCAATTAAAATGTACACTGACTTCTTTCATTGCTTGAGCTGTTTTTCTGATAGCAATTTTTATATAAACACAGCTTTACCTCAGGAAATTGACTAGGGCACCAGATTGCCAAGAAAGGCTAAAACTATTGTGGGAAACAGCAAAAACAGTTTGCATTTAAAGTAAAAATAGGAATAGAGGAATGATATGGGAAAACTAGTCACAGACAGCTTGCTGTTGGACCCAAAATGGAAGAGCCCTTTGGAAAATGTTTGGGAAGATGAGATTGCCACTTGATTTTAGGTATTTCTGTCACTTGACCTGATCACTAGTGGAAGAAAAAACTGGTTTCTTTAGAATATATTGAAAGCTTCTTGAATGAATCTCAGTATCTGAGAAAAATTTTTAATTGGGCATAAACAAACTTTGTCCTACAAATAATAACATCAGTGTTTCATTAGGATCAATTCTTGTTTTTCGAATTTTGAGAACTTAAGAATTTATTAGATCTATGTTTTATTCATCTTCATCATCCCAGTAGAGAATGCATGAATTAGCAAGTAGATGAATTACATTTCGGAACATTTCTAATCTAATTCCAGTCAGAGATAAAGATGTAATTGTAAATGGTTTGGCACTATCTTTCTAATACACAAGTTTTTTTTTTTTTTTTTTTTCTTTTCTTGCTCTGTTGCCCAGGCTGGAGTTCAGTGTCTCAACACTGCAGGCTCGAACTCCTTGCCTCAAGAGATCTTCCCACTTTGGCCTCTTAAAGTGCTGGGATTACAGGTGTAAGCACCATACCCTGCCAAACACAAGTTCATGGTTATGAGGGGAGAAGCCTAGAAGAAGATATAACAGGCTGCAATCTCCTCAACCACTTGAGTGAAACTGGCACACTACAGTGAAAGCTGAAATAGTCTAAAACCTTGAAGTAGATATTGCTTAACTCTGATACTTACACGTTTGTTTCTCTTTCTCTTGTCCAGGTCCTGCCTTAGAAAGCAATTTATGCCTGATATCTTCACAGGAGCATGTACAATTTAAATTAGGGCAGAGAGAGAGCCTTTTGGGGATAACTCTCTAGTAGCCTAATTGTGAATACTGCCGTCCTTTCATATGTGAATTTCTTTTTTTTATTTTTTATTTTTTTATTTTTATTTTTATTATTATACTTTAGGTTTTAGGGTACATGTGCACAATGTGCAGATTTGTTACATATGTATCCATGTGCCATGTTGATTTCCTGCACCCATTAACTCGTCATTTAGCATTAGGTATCTCCTAATGCTGTCCCTCCCCCCTCCCCCAACCCCACAACAGTCCCCGGAGTGTGATGTTCCCCTTCCTGTGTCCATGAGTTCTCATTGTTCAATTCCCACCTAT
Organism: Hylobates moloch; assembly: GCF_009828535.3. Taxonomy (NCBI): domain Eukaryota; kingdom Metazoa; phylum Chordata; class Mammalia; order Primates; family Hylobatidae; genus Hylobates; species Hylobates moloch. The sequence continues at coordinate 57,735,315 of NW_026652290.1, read as the reverse complement.
GAGTGAGAACATGCGGTGTTTGGTTTTTTGTACTTGCGATAGTTTACTGAGAATGATGTTTTCCAGTTTCATCCATGTCCCTACAAAGGACATGAACTCATCATTTTTTATGGCTGCATAGTATTCCATGGTGTATATGTGCAACATTTTCTTAATCCAGTCTATCATTGTTGGACATTTGGGTTGGTTCCAAGTCTTTGTTATTTGTGAATAGTGCCGCAATAAACATATGTGTGCATGTGTCTTTATAGCAGCATGATTTACAGTCCTTTGGGTATATACCCAGTAATGGGATGGCTGGATCAAATGGTATTTCTAGTTCTAGATCCCTGAGGAATCGCCACACTGACTTCCACAATGGTTGAACTAGTTTACAGTCCCATCAACAGTGTAAAAGTGTTCCTATTTCTCCACATCCTCTCCAGCACCTGCTGTTTCCTGACTTTTTAATGATGGCCATTCTAACTGGTGTGAGATGGTATCTCACTGTGGTTTTGATTTGCATTTCTCTGATGGCCAGTGATGATGAGCATTTCTTCATGTGTTTTTTGGCTGCATAAATGTCTTCTTTTGAGAAGTGTCTGTTCATGTCCTTTGCCCACTTTTTGATGGGGTTGTTTGTTTTTTTCTTGTACATTTGTTTGAGTTCATTGTAGATTCTGGATATTAGCCCTTTGTCAGATGAGTAGGTTGCAAAAATTTTCTCCCATTCTGTAGGTTGCCTGTTCACTCTGATGGTAGTTTCTTTTGCTGTGCAGAAGCTCTTTAGTTTAATTAGATCCCATTTGTCAATTTTGGCTTTTGTTGCCATTGCTTTTGGTGTTTTAGACATGAAGTCCTTGCCCACGCCTATGTCCTGAATGGTATTGCCTAGGTTTTCTTGTAGGATTTTAATGGTTTTAGGTCTAACATTTAAGTCTTTAATCCATCTTGAATTAACTTTTGTATAAGGTGTAAGGAAGGGATCCAGTTTCAGCTTTCTACATATGGCTAGCCAGTTTTCCCAGCACCATTTATTAAATAGGGAATCCTTTCCCCATTTCTTGTTTTTGTCAGGTTTGTCAAAGATCAGATAGTTGTAGATATGCGGCATCATTTCTGAGGGCTCTGTTCTGTTCCATTGATCTATGTCTCTGTTGTGGTACCAGTACCATGCTGTTTTGTTTACTGTAGCCTTGTAGTATAGTTTGAAGTCAGGTAGCATGATGCCTCCAGCTTTGTTCTTTTGGCTTAGGATTGACTTGGCGATGCGGGCTCTTTTTTGGTTCCGTATGAACTTTAAAGTAGTTTTTTCCAATTCTGTGAAGAAAGTCATTGGTAGCTTGATGGGGATGGCATTGAATCTATAAATTACCTTGGGCAGTACGGCCATTTTCACAATATTGATTCTTCCAACCCATGAGCATGGAATGTTCTTCCATTTGTTTGTATCCTCTTTTATTTCATTGAGCAGTGGTTTGTAGTTCTCCTTGAAGAGGTCCTTCACATCCCTTGTAAGTTGGATTCCTAGGTATTTTATTCTCTTTGAAGCAATTGTGAATGGGAGTTCACTCATGATTTGGCTCTCTGTTTGTCTGTGATTGGTGTACAAGAATGCTTGTGATTTTTGTACATTGATTTTGTATCCTGAGACTTTGCTGAAGTTGCTAATCAGCTTAAGGAGATTTTGGGCTGAGACGATGGGGTTTTCTAGATATACAATCATGTCATCTGCAAACAGGGACAATTTGACTTCCTCTTTTCCTAATTGAATACCCTTTATTTCCTTCTCCTGCCTGATTGCTCTGGCCAGAACTTCCAGCACTATGTTGAATAGGAGCGGTGAGAGAGGGCATCCCTGTCTCTCAGACCACAGTGCAATCAAACTAGAACCCAGGATTAAGAAGCTCACTCAAAACCGCTCAACTACATGGAAACTGAACAACCTGCTCCTGAGTGACTATTGGGCACATAATGAAATGAAGGCAGAAATAAAGATGTTCTTTGAAACCAACGAGAACAAAGACACAACATACCAGAATCTCTGGGACACGTTCAAAGAAGTGTGTAGAGGGAAATTTATAGCACTAAATGCCCACAAGAGAAAGCAGGAAAGATCCAAAATTGACACCCTAACATCACAATTAAAAGAACTAGAAAAGCAAGAGCAAACACATTCAAAAGCTAGCAGAAGGCTAGAAATAACTAAAATCAGAGCAGAACTGAAGGAAATAGAGACACAAAAAACCCTTCAAAAAATTAATGAATCCAGGACCTGGTTTTTTGAAAAGATCAACAAAATTGATAGACCGCTAGCAAGACTAATAAAGAAGAAAAGAGAGAAGAATCAAATAGATGCAATAAAAAATGAAAAAGGGGATATCACCACCGATCGCACAGAAATACAATCTACCATCAGAGAATACTACAAACACCTCTATGCAAATAAACTAGAAAATCTTGAAGAAATGGATAAATTCCTCGACAAATACACCCTCCCAAGACTAAACCAGGAAGAAGTTGAATCTCTGAATAGACCAATAACAGGCTCTGAAATTGTGGCAATAATCAATAGCTTACCAACCAAAAAGAGTCCAGGACCTGATGGATTCACAGCCGAATTCTACCAGAGGTACAAGGAGGAACTGGTACCATTCCTTCTGAAACTATTCCAATCGATAGAAAAAGAGGATATCCTCCCTAACACATTTTATGAAGCGAGCATCGTCCTGATACCAAAGCCTGGCAGAGACATAACCAAAAAAGGGAATTTCAGACCAATATCCTTGATGAACATTGATGCAAAAATCCTCAATAAAATACTGGCAAACCGAATCCAGCAGCACATCAAAAAGCTTATCCACCATAAGCAAGTGGGCTTCATCCCTGGGATGCAAGGCTGGTTCAACATATGCAAATCAATAAATGTAATCCAGCATATAAACAGAACCAAAGACAAAAACAACATGATTATCTCAATAGATGCAGAAAAGGCCTTTGACAAAATTCAACAACGCTTCATGCTAAAAACTCTCAATAAATTGGGTATTGATGGGACGTATCTCAAAATAATAAGAGCTATCTATGACAAACCCACAGCCAATATCATACTGAATGGGCAAAAACTGGAAGCATTCCCTCATATGTGAATTTCTACAACAGCCTCCTAATAGGTCGCTCTGCCTCCAGGTCTTGTCCTCTGCAACTCATCTAACATGTCTCTCTACACACTAGCTCTTCATTGCTGATAGAATAAAGTAGGCCTACCATCATCTGACATCAACCTGCTTCTAAAACCTAATTTCTAACTTCTCCACTCCAGACAAGCCTCTCAGCTCATTCCTTTATAATTATATTCATATTTAATGCTCTTTAAGGCTTTGACCATCTCCCTTTCCTAAAATTGCATCTCCTAGTCCATGCCTTGCCCTGGCATATAGTAAAATGCGATGCTTACTGAATGGATGGATGGATGGACAGATAGATTTCATCCTTGCTTTTCTTCCAACCTTAACTCTTACACAAAGCTTTTACTTTACTAACACATTTTATATTTATTTATCCTTGTTTTGAATCCTAGACCACTTTTCTCTACCTATTATTTAGCACTCAGCACGTACTGACTTGTATTGTTAATTATTAATTAATTAATTAAATCGAGGACCATTGTTATGTTTCTGTAATGTACCAGGTACTGGACTAGGCACTGGGGATAGAAACAAAGGAACTTCCTGTTTATTGTGAGGTGCTTTCAGTGCAGAGGGGAACAGATAAGAAAATCACCAGTCACTGCTTTAAAAGATATACAGAGAGTGTTGTGTGAACTCCGGAAAATCAAGAGGAGAGGGATTCAATAAAATCTGGGGGGCTCAGGAAATAGTCCCCAAGAGATGATAATGCTTGTTTCATGCATTTGAAATGTGTTTCATTTGTGTGTCTTCTTTCCAAGTCTACCTGGACAGGGTTGTTTGTTTGTTTGTTTGTTTTGAGACGGAGTCTCACTCTGTCTTCCAGGCTGGAGTGCGGTGGTGCGATCTCCGTTCACTGCAAGCTCCGCCTCCTGGGTTCATGCCATTCTCCTGCCTCAGCCTCCCCAGTAGCTGGGACTGCAGGTGCCAGTCACTAGGACTGCAGGCGCCCGGCTAATTTTTTGTATTTTTAGTAGAGACGAGGTTTCACCATGTTAGCCAGGATGGTCTTGATCTCCTGACTTCGTGATCCGCCCGCCTCGGCCTCCCAAAGTGCTGGGATTACAGGCGTGGGCCACCGCGCCTGGCCAGGGTTTTGTTTTTTTTATTTTTATTTTTTATTTGCTGAGAGCCTCACATCTAGTAATAGTATTCATGCTTTAAATTTTTGAGTTGCTTTACCATGATTAAAGAGATTTTATAACCTTATCTTAATTAGTTGTCAAAAAATCTGTCTGATTTTTTGGGTATCAGGACAGGTAAAAGAGACAACAAGATCCAAGAGCAATATCCATTCAGTCTCATCTTCAGCATGCATTTAAAACGGAGGTTTTCTGATGCCTATAGAGTGCTCAATCCCACTGAGCAAGTTGAAGGGATGGGGTTATTTAGGGGAGATGGAGATCTTCTGATCTGCCTTTATTAATGGCTCCAAGATGAATCAGCTCCACCTTACATGATAGCTGATCCAGCCGTTATTTTTGAAAGGGTAAGATTCATTCCCTACAGGGCAGGTAGAAATGACATTTGGAGAAGCCAGCTTTAAGAAACATCTGGAGGTGTGAGGCCAGATAAATGGTATAAGCAAGAGGCATTCTTTTTCAAATGCGTCATAAGAAAGTTATGACAGGAGTATTCCAGCTGCGGCAGGGAACTGGAGTCTTCCCAAGGGTAAGGAAAGAGGAGACATTTATGCTGACAAATAGAGATCAGTATCAAAGACTCTCAAGTTTAAAAAGTTAAATTATGATGAGTTTTGGTGCGAGCTCTCATGCCAAAAGAACTTTTCCTTCTAAATGTCAGGTTACTCCTCCTTTACTTCTGCTAGTGGAGTTTTCCTTGTCTTCAGGAAAGTACTATATAAATATGGCAGAAATATGTTCCTGGGTCGTAAGAGAAAGAAAAAGAAATCCGCTTCAAGTTGCAGCACAGTGCAAGTTTGTAATCCCAGAACTTTTCTCCAGCTCTTAGTATCTAATCCTTGAAGCCACTTGGTGAAACTCAAAGATTACATGGTAACTTGACTAATAATTTAAGAGCTGCCAAAAGAAAAAAATATAGTCTCCCCTCCTCCTCAGGAAAGATCCATGAGTCACAGGCCTAAAATCTCCAGCCTTTAGGCAGCAAATGTAGAAGTACTGAGCAGAAAATATCCAAACTCTTTCAAAACTGGAAGAAACCTGATATATTGAAGGCACAAAGATTTGTAGACATCACTCACCCATGCACACTCATGAGTCTGGGATGGCCCAAACCAGTGTTATCAATTTTCAGTGGGACAACTTTCTTGAACAGAGGGCCATGAAAATATCAATCTTCTCTGTTCATGTTGTGGTTGATTTGTTTTATCCAAGAGACTCTTAAAAACAAAGCTTTGGAAACTTAAGGCCTGTTTGTCTTAATAGCTTTATTTACTTGCAAAGTTGGTTCTGGTCTTAGGTTGCAAAGTAATGAAACTATGGCCAAGATATGTGCATGCATGTTACGATTGATGCATTGGTTAATTCACTGTAGTTTGTTATTGTTATGAAAAATACACCATGTTATCCCTGTATTGAAGTGGATGAATTAGAACATATTGTGGGATTAAGAGCATGGGTTTTGAGGTTAGGCAGATTTGGCCAATCTAATCACAAGTTCCATGACCTTAGACAAGTTTTTTAAACCTATCTAAGAATTGGTTTCTTCATCTGTAAAATGATGATAACACAAGCTATGATGTAGAATTACAAGACAGATGTAATGAGATAATATATATAAAGCCCTTAGAAGGGTGGCAGGCATATCATCAGCACTCAATAAATAGTAGGTGATATTTTTGCTGCTATAGCTATTGCTACCATCATCTAACTACCATGAACTCTTATTGAATCCATACTCTCATCGAAGACACCAGACTCTTTTATGCTTCTAGCAATAGTTTATTGGTACTTGTCAATGCTCTAAGCACATGAGGTGCTTTGATCATGGGAATTAAGAGTCCCAAGCTCTATGTGTGATCTTGAGGATAGTGTATCCTTCTGGTTGAGCCAATTAACAAGAGGGATGGACATGTTGAAGTATGACTAGCAGAATTACTTCAGAATAGTAAAACTAAGTCATATATAGAACACTGAGAAAACTGAGGATATTCAGTAGAGAGAGAACTTGGGAGGAATATCATAGCCCCTTTCAGATATGTTAGGAGTTATAGTGTCAAATAGAGATTGAACTGGGTCAGAGTTTCTCATTCTCAGTGGTACTGACATGTTGGGTTAGATAATTCTTTGTTAAGGGGGTGTGGTGTTGTCCTGTGACTTATATGGTGTTTAACAGTACCACTGGCCTCTCTATACTCCATATTTCAGTAGCATTTTTGGTAGTTGTAACAACCAAAAACGTCTCCAGACTTTACCAAATGTCTTCTGAGAGCCCAGAAACTGGGAGTCTTCTGGGAGCCAATCCCTTCATTTGAAAACCACTGGACTAGACTGATCTTATAGAACAGAGCAGAAATATGACCATTTTATGGAAATGCCCACAAGGATGCTGTTGGTTGATCCCAAGGAGGACCTTATTACTACTATCCAGCAAGTTCCCACAACAGAACAGACACTTCAGAGGGCAGTGAGCTCCCTGTCACTGGAGGCATTCAATCACAGCCCGATAAGCTGCTGGGGTTTTCTTAAATAGAGTGTTCATTTGGGAAAGATGGTTGGTCTTCATTATTTCTATCTTTCTAATTCTCCCAAACTCTACATTCCTTGTGAAATAAATTTCTGTCATTTCAGGCGGTCTAGCCCATCCTTAACAAGCAGTTATAAGGAGAGGACTAACATCTAAAGAGGACACCAAAGGTCTGATCTCAGATACCCTTTTATTTGTGACTTGCTATTTGTGAATTTCTAAACTTCACTGGGCATAAGGATCCCAGATGCTTTCTCTTATTCAAATCCAACATTCCATAGTTCTGGAATGTTGTTTCCTAACTATAATGTCAAACCAGAAAAGTTCCCTGTCACTACTTCTTCTTTATAGTTTATGGTTTAGTTGACAATCTGGAGGAACTCTCATTGACTCAGATCTAGAGATTGTGTTTGCTGAGGTGCTTAGATCTTAAAATATGAAGGAGAAGAATGAGATAAAAACTCAAGGTTTTTGGCTGATACACAGGTAGATATTACCTTTCGCTAACAAATAAGGAACATGGTTGAGCCTCAAAACTATTTTCTGCAAAACCCTGATGCTGCGCCCTAGAAGATAATCAATGTATAGTGATTGAATTTAACAAAATAAAGTATCCTTCCATGTAGTGGATTTTATGCCTTGAAAATTCAGCATTTACTGTGTGTCTTCTAACATTGTTATGGTTTTCAAATATTTTAAGTTTGGTACACTTTTCATTTTCTATGTGAAGTCTCTAATAGGATTATATTATGTTATCACAGGTCTTGCTTGCCATATAGCTCAATGACCAAGTCTTTCTAATATTAGGAGATAGTATCTACACACTTTCATGTAATGCTAGTTGAATATGTCTATTGCAAAGGCAACAAATTGCTTTTAAAAGCAATTTTGTAATTGTCAGATCCATGCTCACCTCTTCCTACCAAATTAACCATAACATCATCTGCCTAAAATGTATCCACATCTGCAGTTCAGAGATCTGCCTCATCTGATATCCTCCTTGAGGCTAACAAACAAATCAAAGACGGAACCAGTCCAAACACAAAGAGGCTACAGATAAAAAAGAGAGCATGGCAAGAGGAGGAAAATGCTTGAACTTTTCAAGCAAGGATGCCACCCACTTTTAGATTTATAATAGATGGTCCAATAGCATTTTAAAGTGACTGTATCAGTTAGAATAGGCTAGGTTATAATGCAGTAACAAACAACCCCCAAATTTCACTCCTTTAACAATAAACGGTTATTTCTTGTTCTTAGCCATCTTGAGTCTGCTTCAGTACTGCTCCATGTTCTGTTTACTCCACGACCCAGTTGACAGAGCAGTTTTTCTTTGGGACATTGCTGGGACATTGCTGGTCATTGAACAGAGGGAAAAAGAAAGCTTGGAGACCACATACTGGTTCTCAAAGCTTCTGCATGTCAGTGACACATATTTCCTGCATATTTTACTGACTGCAGAAAGTCCTGTGGCCAAGCCCCACCAATAGAGGAGAGAAATGAAATTCTTCTTCATTCAAGCTTCAATATTATAAGCTTTCATGGCCCTTTTCCTGTGGAATTAATCACTGTTCAGCAGTAAGCTGAACCACGTAAACTTAAAAAATGGGAGAACACCTGTGTGTGCCCATGCATGATGCAGAATTTGGATCAGCATTTCTTTGTCTGAGGACCTTTTCTTTCTCCTGCTGAGTTGGATGGGGAATCTGAAGCCCTGTCATCTTTCCCACAGCTCCCTGCTAACTTTGAGAGAGAAGGCACCAGCTGTGTTCCTGATGGAGTGGGGATGGCAGCTGCAAGCTGAAACACCATGTTGTCTCATGTAGTTTCTCTGTCAGTGCATCTATGGATGTGTGACCACCTTGCTAACTAACCACTTGTAGAGGCATTTAAAATCCACGTGTCTGGCCTTATTATGGCAAGATCATTCCACAGGAGCTGAGCACGAGTGTGTGGCACTGATGAGCTGCTGTCTGTCTAGTTAGTTTGCCTTTCCAGTTTCCATTGCTTATGACATGAGTGTGTCGAAATCATGTCAGAGTGAAAATCTCTCATCGACTGTAAAAGGAGAAAAAACAGGCAAATGTGGCATGTAACTTGGCTGCATAAATCTCCTCTGTTGCTTCAACCCTTTATGCAATAAAACAGCTCATCCCGAATTTCTGTTCAATGAACATCAGAACAGAAATTCATTGTTTTCTTTCCTCTGTGTCATAAAACAGCAATGCCTCCTAAGTATTTGACAAGCTTCTGTTCTGCAAAAGCTCCAGAGTATCCCCAAAGAACAAACTTGCAACTTCAAGACTTGATGGTGTCAAATGCTAAATGGTGTCTTGTTTGGGCAGCCAGGGGACATAATTAGATTTGAAGTCATCATCTATAATCTACTAAATTCATGATTTTATGATATGATTAGGCATGCTTTTCTCTGCAATGGCCTGAAAATAAGATAATGCAATGGAAACGGAATTTATTGGATATATAAACAGCCCTCACTCTGAGATGGTGCTTTGTCTAGGTCAGATTTCTTGTGATTGGCAGGAAGCTGTGACAGCTCTGATTGTATGTTTCTAAGAGGAACATGGGTAGAAATGGTCAATTAGAACTGCCACTCAGCCTCTCCTCACTGTTTCTGCTGTTGGGCTGCCTCTTGAGCTCTGAACTAGCTGTTAAAATGGGGAAATCCTGCTCCCCAATGTCATTGGGTTAAGTAGGGTGATACTAGGAAAATCTTAATTGCATGCCCACACCTCTAAAGTTACAACCCAGCAAAAATGAACCAACTTAATCCTTGTGGGATAGAATTAACCATCCTCCAGTTTATGTACAGGATAGTTTGAGTGGAATATTTCCTCTCTATTTTCTTCATAACCACTGAGAGACATCTATCTCTTTCCCCACTGCATAACCCTCTCCTCTATGCACAAAAACCTTCCCCTACCCCCACTACTCAAAGACACACTCCTTCCCAGAAGTGTGTAAAGACACAGCCATGCGTGTGATTTTTTTCTCCTCTTTCTTCTTCCAGTGTCCTGATGTCAAGGTGAATGGGGTCAGTAGAGAGAGCAGCTGGTAGGAGCCAGTCTTTAGCTGATTTCCTCCTCGAGTTGTGGGGGCTGCTGCCAAGTCATTCGTCTCACCCTGCGTGTCTGTTATAATGTTGCAAAAGAAAACAGAAGGTGAGTTCAGTCCAATGTGGGCAACTCAACAAACAGGTGGGAAAGGCATACAAAAGTTTAATCAATGCCATTCTGAAGTAAGTGTCTTTGTACTGAAAGTGAGCTAAAAAAGTGTTGGGTTTGGAGCTAGGAAGTAAGAATTTCTTGAAGTGGTCTTTGGAGTTAAACAAGCTGGAAAGACTAAGTGAGGAAAAACGGAAAATAATAGAAGAGAGTAGAGAAGAGGAGAGGAGGAGAGAAAAGAGATGGAGAGAGGAAGAAAGGGAATAAGTAGAGAAGAGGAGAGAGGAGAGGAAATACAGACCATTCTAATCACAAGGGATAGGTGGAGATTAAGGAAGGAGACTCTCCTGGGGGGTCAAAATGGTCTAGAGCCTTTTCCTACTGAACTGAGTTAGAAAAGAATAAGGAAGCACCTGGATAGATTTGGTATAGAGTAAGCTTGAGCTAAGGAAATGGGTAAACAATTAATCTTGAAGTAGACCATGAAGAGACGGAGTGTGTTGGAGCATTCTTCCACAAGTGCCCCTTTCTTCCATAAGTCACAGTTCACTCTGCAACCTCTTGGGTTGGGGACCCAGATGAAAACTGATGAAAAAGGGAAATCAAAGAGCCATCCTATGCTGTTGGTTGACAGCTGCTTTGGGTCCTATTTTCTAGGTACTACTGAAACCATATCCAGGTCCAGGCAGGGATGCACAGGAGGTCTTGGCCCTCCTGCTGCTCAGGCAAGAAGGAGAGCCTCCAGCAGGTCCACCCAACCTACTCTCTTTTATCCAGTGTGAGACTCTCACTTCTGACAGCTCATTTTGAGGAGGAGTTTATGTTGGGTTAATTCTATCAGAATATAAATGCTTTGTCCTCTTTGATACAAACGGCTGTATTGAGTACATTGATGGCTCATTTTACAGACTCAGACTGGGCTAAAATGGAAAAAAAAAGTCAGGGGCTGAGTTGCTGCTATGGAGTTGATTAGATAGGAGCAATGAGTTTAGATGATGTGGTGAATGATCCTACTAATAATCATGTGAGTCATGTGGTTGTGGCCAACATTTAGAGCCCTTGGAGTTCAGAAAGAGTGGGGCTGCTCAGGGATGGGCCTTGGAGGTGGAAAGATTCATCCTGGGCCTTTAAGTATGAGGAGGGAACAGCACAAGGAGTAAGGTCAGGAAAGCATCCTATATTAGGCAAAGGCAAGGTCACTAAATAATTTTATGAATTATATTTTCGAATTATCTCTTCCTTCTGTTCTTTTCTGCTTCACTACTCGTCAAAATAGCACCCTCTTGCCATTTAATGAACTTTTGATATGTTTCTTTAACCTGTCAAATTTATGAGGGGGAAATTCAATGGCAATTCCTTCTAATTTATAACACAGTTTGCTCAGGATATAGTAAGCATATTTTGAGGTTCTGCAGTATAACTGACAATGCTGTAAACACTGGAAATCAGGAAAAGAGGTCCATATACTCATGTACATTTATTAAGTAGCTGCAAGTGAAAACCCTGGGGGGATAGCACTAAAGAAAGTAGGCAGAAGCCTGCCCTCATGTGGCTTCCATTTCAGTGGGCATGGAGACAATAAAGAAATTTACACCAAGGTGTGTAAGACAGTAGCAGATAATAGCCAGTGTTGTGAATAGGAAGAAGGGTAACAGGCATGCTGGTGGCTGTGATTTTATGTTTCTATTTCATATGGGTGGCCAGAGAAATTTTTCTGAGGAGCTGGCATTTGAGCAAAGACCTGAATGAAGAAAGGGGAACATCCAGGCAGATCTCTGGGGAAAAAGCATTTTAGGCAGATGAAATGGTCAGCGTGAAGATTTCAGGTCAACATATCCACGACCTGTTCAGGGAATAGTTGGGAGGCCACATGACTGAAACTGCAGAAGGTGGAGATGAGGTCAGAGGTGGCCAGGACACATGAGACCTTTGGGACAATGTTTAGTCTTCCTGATTTTATTCTAAATATGATGGAAAACTGTTGAAGAGTTTTGGCTAAAGGAATATGAACAAATATATTACAGTATGCAGAATAAGGTGGGGTGGGATGAAAGCTGAAAAGATAGAAAACCAACAAAGCACAGAGCTTTGCAGAAGCCACAATCTAATAGGGAAACAGAAGTGGCAACAAGTGCTTGAATACAGTGTGATGAGGACCCAAGTAGAGGAATGTCAGAGTTCAATGGGTACACCAGGGAGGTGGAAATGAGCTTGGCCAGGGGATCCAAGGATGATCTCACAGAGAATTTACACGTCAGATGCATCTTGAAGATTGAGCAGGGATTTTTCAGATACAAGAAACTGAAAAAGCCTGACTCCCAGAGGAGCAGCACATCACAAAGGAAGAGGCACCAGAGAATGTAGCTTGTTTTAAGGACACCGAGCTGTTGAGGATGACTGGATCACAAGTGAGCACGGTGATCGGCAAAAGGTGGCCAGAAAAGCTAAAGCATGGAAAGCCTCATTTGTGGGTGACTTTATTGTATAACAATAGAGGAGGAACCATTAGAGTTATGAGCAGTGAAATAAAAAGTGGCATTTGTGTTTTGGAAAGATTACTCTGCCAGTAGTGTGAGGGGAGGTAGCTGTTTCTACTTCCTCTGGAATTTGGAGTCATATAGAACAGAATTCAAATCCCACCTAGAACAGTTATTTGCTGGGTGATCATATATAAGTTTCTTAATATCTCTTAGCCTTGATTTCCTTGTTTATAAACTGGGAAAAACAAGCATCTTCTTCAGGAGAGCTGTGAAGATTAAACCTTAAAAAGTGTTTAAGGCTGGGCGATGTGGCTCACGCCTGTAATCCTAGCACTTTGAGAGGCCAAGATAGGTGGATCATTTGAGATCAGGAGTTCAAGACCAGCCTGGCCAACATGGTGAAACCCCATCTCTAATAAAAACACAAAAATTAGCAGGACATGGTGGTGGTTGCCTGTAATCCCAGCTACCCAGGAGGCTGAGGCAGGAGAATCAGTTGAACCCCGGAGACAGAGGTTGCAGTGAGCCGAGATCATGCCACTGCACTCCAGCCTGGGCGACAGAGTGAGACTCCATCTTAAAAAACAAAAACAATCAAACAAGCAAATAAAAAAAGGTGTTTATCATAATCATAAGGCATCAATTATTTAGAGTTACTTTTATTATTACAAAGAATTAGGATGGAGAGAAATGGGAGGCAGGCATACTGGTGAGGAGACTATCACATGAGGCGACACATGCCAAGGGCCAAAACTGTGATAGTAGGGGAAGAGGGGATGAAGAAGACATTAAAGAAATAGTATACACTACAATTGACAGAACTTGATTTTTTTTTTTTTTTTTGACTATGAGCATTGAGATGTTGGGGATGACTGGATCATAAGTGAGCATGGTGACCGCCAAGAGGTGATAAAATTTTCTATAAATGCCCAAGGAGATTAGTGTATAATGTGACCATTATCAAAATCCAGGAGAACAAAGGAGGAAAGATTATCCAAAGACTTCTTCAGCTCTCAAGTGGGATGTTGCTTTACTATTCCACTAAGACTACTCACAAAGGGAAAGAGGTAATTCCCCCAAAGAAATCCAAGAGCTATCAAAGAGAAGAAATAGACCCAAGATAAAAAAAATGTAAAAATAAAATTACAAATGTCAGCTAAAATGTCTTAGACTGGGCTCTTCGAATGTGTAGGAGTGAATTTGTATTTTGATTAAGAGGGCTATCCTAGTATTATCAAAATTAGCCACTGTGTGAATGGTCTTTGATGTTGTGACTGAAAGCAGTGATGGTATTGATGATATTGATGATGATCTGATATTTCTAAGATAATACACAATTGTCCATACTTAGGGAAATTCCTTCCAGGACTTAGGTACACTTCTGTCAGCCTTCCCACTGCTGTGATTCTGTTATGCATCTCTGAGGACTGACACTACAATGTTGTGAAGTCATAGATGGTGCCTCATTCAATGTTACCACCGCCAAATGTGACTCAATTCAATTCTGGAGCTCATAGAAATTGTCATATAAAAATGACATTTCTTTTTGGTCAAGATCTTAGGTAACTTCTGCCATTTTCTGAATGGGCTTTAGGAGAAATACAACAAGAGGTGAGGTGGCAGAACAGTACTTTTGTGAGCAGCCCAGAGAAAGGTCTTCATTCTGCCTAGTTCACTGGGTGAACTCAAGCAAAAGGTTTGCCCTGCTGAACTGCACTGAACACACAATTTTGCCCAGGATAATTTCTTTGATATCAAAGAACTAAGTTTGTATGAGCCTAAGGCACACTGCAAACAATGGTACTTCCTGGATGAAGCATGAATAATTAGCTGTGAGGGTCATTGCTGTTTGGCCCCCGAACCATATTGACATTTCAAGACCTAGTATAGAAATCCACATAGTTTTCATACCATAAAAGGTTAGCCTCTTAATGAACATCTTATCTGGGAAGCCCAGCTACAGTGTATTTCTAGAACCTCATAATGATTGTATTTACTTTGTTTTGGTGCTCTTCGGTTGAAAAGAAAAAAAACATGGCTGGAGAAAAATGTCAGGTTAAAGTTCTGTGGTATGAACAAAGCAAAAACTACTACAGTATTGTCACGTGCGAATGAACTACAAAGCAAATACCCTCAATTTTTTCTCATAAATACTCGGCAAAGTCTCAGCATTTTCCTTGAAGTGGCAGCAAATCCATGAGTGGGACGTCTTCTGTTCCACAGCTGCTTACGAGCATTGTTATGACTGGGCATAAATTACAGAAGTCAGGATTTCAACCACGGTGGAAAAGTCTATAAAGATTTCTGTCCCTTATTAACTACTGTGTGACCACTAGGTTTATGAATGAAGTTAAAAGTTCTAAACAGGAATAAAAATGTGGTAAATGCCCTCGAAGGCATTATGTGGAAGTTTCTTCACAGAATTGGAGACCAAGCAGAGAGAGAGAGAAAGAGATGAAATTTAAACAAGCTGCACACGTAAATGATGCTAGGAGAGAAGGAATAAAAACTCCGCATGTCTTCCAAGAGCTGACAGGGGCCACCCGCCAGTCATAGCAAACAGGAGTACTCTTTCTGGGCTAAGTAAATAAATTTAATTGTACGTTTGTAAGACCATGGAAGGTCTAAACCAAGAATTTTTTTCCAAGGTCTGAAATGTCTCCATTGAAGAGTTCATAGAAATGAGAGCTGTCGCTTTAAAATCAATACCAAATTGGCTAGGGCTTGTAACTGCTCAGAACAGAGCTAACGGGCAAGCTGTTAAAAAATATGATTTTTATAAACAAACTTGACATTGCAAACTTAATGCAAAACCCTATGCGTGTAGCATCGCTTGTGTGTAAAACTTGTTTAAATTAGAGCTGCAGGAAAAAGAAAGTAAAATCGACTTATTAACCTTTTGTTTAACAATTCTTACATACTATATTTTGAAGTAGATGGTGGTGTCTTCCTAGCCTTCCAAAAGTTAAGAATCTGTCAGCATTTTCTCCTGAAAATTTTTATGCATATTTTTGAAAATCCAGCTGTAAGTATGTACTATATACATAAAATATTTTTTGCTTGAGGTGTCAACAAATTCATTGCACTGCATTGAACTTAGAGAAACATTGTACACAATACTTAACTAAGGTTCTTCCTTCTCCCTGCTGCTTAAAGATTGAAACTAGAGGTGGTTTCTTTTTTCTCTGGAAATTTATTAACCAATATTCCCTCACTCTAATTCAATCTCCTTTGGTATTTGAAGAGAAACCACAAAACACTGGTTGTTAATATTGTTTTAAGCCTCACCCTCTTGTTGCATTGTATCTTTGGTCAGATCTGCTTTTAATATGCCACTTTGCAAGTTTAATTAAAATCATAACAGCTCAATCCTATGAGTTTGGACAACACTGGATATCAGCACAGATTTCAGGAATTACGAAAGAGACATAAAATCTCTCTTAAAATTGAGCAGTTGGCTTAACCAATAATGTAGCCTGCAAAGTCTGTTTCTTAAACACATATTTAACATGACTCAAATGCAGTTGCTCTTTCTATAATTATTCCAAAAGATCATGTGTCACTCTTGAGAGTGCTTTTCTGAATGACACGGTTCTTATTTGAGTTTGGATCACCTTCCTTGTGCAAGAAATCACAGTTTGGGTGTGCTCTCAGAATGACCTGAAACACACTGCCTCCCTCTACTCCTGAAAATTCCAACTGGTGGTTTGTCACCCATGGCCTATTGCATTCTTGCGCTTACAAACATTTTTAAGTCTTCAAGATGCGCCACAGGATTTTATTTTTGATGATAATGTTTATTTGCATGTAGCCATAATTGCTGAAGCAGACTACAGCCACATTAGCGTTTTGCCCCTTATGGTGGAAGATGGTTAAGGATGGCCTGGTGCAATTTGAGCTTTGGAAAAGATTTACCAGATGGGATGATTTTGAAGAGGTTTGATCATTATCTTGGATATGGAACATATAGTACTTTCTGCATGATTTATCTGAAGTGATTAACTACTGTATTGCTTATTTCCACAGTGCATTCTGTGATATTCCTGGAAGCATGCAGTGTATGCTTAGTTCTACTCTATTAATTATATGGGGTATCTTCAAATCTTTCTTCTATTGTTTTGCTATTAAAGATTAACTAAACATTTTCTTTGGCCTGTTATTCCTTTGTAAGATCATGGCATTGCCCTGTTCAGTGCCTCCTTCCTGTCCCCAGGGGGAGGCATATTTTGGAATATATAAACTTACACCTCTAAAATATTAAGAAGAAAACCTCTAACTAAAAATACAATATGATTTCAACCACAAAGAAGACGTTACATTTCATTTTGACATGGTGAGTTTTACACACACCCACAGAAGTCTGATGCTGGGAGGTGAGCTAAGGACAGGGTATCCGTTTAAGCTCTAACTATTGCTGGGTTTTGTGGGATTCAAGCAAACCCTAAATGCTAGAAGAACAGCTCTTCAGATTTAAATTTAGTGAATAAAAACTCTCGTTTGGTTTATACTCAAATATTTTGTTTTTTTCCTCCCAAGTTTCTTAGTAGTTATAGAGATGCTGGCAGAGGGAAAAAAAGCTTTATGTGAATGTGTCCTATTCAGAAATTTTCCTGAATGATCACTGCCAAGGTCTTTAAATTTGCTGTTCTTAAAAATGGAGACCTGTATTATAGTCAAGGTTGGGGCTAAAATTATTAACTTCTCTCCTCTATACCAAATAAAATCATGCCTGGCTTGTAATTTACTTGCATTAAGAAACCAAGTAGAGAACTTGTCCTACTTACAACCAATCTTCTCATTGGATAGTTTAGGACATCTATAAATTCAATTTGATGAGTTCAAACAGAATTTCATATGTGCAGAAGAATAAAATATCATCGCCTGATTGTTGCCTATCTGACCTTGAAGGTAAAATGGGTGTCAAGTCATAATTTTTGGACCTCTCATTTGTGCCACATAATGAAGAGTCAGAAAGGATTTATTTTTAGAGACATTTCAGGAGTACCAGTTTGAACCACATTAAATTATTTCCTATTTTCTATACTTACCACCTTGCAAACACTGCCAGAGCTTCAGGGAATATTTTTCTACTTTTCAGTGCCAACAGAAAATTAAGCCTAGCAAAGGTATCTATACTGATAGCCCATGTTGGATCCAGGGCGAAATGTTTTCAAAACTTTAGTGATTGTGTTACATTACTATGCTTTATGTTAACGCTCACTGACTCACAGCAGCTGATGATACTCAGCTTAATGAAATGTAATCTGCTACTTATATTTCAGGGAGACACACTTCTACAGGATCTAACTCTGGGTAGCTATCTTCTTATTCTCCTCCTTCCTGTCAGAGAGTGACAACAGCAGTAATTAAGTTTGAAAACTTACTGTCATTTCGACTCTTGTTATTAGGAACCCATTAAATTCCAAAATAAAAATTAATGTATCTAATGCTCAGTGCTTAGCTTGATCCTTCCTTCCTTCCTTCCTTCCTTCCTTCCTTCCTTCCTTCCTTCCTCCTTCCTTCCTTCCTTCCTTCCTTCCTTCCTTCCTTCCTTC
The DNA here is from genome assembly GCF_009828535.3 of Hylobates moloch. Taxonomy (NCBI): domain Eukaryota; kingdom Metazoa; phylum Chordata; class Mammalia; order Primates; family Hylobatidae; genus Hylobates; species Hylobates moloch. The sequence continues at coordinate 57,717,268 of NW_026652290.1, read as the reverse complement.
CTTCCTTCCTTTCCTTTCCTTTCCTTTCCTTCCTCCATCCCTCCTTCCCTCCCTTCCGTTCTTCCTTCAGAAATGTGCAGAAAATGAAATTAGGGCATTAACAATAACAAAGGGTTATTGTTTCCTTTAAAAATCATGGCACACATCAATATAATTTGTTTATACATTTTTGATTGCAAACAAATGTGTTTCTCTTTAATGTAGACAAATTAGGCAGTATAGAATAGCACAAATGCAAAAATATTATTCACATTTCTATTACTCAGAGAAAGCAATGTTTTAAATATTTTGTTGTATGTGCTGTAGTCTCAAAAATTGTGTTAAATTGCACAAGATATTAAACAACCTATTTTATTTACTAAACAGTAATTGTCGGCATTTTCACATGATATTTTCTTCTACAACATGATTATGATTGAAGTATCTATCTCATGACACAGTTGTATCACAATTTGTTTACCCAATTACCTATTTTTGTTCATTTAAAACATTTTCAGTTCTCACTGGTACAAATTCTGAGCTGATTTTCTACGGAATAGCTATATTTTTACTGCTTTGTAGAAGATCCTTACATCTTAAAGATATTAATGTTTTGGTGTATATGTTTGTGATATATACTAAAAATTTTCGAATTTGAACGTGACCTTTTAATTTTTATAACTTATTTTTACTTAAAGAAATTATTTCTTTATATAGTGAAATGTTTTTCTTTATCCATATTTGATTATATAACATATATTATTACTTTTAAATTTTGCTAAGTAAATTTTCTCAATTATTATTACTTAAAAAGTATTTTCTAGCCTCTCCAATTTATTCTTTTTGATGAATATTATAATTGTTTTGTGATGTTTCAAAAGTATGTACAGGGGTGATTGGATTTTCATTATGTGTACACATTCATTTTTATATAACTGATATTTTAATGTAGTGAGTCAATCTGGCAATATGTCATAGCTGTTCATTTTTTGAAATTTCATTTTCTGCACATTTCTTTGAACTTATTTATAGAGTTTTGAACTTTTTGCTAATTTGAATGGAATCTTCAAATATTTCTAACTGGTTATTGACTGCACACAAAAAAACTCATTTAATTTTCCATATTCCTTATTTTAAAATAATTATTTTTGTATTCAACTTAGAAATTGTAAAATATAAAGAAATTTAACTCCACCACAAATTTGTCATTCAAAAATATTTACTTTTCTTATATAAATATCTATATTGGTAATCCTCTCCATCTTTTTAATATACATAATTTTAGACACCCTTTTTTAAAAAAAAATTGGGGTCATACTCTTCATTGTCTTCTGTAAACCATATTTTCTACTAAAATATATATTTATAACTTTTTCTTGATTTTATGGGCTGTACAATATTTCCTAATCCATCTATATTGTTGAATATATGGCTTCCAACTTTTGCATATTAGAAACTGTTATATAACTTGCATAGAGACCTGAAGATATCAATAATGATTTCTTTTTTTTTTTTTTCTGAGACAGAGTCTCACTCTGTCGCCCAGGCTGGAGTGCAGTGGCGCGATCTCAGCTCATCGCAAGCTCCGCCTCCGGGGTTTATGCCATTCTCCTGCCTCAGCCTCAATAATGATTTCTTGAGAATAAATTTCCAGGAGTGGAATTGCTGTATTAATGGCCATTCAAACTTTGAAGCTTATAATAGATATTGCACAATCTTCCGAAATCATTTTTCCAATTTACTCTTCTATGAGCAGCATTCATTTATCTTATAAACCCTAGATATAAATATTTGTCATTTTTATTTCAAATGCTATCAATCTTACTTGTCTAATAAAAGCAGTAATTAACTGATTAAATTTGAAGACAACAAACTTAGCTATTTTTGTTCTTTGTTTGGCAATTTTCTCACTGATGACATTTGCCCATTTTTTGGTATTGATATATTTGTCTTTTGTCTACACTTTTCACCAGGTTTTATTCATTAGGAATATAGAATCTTTGATAAATTTTAATTATTTTAGAGATCTCTAGTTGTTCTAAATTTTAGTTTTTTAAAAGTCTTTTCTATGGGTTTGAATTTACAAAATTTTTCATCACCATGAAATTATATATATTTTAACCTATTATTATTTTGAGTGGCTTTATGCTTCTTTGCTTTTAATTTAAAGTTTAATTTATTGCTAATGTACTTGCAGTATGCTGTGAACTTTATTTTTTCTAAATATTGGGAAATTGTACCTATCCACTTACAGAGTAATCCATTTTTATTACACTTATAGGAAAGTTATTACATGGTGTACACTTTCAAATTTTTCATTGTTTATGCTCCTTTTTCTTACATGTGTTATTACATAAGAACCTCTAGAATATAAATAAATAATCATTAAACATTAGGCTTATTATGTTTTTGAATTTAATGAAAATGATTCCAATATTTCACATTTATTATGATATTAAGTATTGTGTGTGCTGTTATCGATGTTTTTAGTATTTAAGGAATTGTTTTAGTATTCTTATCTAGCTTTTTTAAAAATCAGGAACGATTATTAAATATTATCAAATTCTTTTACAACACCTCTCAACTGGTAGTGTTTTTTTAAATACTTTGATGTTGCTGTGGTACATTATACAATTCATCTGCCAGAAATAAAAATAATTTTCTCAAAATTTATTATTCTTTTAGCATAGTGTTAGATTCAATTTGCCAGGGGTCTTTTTGTTTGTTTGCTTTATTCACACTGTTTGTATTCTGTTTCTTTCTACTCTACTTATATCCTATTATTACTGGGTTTTGTAATCAGAGATATAGAAACTTTGGGAAATAAATCAGAGAGATTTTCATATTTTTGGTGCTCTGAAATTACTTAAACCACATAGGACAACAAAGAACAAACTTTGTGTGTGTGTGTGTGTGTGTGTGTGTTTCTGCAGTATTGTCTACAGAAAATGGAATAGACAGATCTTTCGTGGACAGTTCAGTGAGTTTTGTCAAATGCATACACTAATGTAACCCACATCCAAGGCAAGATATGGAACATTGCCATCCCTGCAGAAGGGTCCAGCATGCTGCTTGCCAGTCAGTTTCCACCGCACATCCGAAAGGTGTGTGTTCTGATGTCTATCATCTGTCTGTTGTTGTACTTCATATAAATTAAATCATGTATTTGAGATTTGTTCATGTTGTTGCACATATCCATGATTCATTTCTTTGTATTGCCAAGTAGTAGTCCATTGTGTGAACATACTCCAATTTGTTTATCTATTTATCCAAGAGTCTGTAATTTTGTAGGCTCTTAAAAGTTTTTTTATTTATAAGAATAAATTTATTTTAATACAAGTCTCATACAAGTTTTTCATGGCTCTATGCGTTTATTCTTCTTAGCTGAATAGCTAATAGTAAAATTTTTGATAAGAATAAATAAATTTATTTTAATACAAGTCTCATACAAGTTTTTCATGGCCTTATGCTTTTATTCTTCTTAGCTGAATAGCTAATAGTGAAATTTTGGGGTTATAGGATAGATAACTAGTTCAACTTTATAAAAAACTGCCAAACAGTTTCCCAAAGGTTGTAACTTTTGCAATCCCATCAACAAAGTATCTGGGCTTCATTTGCTCCACATCTCACTAACATTTGGTATTGTCAATCTGTCTAATTCTACTATTATTGTTGGGGTATGACTGTATGTCGGGATTTTTATTTGCATTTTCTTGATCAGCTCCCAGGCCATGGACTCGTACAGGCATTAGATCCTCATAGGAGTGTGAACCCTATTGTGAACTGTTCATGTGAGAAATATAGGTTGTGTGTTCCTTAAGAAAATCTAATGCCTGATGATCTGTCCCTGTCTCCTATCACCCCCAGATGGGACCATCTAGTTGCAGGAAAACAAGCTCAGGGCTCCCACTGATTCTAAATTATGTTGAGTTGTATAATTATTGTATTATATGTTACAGTGTAAAAATAATAGAAATAAAGTCTGCAATAAATGTAATGCACTTGAATCATCTTGAAACCATCCCCTCCTGGGTCCAAGGAAAAATTGTCTTCCACAAAATCAGTCCCTGGTGCCAAAAAGTTTGGGGACTGCTGTTCTTGATGACTAATTTTATTGAAGTATCATTTCATGTGGTTTTTGGTCATTCATTTATCTTCATTTGTGAGGTGTCTGTCCAAGTATTTTGCTCATTTTTAAAATTGGGTAGTCTTTATTATTGATTTGCAGGAGTTCTTTACATATTGTGGAAACGAGTCCTTTGTTAGATAAATGTATTAGAAATATTTGCTTCCTGGCTTCAGCTTGCTCTATGTATTTTCTTAACATTTTGGCATAATAATTAAGTTTTAAATAAGACATTTAAAATATGTATCTTATTTAATATTTCATATCTTTCTATTTTAGCATGTAGATTATTCTTTTTTATTCATAATTAACATAAAGTAATTTTAATTTAGGTTTTCTCTTTGAATACAAAGTTACTGAAGAATAAGACTTTTAGTACTCCAGTTTTAGAAATTAATTTATATTTTCATTTTTAATCTGTGGCTTTATCCTTTTCCTGTCAGAAAATGTGACCTTAATTATTTCTAACATTTTCAATAAAGTGATTATTATGATGCACAGCTCAGATTCTCTTTCAGAAATAAAATATATATTCATTTCTGCTGCATTTGCAGCAGGTAGATAGCCCTCAGTTATCAGAACATTTGAGGATTGCCTCCACCAAAGAGCCACCGTACCCAATGCCACATTCTTTCCCTGGTGACCCAAGGCCAGTTTACCTCTTTTTATATTTATTGCTATGAATGATATGTTTGGCCTACCACCCAACTCTCTCACCAGAACCTTGGATGGCATGAAAGGGTCATTATATCACAGCTGTGCTACATCTTCTGTCTAATCCTGCCTCCTTTCCTTCCCCATTATTGATATTGATCCTCTTGAATGGTGCAATAAGCTAGCGGTTTACTTGGATCTCTGCCTCATCTTTTTTCTTTTGTGCTTCAGTCTGCGCATTCGCTTCTTCCTCCACTTGGCTGTCATGGCACAGAGGTTTCCAAGAAAATGGTGCTAAGGCCAAGAGAGCAGCATGTTTATTTATTTTTATTTATATTTGTCTAGATTTTTACTACTAACTTATTTGTGTTGTCTTCATGTGGATATGTTCCTTAAAATTGAAAAAGTTGTATCTTCTAAAGCAACCTGAGTGTTTTTTAAAAAAGAATGTTTAATTCTTTTATATTTATTGTTATTACTGATATATTTAGCCTTACACCTGTCACTTTCTATAGTTTTGTTAGTATTACTTTCTTATTATTTTGTTGTTTTCTGAATTTACAATGTAAGTCATGCTTTCTTTGATATATCCTTTTCTAGTGTAATAATACGAATATATTTTGTTTTCATTCAATTACTGATTACCTTCCAAGTTTTCAAAAGCATTCTTTAATCTCTTTGGTTTCAATTTTAGAGTAAAAAAATCTCCCACTATAGAAGAGGGGACATTTATCAGGCTGTTATTTCTTTCCAAGTCTTCCTAATTTTTGGATTTTGGATTCTATTAATATAATCTGGTGTTTGCAATCAATATTATTCTTGAAGTTTTATCCTATAGTATATCTTTTTCTTAAAAATAATTTCAGTTATTAAATTTTTGTTCCATTTCATAAATTTAATTTTCTGTTTTTATTTTTTATACTAGTTTCTTAATCTTCCAAATGCTTTTTACTACTATTGTATTTTTAATTTTCTTGACATTGTCCTTATTGTACCTATCCCTCTTTTCTTTTCATTGTACTGCCTTTTTATTTTAGTCTATTTCATTCTTAAAGTTTTTTCGTCTCTTATTTCACAGAATTTATGTGTTTTTGCACTCAAATGAGCACACTACATAATTTACTGAAATAACCAGAGATTTTTTTCTAATTTTCAAAGCAAGCAAAATTCTCTCTTGTTAATTTTTTATGTCTTATGACACCTGCCATTGTATTTCAGATATCTTGGGGGTTCAATAATTTTGGTTCTTCGAATTATAACCTCAAATTAGGATTCAGCATAAGCTCTTACCTTGTACCCTCAACTCTAGCTTTTTTATTCTTAAATCCAATTTGAACCTCATATCCTGACTAAATATATAGTCATGCATATATTTATATATTAAATGTATAAATATTTATTAATGATGGAGATACATTTTGAGAAATGCATCATTAGGTGATTTTGTCATGTGAACTTGCTAGAGTGTACATACACAACATAGGTGGCATAGCCTGCTACACACTTAGATTACATGGTATAACCTGTAGCTTCTAGGCTACAAACCTACAGAGCACAACCTAATCATATCTAAGTATAGAACAGGAAAAATACAGCATTATAATCTTATGGGACCACTGTCATGTATGCAGTTCATTGTTGACTGAAATGTCATTTTGTGGCTCCTATGTGTGAGTGTATGTACATACAGACATTATATTACTATGACAATATATAAATAATGTATATTTATGGTATGTATAATGTAATGTATATGTATAATGTTTACATATTATACATATTATGTATATTATATATAATGTAATGTGTATATATATGTATCTCATATATACATATTATATACATACTACATTACTTGTTTTCTTCAGCTCAAAAATACTCACTGACTTTTAATGCCTGTAAAGTACAGACTGCTTAACCTGGCATTAAAAACTCTTACATTATCTGCCTCTATTTTTATTTTATATGATTTAAAAAATTTTTACTACACTTAATCTCAGCCAAAGGCCAATAAGTGCTTTTTAAAAATTTTAATTGATAATAACTGTATATGTTTATGGTGTACATTGTGATATTTTGATAAATGTATACCTTACGGAATGATTAAATCAAACTAATTAACATATTCCTTCCCTCATAATATATATATATATTTTTTCTCTTAAGAACACTTAAAATCTATTCTTTTAGCAATTGAAATGTACAATACATTATTATTAACTACAGTCACCATGCTTGCAATAGATCACTAAAATTTATTTCCCCTGTCTAATTGAAGTTTTGTACACTTTGATCAACATCTCCCCTCTCATTCTTCCCCTCCAGCCTTTGGTAACCACCATTCTATTCGCTGCTTCTATTAGTTTGGCTTTTTTAGATTCCACATGTACATAAGATCATGCAGTTTTTGTCTTCCTGTCACTGGTGTATTTCACTTGGCATAACGTCCTCCGGATTCATTCATGTTTTCACAAATGACAAAATTTCCTTCATTTTTAAAGGCTGAATAATACTCCATTGTATATAAGTACATTTTCTTTATCCATTCATCTGTTGATGGACAGTTAGTTTGATTCCATATCTTGGATATTGTGAATAATGCTTCAATGCATATGGGAGTGCAGATAATCTCTTTGATATATTGATTTCAATTACTTGGGTATATACCCAGAAGTGGGATTGCTGAATCTTATGGTGATTCTATTTTTAGTTTGTTGAGGAAGTTCTGTACTGTCTTTCATAATGGCTGTACTAATCTACATTCCTGTCAACATTACAAGGGTTCCCATTTTCCTAAATCCTCACCAATGTGGGTGTTGTCCATGCTGTCTTTTGTCTTTTTGATGATAGCCACCTAACAGTTGTGAGGTGATATCTTACACTGGTTTTAATTTGCATTCCCTGATGATTTGAGATGTTGAGCTTTCAAATATATATATATATATATATATATATATATATATATATATATACACACACACACACACACACACATATATAGGCCCTTTCCCATTTTAAAATCAGGTTGGTTGTTTTCTTGCTAATAAGTTGTTTGATTTCCTTATATCTTTTGGATATTAGCCTCTTACCAGATGTTTGTTCTATAAATATTTTTTTCGCAGTGCATGGGTTGTCTACGAGTTCTGCTAATTGTTTTCTTTGCTGTGCAGAAGCTTTTTGATTTAATACAATTCCGTTTGTCTATTTTTGCTTTTGTTGCCTGTGCTTTTGAGTCTTATTAAAAAAAATCGTTGTCCAAACCAAAGTCCTGGCACTTTCCCCTGTGTTTACTTCTAGTAGTTTTACAGTTTCAGATCTTAATTTTAAGTCTTTAATCCATTTTGAGTAGGCTTTTGTATATAATGTGAGATAAGTGTTCAGTTTTATTCTTCTGTATGAGGATATATAATTTTCCCAAAACTAATTATTGAAGAGACTGTCCTTTCCCCATTTTGTATTCTTAGCACCTTCATTGAAAATCAACTGACTGTAAATATATTATTTCTGAACTCTCTGCCCTGTCCTGTTGGTTGGTGTTTCTGTTTTTAGTCCAGTATCATGCAGTTTTGATTACTATAGCTTTGAAGTATATTTTGAAGTCAGGTAATGTGATTTGCCCAGCTTTGTTCTTGCTCAAGATTGCTTTGGCTATTCTGGGTCTTTTGTGGTTCCATAAAAATTTCACAGTTGTTTTCTATTTCTATGAAAACTGACATTGGAATTTTGATACAGATTGCATTGAATAAATAGCTTTGGGTAGTATTGACATCTTAACACTATTAAGTCTTCCAATCCTTAATCATGGAATAACTTCCCTTTATTTGTGTTGTCTTCCATTTCTTTCATCAATGTTAATTTTATATCCTGCAAATTTAATGAATTTGTTTGCCAGTGATAGCAGTTTTTTTGGTGAAGTCTTTAGGCTTTTCTGTATATAATACCATACCATCAACAAACACAGACATTTTCACTTCTTTCTTTCCTATTTGGATTCCTTTTATTTCTTTTTCTTACCTAACTGCCCTGGCTAGGACTTCTGGCAGTATGTAAAATAGAAGTTATCTGCTCTATTTTTTTTTTTTTTTTTTTTTTGAGACGGAGTCTCGCTCTGTTGCCCAGGCTGGAGTGCAGTGGTGTGATCTTGGCTCACGGCAAGCTCCGCCTCCCGGGTTCTCGCTATTCTCCTGCCTCAGCCTCCAAGTAGCTGGGACAACAGGTGCCCACCACCACGCCTGGCTGATTTTTTGTGTGTGTGTGTGTGTTTTTAGTAGAGACGGGGTTTCACCGTGTTAGCCAGGATGGTCCATCTGCTCTATTTTGAAACTCATTTGCCACTCTCCACCCATTCCATATAGTTACTCATTTCTGGTCATTTACCCAGCTCTTTCCCTTATCAGAAATTCTACCCTTATCTGTCTGTTTAATGCTTAGGTAGTCTTTAGAGCACATTTTCAGTTCTTCCTCTTGCATAAAGATTTTCTGGATCCTGAAATGACCTGTCCTTTATTACTGATTTGTTTCATCAGGCACTTATCTTTTATTACCTTGCAGTTGTTGGTTATTTTGCTAGGTGTAGATATCTGATCTCCCCGTTTACAGGATGGACTCTGAAGACAAGGGTCACACCATTGTAGCTGTTGCTGTTGTTGTTACATGGTTAAAACCCTCTGATTCCTAGCTGAGAGCCTAGCTTTCATTGTTTCTACGATGGATATTTGCTTTTTGATGTACATGAAATTTACCCATCATTCTCAGTCACATCTATTTCTGATTCTCATTGTTCTATTAAAACGAAAAAAAAATTCAGAAAACAATGTCAAAATCAGTGTCTAAACAAAATGCACCTTGTAAGAGAAATTACTTACCAGTGTGTAATGAAGGTAATTGTTCAGCAGCACTTTAAAAAATTATTCTAATTTCCTGTTTTAAACTGTGGCTCTTTAAGAAAGCATTGGCATCCTCCCTCTTCTGACTCCAATCCCTTTTGCAGCTTCATTGTTCTCTGGCAAAAGTTGCTTGAGGTTTGTCATCATCTTTCAACTCAACTTTGAGAACCAGAATTTAGGCTATGGTTCCCACACCTTGATCAGTTACTAGGTCCAAAGGCTTTTAAGGCTAAGTCAGGCATAGTAATAGTTTACAAGACTAAATTCCTTGGCAAGGAAAATGACATCTGTAGAAAGATGGGAATTTTTTAAATCTTTTTTTTAAAATGAGTTACTGCAGATGGGGCTGGTGATTTTCCTTGGCATGGAATTTTATGTCACACAAAGCCGTGTGCTCTTCTAAAAACATTGCCACAATTTGTTGACTCTTTGTCAAAAGTTTTGACAGTTTGTTGGCATATGATATATTCCTGCACCTGCCTGGATGAACTTAAAATTTTGTGTATTTAAAAGAAATATTTATAAATACATCAGCATTTAACATGGATTACAAGCGTACTTAGTGATTATTTTTTTGAGCACCTAAATTTTGAAATCCAATCCTAGGTCTTTTGGGGGGTGGTTAACTTAGTTTCTTGGGCAGTCATATTAAGGAATAAGAGGACACTTCCAAATAGCTCAGTGTTTTTTTCCCCAGTGAGTCTTTAGTCCCATCAACTTTTTTTCATAATAAGCATGTAAGATCTTTTGAGTTGCTCACTATTTTTAAATGAGGTGTTTACTTTGTCCTTTAAAAGCAAAGATTGAGACCTGTTCTATGGATACCCCTTTTATGAATACTCTCTCTCATACTGTCCATTTCCTTTTGGCTAGTTGAAATGAGTTTTGTGGTTGTCATTTTAATCAAGACATAAAATCATTGAACAATCCACGAGTGTTGGCTCTAACATTTGGGCATCCTGTGATTTTTTTTTTTTTTTTCAGAAAGAATAATCCGTAACTTTCCCTTAGCTGGGGATTAAGGACAGTCATGCCAAATGCTGAATAAGAGTTTCATACATGGACATGTAATTGACTGCAGTGTTGATGCCATCCTACTTCTGGTATTTAAGTAGTTTAAATATATTAAAACACAAATGTTACTCAGCGTTGTTAGTCTTTTCACTTCATTAATGATAGGATTTCCGAGGGGAAGTATGGCATAATAAAGTTGGAATGGGTTCCACTTCTTCCTGATGCTTGCTAGCTGCGTCTCTTTATACAAGTCACTTGTCCTCTCTGAATCATCAAATACAGATCTCTCAAGAATGGCTATGAGGATCAATTGAAATAATACATGAATCAGTAATAAATTGCTATTCTTGTTAGCTAGGAAGAAGGGGCATGTGTAATCTATTGGCCATTTCAGAATGAAGTTGTATAATGTATCCTTGTGGCAAAAGGAGATCTGTGAATGAAAATGGGGCAGTTGTAGAAAATGGGTTCAGCTATGAAGAGTAAGTATTCTGCATTAGTCTTCCCATCATTGTCCATCACTCTTTTCCTGCTCTAATTAAAAGGAAAACTCTATCCAAGGAAGAGTGAGTGGATATAGTGGTCCACACATCCCTTTGAGTAACAGCAATTCTGACAGAGTGCTGAAAGCTGTGGCTGTCTTTAAGACTATTAGGAAGACTGAATTTCCTGAAATTGATCTCCAGAATGATTTTGTGTGGCCAGAAATGTTCATTGAATAGATCTGTGAGAGGAGACATGAATAAACAAAGTATGCCTTTCTATTTTAAAATAGATGTGAAGTTAGGAAGAAGAAATGAGAATTGGCTCTCGGCTAAAGGCTTTGGGGTTGAAGGAACCGGATTTTGTCTTACTCTCAATTTCATAGAACATGAAACTGAGTTTCTGAGAGAAACTGACTTGTAGGGTGAGTTCCCACCCTCGTTTGTTGAGTTCCTGTCGCTGCAGCTTAATTTGCCTTCGCACCTTCCTTTCACGCTCACAAGTGTCTGGTTTAGACAATACGTTACATGACCACCAACAGTAGCAGCAGCAGCAGCAGCAGGGCTAAGACTGCTCTCCAGATCCACTTCTCCCACTACTTTACTATTGTTTTTTCCTTAAGTGTGCTGGAACTTATTCTGTTTCTCAAATAGGAATTTGAAATTATTTTTTTAAAAATAATCTTGAATACAGAAAATTAGCTGGGCATGGTGATGTGTGCCTGTAATCCCAGCTACCTGGGAGGCTGAGGCAGAAGTGCTTGAACCTGGGAGGCAGACATTGCAGTGAACTGAGATCGCACCACCGTACTCCAGCCTGGGCAACAAGAACGAAAACTCGATCTCTAGTAATAATAACTTTGAGATTTTTTTAAAACATAATTTTGAAATTATTTTGCCTATGTGGGTGCTGACACAATCAGAGATGTTTGTTTAAACTTTAAGAGGAACACGAAGGATATCAGAAACACTAAGAGAGTTAAGGCAAGACATTAATGGGAAGAGATTTTTGGGCAAATTTGGTCAAATAACATACTTGATATTCATTTGGTCAGGAAATAAGTAAGTACCTATGTGTCTTCCATCCTATATGAGAGGTTACCAGTCCATGTTTTATTGCATTCTTTTTATATCTCTTTTTGTCAAATAAGCAAATAATTATTGATCACTTTATAAATGTAAGGCATTTTTAAATTATTAAAGAAGTGGCAGTGGATGATTCTCTAGGAAACACCAACAGCTTTAAGAGTTATAGTCACCATTTTCTTAACCTATGAATTTTCATTTAATCTGGGATAGTCATGTTAAACTAATGGTGAACATCCCCCAACATGAATTTCACTTGCACTCTTGAGAGTTCAAGACGGCTTTGGGATCGGGTATCAGTCACCTGAAAGATATTTGGAATATTTGGGTGAGTTGGTGGCTGGGTGGAGAGAAAGGAAGGAGGAAGGAGAGAATTTCCCAGTACTACTCAAATCACAACATCTAGTTCATTTCCTACATGAGCCCAGACCACGCAGGCAGCACTGCCTGTGGAAGGAAGAAAGAGCCTTGTGTGCTCACTACACAGGCCTGAGGTGCCGTGTGACCTTATCCTTGAGCGGTCAGAAGCACATCAGAAAGCCTTCCACCAGGGCTGGTGAATAAGAGCGCTATAAAACCTGAGAACACAGGACCTTAATGGTTTTGGCTCTGCCTTGATTTGCAGGGGCCTATCTTCTTACATAGTCCATGAGCTGTTTCCAACCTGCACTTGATTCCCTTAGTGCGGGGAGAAACAGATGCGCAGTTGGCAAACTGGGGTTCTAATCCAAACATCTAAACAGCACTGCTTGGAGGAATTCAGGATGGTGTCCAAGAGTAGGAAAGGAAATGTATTTGAGAACAGGGACTCCTAAAGCTTACTTTTGTCCTCTGCACCCCCCCACCCCCACCCCCTCCTATACTGTCTTTGGCATAGCTTAGTCATTAATAGCAGTCATTAGTGGTGAATGACCTGGAAGAAGCAGAAAGTGGGGGTGGGTCGTGTGTGGAGAAGATCTTTGGCAGCTAATAAGGAGGCTTTCTGAAGTTGCTTCCCCAGTTGGATGGGATGGAAACTTTTATGAGCTTGAGTCACATTCATACAGATAGGGTTTTGTAACTTAGCATCGTGCAAGCTATCTGGAGCTAGAAGCCTCTGGGAATTAGATGTCTTTCAATTTCCAGGGTGTGATGTATATAAAAGCCTCCTTAGACATGATCTTTCCTCCAAAAAATACCTTCTCCCAAGGATGTCTTGGGAAATTTTATCCCATGTTTACTGAAATGTTTAACTTCTTATCAGTTGAACTAAGGGTTAGTTTGTATGTAAGACACTCAAATGAAAAACCACAGGGCTAGAACTACCCAAGTCCAAAGAGTTTCCCAGGAGGGCAACTTCCGGATCCAGACATCAGTCTTCTAAAATCATTTAAAGTTGACATAAAGTGATCCTGCTCACAGGTTATAAACAACTTTTTACTTTTAGGCCGTAACAATTAGAAACTGTTTATTTTAGTTTTGTAAGTAGGTCCATTCAATAGGTTCCACACAGGGCATCTATCCCAGTCTCGGCCATCACTCGGGCCTCCTTCTTTCTCCTCTCTGCCCAGCCGTATCTCTCAAATTCATCATGACTCCCAACCCCCACCACACACACTCTGAAGGTGGCCAGATTTACCAAGTGAAAATACAGAACACCTTGTTAAATTTGAATTTCAGGTTAAAAAACCCACAAATCCTTTCTTTTAGCATTGCTATATTCTATGCAATATTTGAAGCATATTTATACTAAAAGATTATATATTGTTTATGTAAAAATTAAATTTAGCTGGACATTCTATATTTTATCTAGTAATCCTGCCCCCACTCATACCCTTTACAAAGTATCAACATTTTTAGTATATTTAAGTTGAAACTGCCTTGTAAGATCAGTTGAGATCATTACAGAAAAATGTATGATAGCATAAAAACTCCAAATACTTGGAACACTTGAAATTTTTCAAAGTTTTTGTGGGGGGCGGTGTGGGGGTGGGGTATGGGTGTGTTCTTTATCCCCTAAGATGCATATAGAGAGTTGAGAAGCCAGTAACTATCTTGAATTAAATGGGGATCTTTTAAATAACTTCTCTGTTCCAGCAATCCTGTAATATGTTTAAATCTTGGCTTGGCATCCATACATACCCACAAGTAAAAATATTTTTCTTTGATCAAGGATACAATGGAAAGGGTGAACATCAAGGGACTCCTTTCTTATCTCTATGTAGCTAATCCAGATAAAATCCTGTAAGTTATGAAAAAACAAACAATAGCAGAATAGTTTGCCATCTTTGAAATCTGGGAAACAGATTAGGTCTCTAGACTGAGAAAAAACATGCTTATATTTAGCCATGTGCTTTTCCATCAGAATTGTTGATCAAAAACTAGTACATTTATATGAAGCTGTAAAAAAAATTCAAGCTAATCTAAAGGAAAAGAAAGCAGAGTAATGGTTGCTTGAGGATGGGTTGGGAAGTGGGAAGGGCAGAAGAGACGGCTTCGCAAGGACATAAGAAAACTTTGCAGCATGATAGATATGCGTACCATCTTGATTGTGGTGATGATTTCATGGATGTACACATATTTCAAAACTTATCAAATTATACCATAAAATGTGCAGCTTATTGTATTAACTATACCTCAATAAAGGTGACACAAATTTTAATTGTTACAAAATAAAACTAACACATGATTAGCTCTATTATAATTTTAAAGAAATTAAGGAGGTCATTTTGCATATTAGAATGCCTGGAATTAAGAAGCTTTCTATGAAGGTAAGATGTACGTCTTATTTATCTCAATCGCTAAAACCTCGGGTGCTGGCACAGGTCCTGGTATATAGTAAAGGTACATAGTATATTTTGAACACTTGTTAAATAGAAGCCATATAATCCCAGAATATAGCAGAGAGAAGGATATGCTGGTTAGGTTAGGAAGATGTGTGTGGCTGCAAGGAACAGAATACTGACCAGTGGTTAAGTCAAACAAGTATTTATTCTTCCATGCAGTAGTAGTTCAAAAATGGGCATTCCAAGGCTGTTGGGTGGCTCTCTCCAAAAGTGTTAGGAACTCAAGTTTCTTCTATTTTTTCTGCTTCACAACACATGGTTCCCATCCTCAAGGATAACTAATTTTCACAGATGACAGATGGAGTTGCAGCCATTACAATTGACTTCTAGACTGCAGGAAGGGGGACGGCAGCCCCTTTCTGCTAAGACTGTGCCTTTGAAGTGGCCTTATCTGAAGACCCACATGACATTTTTATATTTCATTGGCTGCACTTAATGGTAAGGGAGGGCGGAGAAGGCAGACTAGTTTTCAGATGCCAAGGCGTACAAGTGAAAAGCAGGTTTTGGAAAACAAGGAAGAAGAGAAGAGGCATTGGGTAGCCACTAGCTGACCCTACCGTAGAAGGACTTGATACTACTTTTATGATTACTGTTACTCTTGTTCTTGGAATCAAGGTTGAATAGTAATCATTTCAGGTTTATGGAACACTTTTCTAGGTGCCTCTTCTGACTACACAAGTCTTTTATTTCACTATAAACATTGGTCAGACAGCAAGCGGATTAAAGAAAAGGGGCTATACCTAGAGGAAACTAACAACACTGAATTCCATCTTAAAGACTCTTCTACCAAGCAAGGAATACAGGTCAGAGGCCATTATAATAAAAAGATTGCCCGGATTCTTTTATTTTGTTGTATTGCATATTTCTTAAGACAAATGGGTTATTGCCTAGGGCTCCAAAATCTTTTCTTATAGAGATTTTTGTCACAATAGTATTTGTTGTGATGAAATTTGACCTATATTATACTTCATGTCTGCTGCCTAATTTCCCTTAGGGCAGTGGTTTTCAAAATTTTTTAGATGGGGAAACCTTTCATTGGAATAAAATCTTGTGGAAACATACAAATAAATAAAACAGATGTAGCTCTAGGTGAAAGACTAGGAGTAGTCTGAGTAACCCTCAAACCCCACAGCTCATCTAGTCTCCATCCCCACCCACTTGTGTAGACCACATATGTATGTCTGAGCCATGGCTTAAGACTTTGTAAATGATTTATTTTTAGTAACATTTAAATCCCATGTAGTAAATAATAAGCAGTTCTGGAAAATATTTTCCTTCACTAACTCATTTTTTAAGATACAGTTAAATCTTCCAATTTGTACTTCAGTTAAGAATTTGAGAATTAATAACAATTTGGTGTTTTTAAATGGTACCTTGGCTTGAAAAACAGAAGCTAGTCAACCACTGAGGTTATGCTGTTGTAAGATCTTATTTTAGCATGGAAATACAGCTCTTCCCTGCATTATTATAGCACACATACTTTCATTCTAATGGGAGGGAAACATTATGCTCATCCGTCATTTAAGAAATAGGCTTTCAGAAAGTGGATAGCTTTATTTTATTGTTGGTGTTGTTGTTTCTTTTGTTTTGCTTTGCTTGTCATATCCATAACTAAACTTTGTGGAATTCATGAAAAGTAAGATCTGAAGTTCTTTATTTAATAAATAAATTGAAAAATAAAAAAATGTTTAGAGAAGATGTATCTTTGGAAATAAGATTACTTTAAAAATCACACATTTTTATTATTGAATTGTTGTGAAATAGGGGCCCATGTTTTGTTTTTTCAAAGGAAAACAAAAAGAACATGGGTATGGATAATTTTAGGAGTCAATTTGGCATTTGCTAAAAACAAATAAGGACTCACCACCTAAAGAATTCTGATTATAGTCTAATAGAATGCATAACAATGTCTATTTTTGGCTGTGTAAAAGTAACTGTATAAAAAGTTACTTTATATTCAAGTAGGTTATTAAACTTACTGGTGTTGTATGCACATCTACATTACTGTCTAAGTCAGTGGTGTTCAAGGGGACAGTACTGTCTTCACAGATGGCAGTTTAGAAGCATATGGGGGTGCTTGTAGATTGTTAGTGTTTGCAGTGTGGTACTGGCAAGTAGTGAAAGGGGGCGTGGGTGCTACATGTCCTGTGATGCTCTAGAAAGTCCTTCAAACAACCCATCACCCATGACCTGCAGGACTTGTGGATGTCCCACTAGACACCTACTCTGTGTTATATATAAATACAAAGTATCTTTTGCATGACTTAAATGTACACTGACACTAAACATTAGCAAGAGATTTAACTTTATTTTGTTCACAGTTTTATTGAGATCTGTTTCCTATTTGAGAATGTCATGTCATTGAGAGCAGAACCATTTATGGCATGTACTCCACCACCAGCGCTCTGTGTGTAGCATTCTTAGTGATGATTCAAAGAACAGGTAGAGGCATCTTCTAGGGGACTTCTCTCTGAGCATGACATGCTGAACTACAGATTATTTTCTTATGAACTATTTTATGTTCATTGCTCCTTCATATTTGATTATGCATGTTGGCAGCTTACAATTCCTATTTATTTTCTTTCAGGAGAGTAAAGGGAGTTCTAAGAAGGAGATGCTGGTTCTGATACAGTCGAGAGCCACTAACTCAGAGTTTCACAACCTTGGTACCATGGACATTTTGGGCTGGAGTATTCTTTTGTGTTGTTGTTTTGTTGCTTTTTAAATTTTTTAATTAATTATTTTATTTTTAAAATTTTGTTTTAAATTGACACATAACTGTATATATTTATGGGATACAGTGTGATGTTTCATGCACGTATGCATTCTGCAGTGATCAACTCAGGGTATTTAGCATATCCATCATCTCATACATTTATCATTTCTATATGGTGAGAACATCCAAACTTCTTCTAGCTATTTTGAAATATACAATACAATATTGTTAACCATAGTCGCCCTAGTGAGCAATAGAACACCAGAACTTATTTTTCCTATATAACTGTAACTTTGTACCCATTGACTAATCTCTCCCTATCCCCCTCCTCAGCCTCTAGTAACCACTATTCTGCTATTTGGAAAATTATTTGTCGTGAGGATCTATCCTGTGCACTGTGGAATCTTCACCAGTATCCCATGCCTCTACTCACTGGATGCCAGTTACAGCCTCCTTCCCTGTCCTCCTCAATTTAAGACAACAAAAATGTCTTATGACATTGCCAAATGTCCCTTGGGGGACAACACAGACCCTGGTTGAGCATCACTGAACTAGTATGAGAGACGATAAGAATTCTAGAATTGTCAGATGTGCTCCTTTATTCATTCCACCATTATATATTGATGAAAGCCTTGGCCATGTTCTTTGAAATTGCTGCTCATGGTTACGTGGTGAACCCCAACATCCTAGTTTCCTTCAGTAGCCAATCGTGACCGTACTAGCTTATTTCAAACCTTTTGGACATCTGTTTTAGGAGGAAGGACATTGAACTTGGAAGATCTGCATGTTAGCCCAGGTTTTCCATAACCTACTTGTGTGACCTTGGGCAAATCCTTTCATGACTCTGGGCTGCAACTGCATCTGCATAAAACGAAGGGTTGGGTTAGATAATCTGAAGTGCCTTCAGTTCTGAAAGGTTTTAATTCATTTCTCTCTGACTCACCTCTTTAAAAATCTGTTCAATTGTTGGCAATTCTATATGCAATTTGGCAAGAGACACCTCAAATATACTAATAAAGTATAAAGTGAGCTTAAAAACATTGACATTAATTTTAAAATTATCATTCGGAGGATTTTTAAGTAGCCCAACTGAAGTTAGAAAAACAGATTAATTGCTGCTTAACAGAATCTAAATTTGTTTTAAACTCTCATTTGTAAGAACCCAGCTCAGAAATCGAGAAAAAATGTCTCATTGGCATAATAACAAAGGAATATACCTGGACCTTTTTGGGGAGCAGAGTGAGCCAATAATTTGGCCATAATCAGGATGATGAGGAACAGAAAACTTGACTTAAAATGAGAGTAGTATTTATATCAATGACTCTACCTCTAAAAGGCCAAACCACATGGATGACAGATGAAAAAGCAAGCAAGTTGTAAGCTGTTTCTCCCACGCAGCTAAATACTTGGATATTTAGAGATATAGAGCTCACAAACAATTGGCTGAAATTTCACATTTTTTTTCCAGTAGCTTTGACATAAGAAAGATAGGGCTGACTTATCCCTCTTAGATATGGAGACAACAGACACCTCCAAATCTAAGAGGTTTCAATTATGGATATTACCTATTTTCTCTTTCCTCAGCTATCAATAGGTCCTGAAGTCAGTCTATTGGTCAATGGTGATAACTGTGAATCAAATGCCAAACTAAAAAAAAGCATTGCAATCCTGTTGAAGGAGAAAGAAGCTTACTAAAAGCCTACTGTATGTCAGGCATACATTAACTCTAATCCTCAGAATGCCTTGCAGGGTCAGCATTGTAATTCCCATTTTCAGATGAAGAAACTGAGTCTTTGAGATGACTTACCCAACTTTACTTAACTCCTAATGGGGGCCTGAATCTTTCTGCTTCGCATGTCCACACTCTTTCCAATGAGCACCCTTTCATGTCCACACTCTTTCCAGTAAGGGTCTATACTAAGAGACCCTTAGGTTAGCTGAGGGTGGTTCCAGGGTTAGAATTGTTGTGTGGCCAACCTCTGGTCATGACACAGTTGGAAGTTTGTAAAGTTTGGGCAATTTGTGTTTGGTTCTTCTTTTTTTCCTCTCTCTCTCCTTCCCCGTTCTTCATTCTTTGCACACTTAAAGATCCAACTCTACTCCTGGCATCAGTATCTCCAGACTGCTTTCTAGATGCTCATGAGTTCCATAGCACCATATCTCATCAGGACAGTTCTCATGGACTCCTTCCTGAGTTACTTGTCCTGAATTTCATTTTCTTAGGACTCTGCTCTCCGCTGGGTGGTGATGTGTGGTCATGGCTTTGCAGACACAGCAACCTTCTGCTGGGTTAGTTAAGTAGCCTTCCAGGAGACCAGACATTTTAACTGAGATACAAATCCACCCAAGAGCATTAGAGAGAGGTTGGAGTAATGCTGCCGATATCAGGCACTAGGGTCTTGATGATTAAGTAGGAAGGTCACCTCTTTAACAGGGCTATCAACATTTTAATGGGGATTAAAGCCCTGAGCCCAAGTGGTAAAACTGACAAGACATTTCAGGATAGTGATTTTAAGAAGGGCAATAAAAGAACAACTAGGCCTTTCTGGGTCTCTTAAAAAAACATATCCTCTACTAGACCAAATTCTTCCTGATGATAAACCAATTTTTGATCAAGACAGTAAATGTCTGGGTGCATATGTCTAAGCTGGCTTAATTGGAACACACACAAAAGGAACTTTAATGTTTCAGTAATAAAGAATTCCACCAGGACACAAATAGCAGCAACTATTTGTTAGTTAGACTAGGCTCCATGTGATCTCAGCCTCTGCATGATAAAGATGTCAATGATTTCATTGTACTCAAAGAATGTCTATTAATTAATCAATCATCCAATGCTTTCTGAGCACTTGCTGTGTCCAAGGCCTTGTGCTGGGGTGGAGATAAAGGGTCTTGCTAACATACAAGGGGCTTAAAGTAATTGAATATATTCACAAAACCATGTAATTTAAAGTGAGGTTTTGCAGCAGGACATGGAATTGATATATGTATTATATACTCATTTATTAGTTTATTCATTCGACAAAAATTTATATGAAGGCAGAATATTCCAGGTACCATGCTAGACATTGGGAGATATAACTGAGAAACAGATGCAGTCTGAACTCCAAGGGCCAATATTTTGGTAAAGAACACAGGTACAGTATGATGCTTCCAGTAAAATGGGATTAGGACTATGAAAAGATCAGTTATCCGGGCAAGTTTTACCATGAAAGCACACAGGTCGGGTGGCTAGACCTTGTCTTGAGGTGATAACAAAAGCATTCTGGAGGAGGTGATGCCCAAGGGAGACCTGGTGGATAAGGAGTGAGCCAGGCCAAATGTGGAGGGGAGGGGGCAAGAAGGAAGGAGGGAACAGTATGTACAAGGACTGGAAACAGGAGAGGCTGGCCAAGTGTGGGACAGTCAATAGTTCAGTATGGTAAGAAGTTAGAATTTAAGACATGCAAATTGTGGAGGATATAAGTGGAGAGGGAAAGAAAGGCTGATTCATGAAGATAGTTGAATTCATGCCAGGGTGTTTAGATGTTATTTTGGGGACAATGGCAAATCACAGATGAATTTTAACTATGGAAGCCATTTCAATCATTATAATGTGGTATATATGGGAAAACAAAGTAATTTTGCTTCTCTGGAAAGCATAGTAGGCTAACAGAAATGCCTGAAGCTAATAACCAAACTATCTTGAAGATTTTGACTCATCTGTGGTGGTAACTGTGGTATGAAGTGTTCAGAAGTGTTTTTTGTTCTTTCCATGGATCTCTCTTTGGTGAGATTCCTTAGGAAATAAATAAAAGACACTTTTGAATAAGAAGTTAGTAAAAGTCATAAAGGACTAGAGTTAGAGTAGATATTGTGCAGCTGTATCTGGCTGAAGCCAGAAAGTGAAAATTAAGCAGCTGACACATATCTCCTTGTAACTTTCATTGAGCAGACAAGCTCCCCTCACCCCCACCACTCCTGTCTTACTCTGTGTACATTTTTTAATGTGAAAAGGATTAAAAAATGTTCTAAAGTTAATAATATATACAACTTGACCTGGTTAATCTGAACCAGTTTGCAAACTCCCTTTATATTTGGATAAAAAAATAAACCTTCAGATTAACAAACTCTTGGCAAATTCCCTGCCTCTCATGTTAGTGAATTCTTTACTAGTTACAGTTCCAGCTCCCCAGACATGGGGATGAATTAAGCTTGGAAAAACCAGGCAGGGCTGTAATTACATTAAGCATTTTTTTTTTTGCAATAAGAAAAAGTGTGTCAGAGCATAAAGGTATCCTTAAGGTGACATTTGCTTTGACCTGCCAAGTTTTGGACTATGCCCCAGGTTCTTGGATCCAATATTAGAGAACATTAAGCCAAAGACACTTTCTACCTTTCTGATCATTACAGATTTTGTCATTAATGTAAGTGATAATGCTCCTGGCTAGAAAAATTGAAGGGTAGAGGTGGGTGGTTCAGAGAAAGCTGGAAGAAACTGAGTTGACCCAAGTTTTCAGACTCCAGCTTTAAAGTTGCTTGAGAAACTGGGGTCTGGTGAACAAGTGAGGGAAAGTGCATCAGGGAAAGAGTTGTCATCCTTTAATTGGAGAGCAGTCAGATGTCCCTCTTATTTCCTCCCTAACACCCTTCCAAATCTTCCCCATGACTTAACTTTTTCCAGAGGCCTTTCCTGACGAATCTACTTCCATCTTATTTTTTTCATAGGGTTATTCCAATTGGAATGATACAATATTCTTTCAATTTGGTTTATGTTCCGACTTAGGTTTTGTTTTTCTTTTTCTATGATGGCTCCGCATCTTCTGCCTTGGTCTTGGCACTGCTCAATGCTATCTATACAATATGTGCTTAATACTTTGTTGAGGGCATTATGAAAGAACTTAATGCTCAGAAAGAGAAAATGTAGAAAGCCAGCACCCAACCACCTTGCAGGAAATTTTCCCTTCATAATCACATTTATTACTCTCATAAAATATAACACTATCCTTATTACTATTGGCAGTAAAAGAAAGCCTCTAATGTATACCTTTCGTATTACAACTCACACACTTAACTATTAAGGGAATTCTAAATAGAGGCATGGAAAGACATGGAAAAGGCCAAATTCTTCCAGTGGGAGCCAAATGACCTGGAGTGTGGAAGTTTGATCCTGAACTTAAAGTGGTCTGGGAAAGCATAAACCTTGATATCTGAAATGTGACCCAGTGGCCCCACCAGTGTTTTGAAATGGAGTCCTTCTTTTAAAATCTTCCCCTAGTCCTGTTTTGAGGAAAAGTAGTTTGAAGCTTACTTTCAAAGCCCTTAAGTGTAAAAATAAACAAGCATTCGGTCAATAGGGCCCCTGATGCCTTGCTATACCACAACACATTTTTGAGTCATAAATCATGAATCTGACAGGTCTATGATGATGCATTGTGTTAATACATCATAATGACAATACTGACGATGTATTAGTGCAATATATCCTGAAAGCCTATCTCTTTAGAATTCTGTGTTTATAGATAGCAAACAAAGGATCTGAGGTGGTGAAACTGAGAGAGAGGCACATGGGAGGGTCAAGAATGACGATCATCTTTTTTTTCTGACAAAGCAAGAGCCAGAAAGAGAAATCAAGTTTCCATCTCTTGGGCACTAATGCCTTCTGTTTCTCAGTAGTTGTGTCATGTATGCAACTCCTGGAGGTGTATACTCTATTGAATCTAGGTCATACGACTAGGTGTTGGCAGAGCCAGACTGGATGCAGACTTCTAAGTTTCAGCCACAAACTCTTCCTAACACCTCCAAGCTTTAGGATGAATGAAATATATCCTAGGTTCACGAAACTGTTCTAGATGAACCCATTGACCAAATGTTTTGGTTATGTTTGCACATGCTGGTGTGTGCTAATGTTTACAGTCCTTGGCAATGAGTGGCCTTTTCTTCCTAGGCTTCTGCTAAATGATGGAGTTTGATGCAGAGCCTAGGAGTGGTAATGCAATCATTTCATTTGTTGGGCATTCACTGTTAGAACAGTTTGGGTGCAGTGTTTTTTTTTTTGTTGTTGTTGTTGTTCATATTTTTACATAATTTTATTTATTTTTATTTATTTATTTATTTTATTATTATACTTTAGGTTTTAGGGTACATGTGCACAATGTGCAGGTTTGTTACATATGTATCCATGTGCTATGTTGTTTTGCTGCACCCATTAACTCGTCATTTAGCATTATGTATATCTCCTAATGCTGTCCCTCCCCCCTCCACCCACCCCACAACAGTCCCCGGAGTGTGATGTTCCCCTTCCTGTGTCCATGAGTTCTCATTGTTCAATTCCCACCTATGAGTGAGAACATGCGGTGTTTGGTTTTTTGTCCTTGTGATAGTTTACTGAGAATGATGTTTTCCAGTTTCATCCATGTCCCTACAAAGGACATGAACTCATCATTTTTTATGGCTGCATAGTATTCCATGGTGTATATGTGCCACATTTTCTTAATCCAGTCTATCGTTGTTGGACATTTGGGTTGGTTCCAAGTCTTTGCTATTGTGAATAGTGCCACAATAAACACACGTGTGCATGTGTCTTTATAGCAGCATGATTTATAGTCCTTTGGGTATATACCCAGTAATGGGATGGCTGGGTCAAATGGTATTTCTAGTTCTAGATCCCTGAGGAATCGCCACACTGACTTCCACAATGGTTGAACTAGTTTACAGTCCCACCAACAGTGTAAAAGTGTTCCTATTTCTCCATATCCTCTCCAGCACCTGTTGTTGCCTGACTTTTTAATGATGGCCATTCTAACTGGTGTGAGATGGTATCTCACTGTGGTTTTGATTTGCATTTCTCTGATGGCCAGTGATGATGAGCATTTTTTCATGTGTTTTTTGGCTGCATAAATGTCTTCTTTTGAGAAGTGTCTGTTCATGTCCTTCGCCCACTTTTTGATGGGGTTGTTTGTTTTTTTCTTGTAAATTTGTTTGAGTTCATTGTAGATTCTGGATATTAGCCCTTTGTCAGATGAGTAGGTTGCAAAAATTTTCTCCCATTCTGTAGGTTGCCTGTTCACTCTGATGGTAGTTTCTTTTGCTGTGCAGAAGCTCTTTAGTTTAATTAGATCCCATTTGTCAATTTTGGCTTTTGTTGCCATTGCTTTTGGTGTTTTAGACATGAAGTCCTTGCCCACGCCTATGTCCTGAATGGTATTGCCTAGGTTTTCTTGTAGGATTTTAATGGTTTTAGGTCTAACATGTAAGTCTTTAATCCATCTTGAATTAATTTTTGTATAAGGTGTAAGGAAGGGATCCAGTTTCAGCTTTCTACATATGGCTAGCCAGTTTTCCCAGCACCATTTATTAAATAGGGAATCCTTTCCCCATTTCTTGTTTTTGTCAGGTTTGTCAAAGATCAGATAGTTGTAGATAGGCGGCATCATTTCTGAGGGCTCTGTTCTGTTCCATTGATCTATGTCTCTGTTGTGGTACCAGTACCATGCTGTTTTGGTTACTGTAGCCTTGTAGTATAGTTTGAAGTCAGGTAGCGTGATGCCTCCAGCTTTGTTCTTTTGGCTTAGGATTGACTTGGCGATGCGGGCTCTTTTTTGGTTCCGTATGAACTTTAAAGTAGTTTTTTCCAATTCTGTGAAGAAAGTCATTGGTAGCTTGATGGGGATGGCATTGAATCTATAAATTACCTTGGGCAGTATGGCCATTTTCACAATATTGATTCTTCCAACCCATGAGCATGGAATGTTCTTCCATTTGTTTGTATCCTCTTTTATTTCATTGAGCAGTGTTTTGTAGTTCTCCTTGAAGAGGTCCTTCACATGGCTTGTAAGTTGGATTCCTAGGTATTTTATTCTCTTTGAAGCAATTGTGAATGGGAGTTCACTCATGATTTGGCTCTCTGTTTGTCTGTGATTGGTGTACAAGAATGCTTGTGATTTTTGTACATTGATTTTGTATCCTGAGACTTTGCTGAAGTTGCTAATCAGCTTAAGGAGATTTTGGGCTGAGACGATGGGGTTTTCTAGATATACAATCATGTCATCTGCAAACAGGGACAATTTGACTTCCTCTTTTCCTAATTGAATACCCTTTATTTCCTTCTCCTGCCTGATTGCCCTGGCCAGAACTTCCAGTACTATGTTGAATAGGAGTGGTGAGAGAGGGCATCCCTGCCTTGTGCCAGTTTTTGCCCATTCAGTATGATATTGGCTGTGGGTTTGTCATAAATAGCTCTTATTATTTTGAGATACGTCCCATCAATACCTAATTTACTGAGAGTTTTTTTAGCATGAAGGTTGTTAAATTTTGTCAAAGGCCTTTTCTGCATCTATTGATATAATCATGTGGTTTTTTCTTTGGTTCTGTTTATATGCTGGATTACATTTATTGATTTGAGTATGTTGAACCAACCTTGCATCCCAGGGATGAAGCCCACTTGATTGTGGTGTATAAGCTTTTTGATGTGCTGCTGGATTCGGTTTGCCAGTATTTTATTGAGGATTTTTGCATCAATGTTCATCAAGGATATTGGTCTGAAATTCTCTTTTTTGGTTATGTCTCTGCCAGGCTTTGGTATCAGGATGATGCTGGCCTCATAAAATGTGTTAGGGAGGATTCCCTCTTTTTCTATCAATTGGAATAGTTTCAGAAGGAATGGTACCAGTTCCTCCTCGCACCTCTGGTAGAATTCGGCTGTGAATCCATCAGGTCCTGGGGTCCAGTGTTTATTACACCTGGCCCATCAGACCAAGCCAAGTGTTAATCACATATCTGCCTCTTTTGCAAACCAATTGATCAAGGCTCTTTGCTTTTTTTTCAGGAGAATATTTGACAATGATAAAAACAGTTAGTCCTTAGATTTAGCTTATGGTCTTCCCTATAAAATAAATGAATTAAATGGCTATTGTGTCATCTTTGGGCAATGGAAACAACTGGAAAAATTGCATGCTGTTTGTGATAGAAACCTCCTGTATATCATACCTATCAAATTTTCAATTGTCTGTCACTTCCAGTTAACTCATAATTGGCTTTGACATTCTTCATTTAATTCATTGCAATTCAATTTTAAGAGCTCCAAAAACAAACAACAAACAAACAAACAAAAAACAAAGGAAAATAAAGAAGTTAAGGAGAGCGACAAAAGTTATTCATTTAGAAGTGCAATGATCATACTGAGGGAGAGAAGGAAATTCAGTGGAATTGACATGTCTATGATTAGGAAATAGGCTGAGACTTATTTTTGTATTACTGAAGAGTAAACTAAAATTTAAATTAGATTATACAATGGCTGGTTATTTATAGGCACACATATTGAAGTAAATCTGTATATAAGGACAAGCATCTTACTTTTAAAATTCAAATTACAAATAAGTTTACCGAAATACACAAATAAGTACATTCTTGAAATTAGCAAAATAGCTTTTCTTCTTCAACCAATTCTGTAATTCAGATTTTGCCAATGATGGTAAGTGTCTACATGGTATAAGTGAAAGTTTGATGCATATGGAAGTCAAGCAAGAAAGTAGGCAGTTCTTACCTGTTGGCATTTTGACACTATACTGTCATATTTTGTGAGTGTATATTTTGCTACATACAGCCTATTTCTATAGACTTGCAAATAGTCTGTTTCTTCATAGACTTGCTATACAGATGTGGGTAAAGATTTTTTACATCTTCCATGCTATATCTGTATTTCCAAAGTGTGGACCCTTGATGCCTGTCTATTGGTGATGTTGAAGTTTGCTGATATAATCCATTTCTGATATATTGACTTCCTCACCCTCCCCACCTCCAAAATTGAGATTTGCAATGTTTTGAGAACATTCAATGAAAATTAATAATAGATGCCTTTATGGAGATAAACAGTTTTCAGGACCAGATTATATATTTAAAAATACTCACAGACATTTTCTATTCAGCCAGTTTCTACCAGTAAATGTGGCAGCCCAGGGTAGGAGGAACTTTATTACCTCCCACTAAGTGCTAGAGGACCATTAGGTAAATAACTGACTCTCCCTCAATGGCTGTCTTGCAGCCTGATGGAGTGAATATCTACAGAGGGACATTTACTCCTAGAACTCACCAACTATGGCTCACTCCCGCCTGAGCAGGCTCCACTGACCATCAACTTTGATGGTTATTGCCGTCCAAAGAATTTTAAGGTTGCTGTAGAGAATAATGACAAAACCCATGGGTCCTGTGGCAAGACTCCAGAACTTTGAAGGTCCTCAGCTCTCTGACCAGTGGGCTTGTGGTAATATTTGTTGCTCTTGGCCTTGGAGCCAATCTGTTCCACACCCAAATGAGCATCTGGAGAAAGTATGACTTCTAAGAACTGTTCCCAGGGGCCATATCTGTCTCTCCATTACCAGAATAAAAATAGCCCTGGCTACTCCAATATACCCAGCTAATGAAAAGCTGTCTTATTTAGCCCAGCCAGCTTACACCAATGACCTATAGGTCGACTTTATCCTGCCTGCTTACATTTCCCACCAAATCAAGGGCATAGAGGACTTAAACATCTGTCTAAAAAATTCTCCTCGTTGTCATTCCCCAGGATTTATACATCATTTTGCTCTTATAAGTCTACAAGGTATTAATGCATGAGAGGGTACATGGGGAGGGGAGGGTACATGGACAGACATGGAGAAAAGCTTTCCTTTCCTGCTCCAGGGCCACCGACCTCTTAGGGCCTCACTTTCCTTGTTTATACAATGAAAATTTGTGTTCAGTGAAAATTAAGGCATGTCAAGCAGTATCTTATGCTTAGGGTATATCATTATAACATTTAATAGTAAAGTGAAAAGACATGTACTATACTATCACAATTATAGAAAACAGCTTTGAGGCCTACAGATTTCTCTGCAGTTGGTGCAGGTTAAACCTGCACTCTATAGTGAGATAACAAATCCTTTATTTTCCCACCACTATCAGAAACATATTCCAAGGCACTCAGACTCTAAGCAGGTCCCCTCACACCAAATTTCCCCAAGCTGTCCCAACCGAAGTTTGTACAATGCTGCAGGGATGGGGAAAATGATTCAAAATGGTGAGCCACGCGAGAGGAGGAAAATCACATGTCAATGTATAGCAGCAGGCGTTCACTGTTTCACCTGAATTTAGAGTTGGGATGGAAGAGAAAGTGGTGATTAAGGATTTGTTCTTTGTGTGTGTTCTGAGGGGGTGATATGGTTCTGAGGGGTTCATCCATTTAGAATCACTGTGGGACTGTTTGTTTCTTTTCACATGGCCACAGCCCACTCCTGCTTGGTCAATATTCTATGGTGTACTTCTTCATCAAATTGCCAAAATTCTAGTTAAGTCTTCTGTTTGGGGAAAATCAACCTGAAAATTTGTATTTGAACACTAAAACATGCCCATGTTTCTGTTTTATATCCTAAGACATGAACTCAAATGGGAAGTTCCTTTTCCTGGGCTATTGAAATAGTTCTTTAGTATATTACTGTAGTGGGGAGAGAAAATATTGTATCTTAAAACCCAAATCGCCTCCATCAGAGGGTGGGTTCTTGACCTCAGGATTTTTGCTTTGATGAGAGACTCAATGAGTTGGCCTCAGAGATATTTGGAAGGGGAGAATACAAGGAAATTAAGAAGAATATGGAGTTTCTGGAGCAATCTTGTGAGTCAACAGAGAAAGAGAAATGAGAGAAGAAAGAGAAGTAATTGGATAATAACAGGCTAGGGTGAAGGGGCTAGTGTTGTGCCATGTGGAGACTTTTAGGAACAGGGACTGGCCCCATTGGTGGTCTGTATTGCTGTGACATAAACACCTTCCTGCTCTCTGCATGCCACATCTCAGCTGGAATGAAGTCTCTGTGCACACAAGTGTATTGTGTTAATACAATGATTGTAGAGCTGGAGGAAGCAGCTGAGTTTTCCATTTAGGTGCTCTTTGGGCACAGCAGGCCCAGAATGGCAAGATCACCCATACCCTGAACTGATCTAGGAAAAGGAAGAAGTTCAATCCAGAGGTAACTATGAGAACACCACTTCCGAGAATTTGCAAGAATCTCAGGGACTCTTTCAGGCTCCCATAAAGCATGGAATGTGAAGCTTGTGACTATCTTATCTCCATTGTAAAGGGCAGGGAGACCCCAGCTGACATATGGGTTCCATTATTGGGGAAGACTTTTGTTACAGCAGCATTGGGAATTAAGCTAATCTCTTTGTATCAGACTTTATCTGTTTGTGGTAATATTTTGTGGAATAAGATAAGCCCTGGAATATATTCAGATGTGGGTGATAAGTGATTTTATAAGTCAGTTTTGCTCAACATGGACTATTTGACTTCTAATGCAAATCTCCCTCCTCCCATACCACCCCCTCAGAACACACACAAAGAACAAACCCTTAATCACCACTTTCTCTCCCATCCCAACTCTAAATTCAGGTGAAACAATGAACGCCTGCTGCTGTAAATTGACATGTGATTTTCCTTCTCTCGTGTGGCTCACCATTTTGAATCATTTTCCCCATCCTAATTTCCCTGCAGTGGGTTCTGTTGTCTGCCTTCAGCCCTTGGCTATCCTCATGGCCAGCCCCTCCTCTACGAAGAGGGGGCTTCACTTCCTCTTACATCTTCAGTGCACCACAGTGACCTTAGAGGCTGATGCAGGTGCTTTGGGAGACCAGTTCATCAAGTGCTGCAGACAGCGAGGGCTGGGGTGAGCCATCAGCCCCTCAAAACTATGGTCTAGAACTGCCCTGGACCAGATTAGTAATGGTGACCTGGAGGTGAAAGGCTCTGTATTCCATTACCAGTCTCCTGAGTAATCTACCTAATTCAGTATCCTTTCATTTAATTGAAACATTATTTTCTCTCTGTTAGCCAGGGCACTCAAGCTGGTATAGCAGTGTTAATCTTTCAGCTGATTTCCATCTTTGCAGAATTACCTTTCTAGCAATTAGACCCACTGGTATAAATTTGCTTTGCTCCTTCCTGGAGTTCAACATTAAAATGGAAATCTCCAAGCTCAACACGTTTTCCTCCAGGCTGACCCAGGGCAGGTATTAATTAACTGGGGTGTCGTGAGAAGGTTGAGCTGAAAAAGCCAAGTAGGAGAATGCTACTCTTGGGATATCTCTGCGGCCAGCAGACGGACTAAAGAGGGTGAGACCCGGATGGAGAAGAATCACATTTAAAGTTACGTGAAATGACCGCACTATTAGTGAACCGGGGAGCAGAACAATGGTTATTCTGCAAGTACATCAGTACGTTCAGGTAACAAATCTTTTGCATCCTTTGTTGAAGTCTGCATGTAGCTAATTTGTGAACGTTCTCTAAGACACACAGGGTTACAGTGGTAAACTGTCTCAGCTTGTTGGGGACTGAGAGATTCTGGGACCAGAGAGACTTTCTGAGTAAAATTGTCAAAGTCCTGCAAAAACTAGGATGTGTTGGTCACCCTGTTAAGTCCAAGTTGTTGTTTTAAGCAGTCTCATTCTGTCACCCAGGCTGGAGTGCAGAGGCATGATCTTGGTTCACTGCAACCTCCACCTCCCAGGTTCAAATGATTCTCCTGCCTCAGCCTCCTGAGTAGCTGGACCACGGCCGGCTAATTTTTGTAGTTTTATTGGAGACAGGGTTTCACTATGTTGGCTAGGCTGGTCTCAAAATTCTGACCTCAAGTGATCTGCCCGCCTTGGCCTCCGAAAGTGCTGGGATTATAGGCGTGACATGCCAGTTGATTTCTCACGTTTCTTGCCAAATGGCAACAATAAGTTGATACCCCTTATTTTCTGTCATGTGACTTTTTCTGAAATCTGGTGTCTGCTCCTACAAAAACAGAGAAATTAACCCTGGATTTTCAAGGTGGACAGGATTGCTAATTGTCAAATCCAGTGACCTTCTCTTAGAACTTGCCCTCTCTCTAGCATTGAACACGACTGAATACATCTCTTTTTTGAACTCTCTTCATTTGATTTCTAGAGCTGTGAAATTTTCTTATTCTTCTTTCTAACCGTGTCTCTTTCTCCACTGCTTGAATTTCCACCGGCAGGCATGCCTGTTCTTTCTCTGCAGTTATTCCTGTAGACGCTGCTGGTAATCTGCCTATTGCCTCTCAGTCCTGTATTTTATGCTCTGCTTTATGCTGCCAGGGCTGGGAGTTAGCAAATTCTTATTTCCTTGGGTTCACTCGCCAGCTGGTTTGCCATTTGGCTGTGTCAGTAGAGGCACCTGGGGGAGGTCAGAAGGCAGGAGAAACTAGAAACCTCCTTCTCCTGACTCCAGCAGTGTGGCAGTCACTCACAGGGACAGGTAGTTGCCATTGGCACAACAGAATGTAGGGGATTCTAGTCTCCAGAAGCCTGGGCAGGGGCGTGTCTTCCCAGAAGCTCCAGCTGTGGTCAATGGTGAGTCTGGAACTAAATTTTGATAGCTTTTCCAATAGCACAGAAGCCAGTGAAGCTGAAGGCTCCACTTCAGGCACATTCAACACTTGCATCCTCTGGCTATTGGCAACCCCAAGTGTTACTCTTCTAGTCCTTTCGATATTGTCATAACCAATTCTGTGCCCTCAAGTGTGAAATATACAGAGTGGCTGGTGGTTTCCTGACTGAGTCTTGACTGATCTACTCTTGGGCTTTCAATTCTTTTTTTTGTTGGTTTGTTTGTTTTTGGGGGTGGGGTTGGAGCCTCACTCCGTAGCCCAGGATGGAGTGCAGTGACACGGTCTCGGCTCACTGCAACCTCTGCCTCCCAGGTTCAAGTGATTCTCCTGTCTCCACCTCCTGAGTAACTGGGATACAGACACACGCCACCATGCCTGGCTAATTTTTGTATTTTTAGTAGGGATGGGGTTTCGCCATGTTGTCCAAGCTGGTCTCAAACTCCTGACCACAACTGATTCACCCGTCTCGGCTTCCCAAAGTGGGATTTCAATTCTTAATGATATATAAAAGACTCGACCTCGGGCCTGCATCAAAAACCACTGTCAGGACCTATCCACATGGTTGTAATGCTAGTTTATACTATACTAGTCGTCATCCTACCACTCTTGATCTTCCTTCCCAATTACTAAAACAGCGACTAGTGATGAAGCTATCATTCTTCTATTTATCGTGGACACTTGCCACTCCCTTGCTTCCAAAACCTAATCAATCACCAATTCTTTTCTTTTTATTAGAAAAACAAAATTATTTCACATGGGTCATTTTGTTTCCTTTCTTTGGTTTTGGCCTCTGTAACATCAAGTCTGAACAAAAGCAATATCTTTCTCATTTGTTAAGAAAATACTATTAATACCTGCTGTCTTGCAAAGTAGTGGCTACCCTGGAGAAAGTACTTATTTACATGA
Organism: Hylobates moloch; assembly: GCF_009828535.3. Classification (NCBI taxonomy): domain Eukaryota; kingdom Metazoa; phylum Chordata; class Mammalia; order Primates; family Hylobatidae; genus Hylobates; species Hylobates moloch. Next base: position 57,684,195 of record NW_026652290.1, on the reverse strand, counting down.
TTTCCAGACAAATTGCCTTGACTCTAGGATACATGCTGTCTCCTCCTGCAGATGAGGTGACTGAAGCTTAGAGGTTAACATTTCAAAAGTCACAGGGGTGTTAAGTGGAAGAGCCTGGATCTGAACCTAGGTCCTTGTCACTCCGTAATGTATGTGTTTTCCTTCAGTCCCTCCCTTTTTAGTCTCTTCAACATCAAATCTGTCACATAACTAGCCTGGTTAATATTCCTAAAGTTTACTTTTAAATCACCTGACTCATAGACAGGATTCAGTAAATACTTACTGAATGAACTGAACATACTACTCCTCTAATTAAACACTTTTAAAATAAAGTTTTAACAGCTTGATTGAGGTACAAAAGGCATATAATAAACTATACGTATTCAAAGTGTATAGTGTAATAGTTTTTGACATATACAAACCTGTGAAATTAATCATTACCATAATCAAGATAATGAACGTCTCCGTCATTTCCTAAAGGTTCCTCATGCCCTTTCTCATTTCTCACTCCCACCTCTCTCCATACCTACCCCCTACCTTATCCTCCAGTGATTCCCAGGAAAGCACTGATCTGCTTTCTTTCACATAGATTTGTTTGCATTTTCTAGAATTTTATATTAATGGAATCAGACAGTGTGTAAGATTTTTTTCTCTAGCTTCTCTCAGCGTACCTATTTTGAAACTCATCCATGTTATTTCAAGTATTGCTATTTTTACTGTTAGTGATAGCCCATTATATAAACATTAATTTGTTGATTCATTCACTTGATGATAGCCACTTAAGTTTCTAGTTTTTAGCCATTACAAATAAAGCTTCCATTCAGCATTCACTTATTAAGTCTTTGTCTAGGCATATGCTTTTGTTTCTCTTGTGTGAATGTATAGAAATGGCATGGCTGGGTCATGCGGTAGGTGTATGTTTAACTTTTTAAGAAACTGTCAAACTGTTTTCAAGTGGTTGTATCCTTTTACATGCCCACCAGCAGTGTATGAAAATTCCTGTTGTTCCACATTCTTGTCAACACTTGGTATGAACGGTCTTTTCAATATTAGCCATTGTAAAAGGTATGGTAGTATCACATCATGGTTTAAATTTTCAGCTTCCTAATGACTAATAATGTTGAGCATCTTCATGTGCTTTTTGTCATCCATACGTCTTTGCTGAAGTGTCTGTTCAAATATTTTGCCCACTAAAAATTTAAGTTGTTTGAATTTGAGATTTCTCATTATATTTTAGATTTCAATTCTTTATCAGATATGTGATTTGCAAATATTTTCTCCTAGTCCATGTCTTGTCTTTTCATCATTGCCTTCTAAAGAGCAGAATTTCTTACTTTTCATGAAGTCCAGTTTATCAAATTTTTGTTTAGTGCATCATGTTTTGGTATTATATCTAAGAAAGTTTGACCTAACACAAATTCACAAAGATTTTCTCCTATTCTTTTTCCTAGAGGTTTTAGACTGCCAGGTTTTACATTTAGCTCTGTAATTCATTTTGAGTTAACTTTTATATACAGTTGTATTGGTTGAGGTTTAGTTTTTGCCAATGAATCTCCCATCTTTTTAGCACCATTTATTGAAAAGATTGTCCTTTCTCTATTTAATTGTCTTTGCACCTTTGTTGAAAATCAATTGACCATATTTATATGGATCTGTTTCTTCTCAGTTCTGTTTCAATGATCTATTTGCCTATGTTGATGTTAATACCACAATCACTCTAATTTTTAGATCAATCTTGATGTTAGGTACTCTTAAGTCCTCCAACTTTATCTTCTTGAAAGTTTTCTGGTCTATCTTAGGTCTTTTGTATTTCTATGTGAATTTTAGAATCAGCTTGCCAATTTCTACAAGATCTTGCTAGGATTTAGTTGTGATTTTATTGACTCTATACATAATTTTAGGGGGAATTGACTCCTTGATAATATTAAGCCTTCCAGTCTATAAATGTGGTATGTTTCTCCATTTGCTTAGATCTTCTTTAATTTCTCTCAGCATTGTCTTATAAATTTTGTTATATAAATTTTACGTATCCTTTTGATGTTAATATGAATGGTATTGATTTTTTTAAAAATTCATTTTCTGAATGTTGTTAGTCCATAGAAATACAATTTTCCCCAAATCTACAAACTTGGTAAACTCACATTAGTGATTTTAAAAGAGATTATATAAGATGTTGTACATAGACTATGATGTAACCTACTAATAAAGACAGTTTTACCTCTTTCTTTCCAATCTGGATGTCTTTTTTTTCTTGCCTTATTAAACTGGCCAGAACCTCTAATATTATATTGAGTAGAAGTGTTGAGAGTAGACATTGTTGTCTTTTTCCTGATCTTAAGGGGAAAAGCCTCCAGTATCTTCATTTTAATTTTATTGTTTGCTATAAGTTTCTTATAAGTTCCCTTTATCAGACTAAGGAAATTTCCTTCTGTTCCTAATTTATCAAAAAGTTAATCTTATTTTCATGTGTTCCTATAAATATTCTTGAACTTGGTCAAATATTTTTTCACTATCAATTCCTGGCTTTGGAATTTCAAAAGCCTGTGTCTCATGGTCATAAGAATAACTCATGTCTATATAAAATAGATTTTGCAGAAGTGCTCACTGCTTTTCTGCTCACTCCAGCCTTTCCTACTCGGCTAAAGAGGAGAAAGAATGAACAGGGAGGGAAAACGGAAGCAGACCTGCAAGGACTTCTAGACAGGGGCCACTTCTTTTTCTAGCCTCTAATCCAATGAGTAGGAAGTTCCTGGAACAATGAGTTGGCCAGTGTTCCGTCGTATTTATCATGTTATGCCTTTGCTACCATGTTAGTTGATCTTGCTTTTACAAATGGTTATTCACTTCATCATGTTACTGGTTAAGTGGATATTTTGCCTTTTTTTTTTTTTTTTTTTTTTGAGTTGGAGTCTTGCTCTGTCACCCAGGCTGGAGTACAATGGCGCAATCTCAGCTCACTGCAAGCTCCACCTCCTGGGTTCATGCCGTTCTCCTGCCTCAGCCTCCGGAGTAGCTGGGACTACAGGCGCCCGCCACCTCGCCAGGCTAATTTTTTGTATTTTTAGTAGAGACGGGGTTTCACCGTGTTAGCCAGGATGGTCTCTATCTCCTGACCTCGTGATCTGCCTGCCTCGGCCTCCCAAAGTGCTGGGATTACAGGCGTGAGCCACCGTGCCCGGCCAATATTTTGCTTTTACATTTATTTAATACCATCTAGCTTTTTATTATTTACTTAAAAAATTTAAAAAAGTATTTAAGAGAATTTTCATCTTGTCTACTTAATCTTAAATCTAAGATTTTTATGATAAAATCTAACATTTTATTATTTGTTTTATCTTCAGCTTACTTCAAAATTGAAAGCAAGAATCATTGACTTGAGGGTGGGATCTGTGAGAACTATCTATAGATTAAGCAGAAATGGCTGGAAGACTTTCCATTTCCCAGGGTCCTCTTCAGTAGATTTTTCAAACCCACCTCAATATTCCTCAGGGCTGCAGCACTGCAAGGAGCACTGTTCAAAATTGTGTTCCATGTAAATGTTAAGAGGAAACTGCTCCAGAATTCCATTCACATTTGCATACAATACAATGTGCATAATCTCTGAAGGTGCACAACAGTGATACTGGCCACCTTGCAAAGATGATACACTTCATTTTAAAGTCTTTCAACTGAATAAAACAATAGCTGCATGGGTCAATCTCTGTTTCCAAAGCTCACATTAACCCTACATTCAGTCACAGCACAGCCAAACCATTGAAATAATGTTGTCTTTTCACCTCACAAATTATCCAAATCCTTTATAGGGATATGAATTATTTAAACTGATGATCTCTTTTCAGTACAACCACTGGACAAGAGGTAAATAATATGCATACTATAAAGAGAAATTGTATAGGAAGTTTCCAGCCAGAAAGGGCTCTCAAATAACTCATTTATTTCATTTTTCTTTACAATTTCTAAAAATTCCAATATTTTTATGTTATTTAAAAAAGTGGATACAATGTAGAATAGCAAGATAAAAATATGGAACTAAAAGTTAAAAATGGGAATTAAATAGCATATGTCATTTAAGTTTAATTTTGATAATGACCCAAATTACCTTAAAGGTAAGCAGTTGTCAATAGATGCTTCTTACAGGCAGAATTAAAAAAAGAATTCTCTAAGTGTATAGACTGAAGGCAAAAATCAAGTTGACTAGAGCTGGAATTAAGGTTGAGAGTGTTATCCAGAGGAAGGCAGCACCACCAGTGATGAATGATCCATACACAAACACACACACACACACACACAAAACACAATTTTATTGAATACTTGCCCAGTCTTACTCTGTAATTATACACGACAGTTTCCTAAAGAATACCTCTGAGGGTAAGTGGACTGAGGGCAGGCTCCTTTACTCCCTAAATTAAAAGACAAACGTGGATAGACCTAACTTTCTACAAAGTAATTTGATTGACATTCACTACTTCCTCCATAGATGTTATGACCACCAACCCAATGAGATTCTTAGTAAATAAACTTTCCAAATACCCTGAGGCTGACCACTGTAAGGACTCTATCCCTGTTGTGGGCCCTATCTAATTGATACTCTCTTTAAGTGCTTGTATACATTTCATTTTTTTCTCTGCAATTTTATCCCTTTCTAGATGGACATAGCTCTTTAGTAGGGGCTGTGGAAGACCCTCTATAGATGGGTGATGAAGTACTTGCTCTTCAGAAATGTGCAGTGTTGTGGGGAAAAATATTTGCATACATGAAAGATCTGCATGTAGTCAAGTGATAGAATCAATTGGATGATATTCTGTAGCCAGTTATACCCACGCCTGCCTTTACACACAGAAAAGATTCCATTGAATTCCCATTATGAAAGAATCACATGGCCTGCTGTGTGGAGAATAGATTATAGAGGGACAACTACAGAAAAAAGGAAATTAATTAGGAGGCTTCAATGAGAAGCCAGACAAGAGATGAGGGTGGCTTGGACTAGGGGATAATGGTAGAGAGTATACGTATTTTGGTTTTAACATTCTCTCTCTCTCTTTTTTAAACGTTTTAGCATCTTTGAAATTGATGAGTCTTGTGATTGATGGCTTCTTACCATCACTGCAGAACAGGAGACATAGAGATGTAGTTGCCACTCTTCTGCACACACACATAGTTGGTTTTGCATTTTTATTCTCACTCAATTGCATCACAGGTTCCTGGAGCTTTGCAGCTTCAGTTCAAAATCTGCAGGAAGCAGAGCATTGCATTGCCCACTACTCTTAATGGCACTATGGATGATATTTTGTGGAAAACCATGTACTTGTATGATTCTGAATCGAAAGTAATTAAGAAGCTAGGTTTTGAAATCAGTAATCTTTTTGGAAACTTTAACCAACTTATTTCACATACACTTTCCTCATACTGAATAATGATATATGGCAAACTTATGTTTACATAAGTGTAGAGGTCTTCAAATACATATAAAATAAAAATTCTAAGCAATAACACTGATAGATTGCTAGATTTTTTTTTCTTTTTTAGGGATGGATAAGATAATCATGTACCTCACAATTGCTGGTAGCTTAGATTCTATAAATTACTGCATTTTGAGGGTAGATTTAATGAGAAGAATGAGAGGAAAAGAGTCAAGGATGACTCCAAACTGTTTTGTCAGAGCAACCAATAACCTGGAGCTCCCAGTCACATAGAAAGGGAGAATTGTCCAGGGAGGAGAGTGGGGCAGGAGCCCTTCTTGGGGCATGTAAGATTTGACATGCTTCTTAGGCATCTGCGTTAGTTTTCTAGGGCTGTTGTGACAAAATACTAAAACTGCATGGCTTAAAATAACAGACATTTATTGCCTCACAGTTGTGGAAGCTAGAAGTCTGGAATAAAGTTGTCATGCTCTCTCTGGTGACTATAAGGAGGAACACTTCCTTGCCTCTTCTAGCTCCTGGTGTTTGCCCACAAGCCTCATTATTCTTTGATTTGTCCATGCATGCCTCCAGGCACATTGCCCTCTTCTCCCTCTGCATCTTCACATCATCTTCTCTCTGTTTGTGTCTGTCTCTGTATCTAAATTTTCCCTTTTATGAGGACACCAGTCATATCAGACCAGGGTCTACCCTAATGACCTCATTTTAACTTGATTAACTCTGTAAAGACTTTGTTTGCAAATTAAGCCACATTCTGAGGTACTGACACTTCAACATATCTTTCAGGGGTTGAGGAGACACAAGTCAATCCATAACAACATCCAAGTAAAGACGTCAAATAGACAGATGTCAACGAGGCAGTCTAAAGTCAGGAGAGAGGTTTGGTCTGGAGAGAAAAATGTGGGAGTCATCAGCATTCTAAATGGTATAAATAAGACTGGGTGAGATCACCAGAAAGTTAGTGTAAACAGAATGAAATCGGAAGTCATTTAGAAGCTGGGAAATGTGGAAGAAGTGTCAACATGTCATATTGGGAAGATGTGTTCTAGTGCCTCATGTAGGTGGAACTTATAATGAGTCTGCCAACCTCAGAAGAGCTTTGAACTAGTTTTTTTAAATGCCTGTTACTGAAGAGAATAGGGCTGAATTGATATTCCTAAGTCAATTTGTCTAAATAAAAACTACTCTCAAAAACACAGTCAGATAACTGGTGCTAATTTTCAGTAGAACATCCCATTATAACTCACTAAAGAATAAAAGAAAATAGGCATGGATTCTGCATAGTGCAAAAGAGTCTAACCTTAAGTGGGCAGGCTTTCAGTTACAATGTATGAAAATTTTTTGGATTATACAGTCACACAAGTAAGTTTTCCAAAAGTAAAATTTTCTAGTTGTGATGGAATTTAGAGTTGAGTGTGGTTTTCTAACATCCTGCTGACAGACAAGGAAAGGGAGGTCTGGAGCTACCCAGGGACTAACCCAGCCAAGACGGCATACCCAAAAGGACATGACCCAGGGTCAACAGAGTCCTTTTACTTCCAGTTCAGTGTGCTTTCTAGTACACTGCATCATTACACCATTGAAAGAAAGATCACCAGAGAATTTTATGAGAAGAGTCATAACTTCAAACACAAATCAAAGCCTTATTCCAGTAACAACAAAGTAAAAATGTATAAAGATCACGGTTGCATATCAGAATGCCATGGATATTTTATCACCATTTCATGGATCTTTAGAGTTTCACTGGACAGTAACTTAGCTTAAGAAATTCAGTTTAAATGTTGTTAGAAACAAAAATAAGATAAAGTAAAGCTGCATCCTCCACTTAGGGCAGTTTGGTGTGAAAGCAAAGAGGACACTGAAAAGGCTTCCATGAGGCAAATGCTTAAGTCTTGTTCAGTTAGTCTCGATAATTAATAAACATTAAGATTATTTGAGTATCAAAATATGACCATTCTCTCCAAATAATATGATCACCCCTCCTTGTGAATAACCCTTAAACTTTATCAATATCTTTCACTTTCAATTTGGTATAGGCTCAGACTTATAGCACTTCCATAATAAAGGTTAATCTCTCTCTTTCTCACTCTCTCTCTCTCTCTGTGTGTGTGTGTGTGTGTGTGTGTGTGTGTGTCTGAGAAAGAAAGTTCCTCAGTAAAAAGCTACTCACTAAATTACGTAGTAAAAAAAAGTTGAAGCTTTGCAGTTAGACCTGAATTCATACTTTAGCCTATTACTGATCAGCTATGTGACATTTCCAAGTTTCTTGATTTCTCTGGGGCTCAGACATCCCTAATTTGAGAATTGGGATGATATTACTCACTTGTAAAGATGGCTGTGCAATATAAATGACTTAGTTAAGATATATGAAATCTTAACACAGCACTTGGTACTTACTAAATATCCAAAAATGGCTTCACAGTAAATGTTTGTTTTAGCCATTTTTCTTCCTGTGGACATCTCTGCCACTGTTTATTTTCTAGTCTGTCCAGATCAGATTGTTTTATTCACCTTATTGTCATAGGTAGTAAAAACCAATACAAATATGTTTTATAATGTTGTGTTTCTTTTTATTCAAGAATCATAAACATTTACAATCCTTCAGACACCTTTTTAGTTGATCTCTTTTTGTATTTCTTGATTCCATTCGAATTACAGAATAAGTAGCTCTCATGTATCAGCATATATCTGTTTACTACTTAAGACAAATACTGTTTTCCTTCTACTGAGTAAAAGAAAGAGTTGCTTTTATAGAGTATAAATCTGAATTCATTTCATACCTTTACTTCACCCTAACTGCACAGACACCACCTTCAGGGTATATAGTACATAATCAATTTAGGAAAAGATAATTTTGAAAAAAATCACATTTCATTGTGGTTTCTCACATATATTTAAATGACTAAAGCTATTTTTCAAAAAGCTACTTAAAAGCTTTCTAACAAAAATTTAGATCTTTCCTCTATACAGTCACCACCCTGCCTATGACTAACTGATCTTTGAGGTTTAGACAGTAGCTTTGCTTAAGAAATATCTTCTAAATTTTGTCAGAAACATAAATAAAGTGTAATAAAACTGCCCCTTCCATTTGAGGAAGTTTTGTAAAAAAGCAAAGAGGAAATGAAATGATTTCCAAAAATGTACTATTTTGCTGCATGCTCAAACTTGAGTCCTTTTTGCCTTGTGCTCATTTTAAAGAGAGCCAGTTAGACCAAGATAAGCAGATCACTTGAGGTCAGGAGTTCAAGACCAGCCTGGCCAACATGGTGAAACGTCTCTACTAAAAATACAGAAATTAGCTAGGCATGGTGGCAGGTGCCTATAATCCTAGCTACTAGGGAGGCTGAGGCAGGAGAATTGCTTGAACCCAGGAGGCGGAGGTTACAGTGAACCAAGGTTGCGCCACTGCACTCTAGCCTGGGTGACAGAGCAAGACTGTCTCAAATAAATAAATTAAAATGAAAAAATAGAAAGAACCAGCTGTGGATGACTGGGTACCAGCAGTTCAGCACCTTCAGCTTGAGGACTTGAGGTCTGTAACGAGAGAGGGGCTAGCTATTGTCTGTACATCTGATGGTTCCGGGAACTTGTCTAGGGAACACTTCGTCACCAAAGAAACACTTCCATCACATCAAGTCTAGCACCTTCACATGTACAACTCATTTGACAAGCACCAGATGTAAATAAGTCTGCACTCAGGAGCAGGAATATGTAGAGTCCTAGCACCTTCCATAAGAATTATAAATTGCCCAATTTCAGGATGGAGTGAGATGCTTTAACAAAAGTTGAGAACAGCGGCAGATCTGGCACCAAATCTACTGCACGCTAATTGTTTCAATGAGATAATTTTGAGGTAATTATACCTCACCAACCCACAAGTAACCTCGCTCAAGCTGTACTTAATCCAGTGTAGCTTGCTATTTCCAAAAGGTCAGGAAATCTCTTTCCTCACCTCTAACTGCTCACCTTTCTTGGGTGCACTATGGGGATGCATAATTCCAACGGAGTGGAAATTCAGTCGGTAAATGAACCCTAGACATAAATATTCATGGCAAAAACTTTTGGAAGAAAGTCAAGAAATGAGGCTAAGTAAATCACACCCCACCTCTAGAGGTGTCTAAGATATGGTCTGACAATTTGCATGGATTTGCTTAAAATCTTTGCTCTGTTATTTAAGAACTATTTTCATGGCAACTGACACATCTCCTGGGCCAGTATTTGGGCACCACCTTTATGCTTTCGCTTATTGAAGAAGAAAGCAAGTGCATTCGGAGCCTCTCAAATTCTTATTCCTGTGACACTTTATTCCTTCTCTATAGTTCTGGTCCTTAAAAAAATAATTCAAAGATTTAAACATTTTCTAATGCGGATAAATATGCCTCAACTAACATAAAATTACTTGGAAACTTGGAATTTGTTATACACTGTGAAGCCTGCTATTGAATTCATTCATTGCCAAAATTGGCTAAACAACACTCAAACATTGATTCTAATGTATTCTATAAATTATAAATTCTACTAAGTCAATAACCCTGCTCCCCTTTCCCATCAAAAAATATGTATGTAGGCGTGAGATGTGTTTTATTATAAAAAACAGCCATCCTCTAGTAATAGCAATGGCTTTTCTCTTTATTACTTACATGGTTTCGCTCTGTGTCCCCACCAAATCTCATGTCAACTTGTGATCCCATGTGTGGAATGAGGAACCTAGTAGAAGGTGATTAGATCATGGAGGTAGATTTTCCTCTTGCTGTTCTCATGATAGTGAGTGAGCTCTTCCAAGATCTGGTTGTTTAAAAGTGTGTAGCACTTCCCCCTTTGCTCTCTCTCTCCTGCTTTGCCATGGTAAGACATACTTGCCTCCCTTTCACCTTCTGCCATGATTGTAAGTTTCCTGAGGCCTCCCCAGTCATACTTCCTGTACAGCCTGCAGAACTGTGAGTCACTTAAACCTCTTTCCTTCATAAATTACCCAGTCTCTGGTAGTTCTTTGTAGCAATGTGAGAATGGACTGATACAATCACAAACACCAGACTTAATTTTTATACTCTTTAACCCAAAGATGCTATCAAAAAGGTTACCTTTCCTTCAAGAATCAACACACAGAAAACTCCTGGTGTGACTACAGTTGCAGAGCAATATGTAAGGGGAAGACCTTTTATGACACTTTACTTTGTACTTTATCTTCTTATGCCTTGGGAAAATTAGTAACAATTTTCCTTGTCAAGATGAGCTATGCACTAAGAATCATACTGGGAGGAACCAGAAATTTTGGTTCTTTTTAGCGTTTGATCATCAAACAGTGCAAGTAGCTATGCCTTGTGGTCTTTTGTTGTTGGACTTTGCCCAGTAGCAGTCAGTGTAAACTTGCCTGTCATAATTAACCAAAATCAGGATAAAGCAGAATTTCTTAATTCTATGCAATTAAAGTTGTTAAAATATTGATATACAAGTAATTGTTTTGTCTTATTTTTGTTCACTTGTTTCTTTGTTGTACCATTGACTAGTGTGGGGAAACCCCTTTAATGCAATGAATTTGATGATTGGATTTAAGGATTAAAATCACAACTACCAAATAAAACTGTGAGAGTTCTGCTATGATGCCCCTGGTGGCACTCTCTTTTGGCAATACTTTAAGTATAGATTAGCTTAGAAGGAGGCATATGGCTCTAGTATGCTCCAAACCAAACACTAGTGGAAGACAAGAATGTTTACCTTGTTCTTTATTGTTTTCTTGATTCTGCTACATGATATAAACAGAAAAATAATCTTTTTACAAATTCTTGTGGTAATCCTATATGTAATTATATAAATAACTTTGAATAAGTCTACTTGATTACCTTCTTGATTAACACACTAAAAGGTCATCTTATCTTTCCACTACCAAATTGTAAAAGAAAGAGGAAGACAGCACATATGTGTTTAGTGGCCTTATAAATGTGATGCCATATCTCGCATTTTTCATGCTTGATTGTGGCAAGACCACAGGGCTGTAGAACAGGACTATGTCGTCTTATGCTTGCTTTATGTGTGACCTTAGGCAAGTTGCTTCCCCTCCTCTTGGACTCAGTTTCCTTACTCTTACAGCTGCTGGTCCAGCAAGTATTCAGGAAACAGTTTGGAAAATGACTCCTTTCTGCCTTAAAATATAATGTTTTAGGTGGACAAAAATGAATGTTCCTTCTTTGGGATCTGGGCCTTCCATCTTAAAAGATCTATTTCCCATCACATTTTCTATAGTATGTGCTTATGAGCCTCAGGTGGAAAAACAAGTAGTTAGCCTTTGGAAGGGCTACAGGTATATGCAATCTTTCTGACATATAAATTATTTTAAAACGGGTTTGGTGAGACATGAATATAGCATTCCAAATTCAAACCCAAACTCAAAATTTTTCTTTTCTGTTTCTTATTTTCCAGGGATTTCCAAGAATAGCCATTTCATAGTTCAGTTGTGAAATAAAATCCTCATATCACCATCCAGGGATGTTGAACCCATAACTAAGGGGAACTAGAAAATGTACAATTTGCTCTTATGGCTTCCACTATGATCTTGTGAAGTTTTTATTATTTTACTATTTTTAGTAATCATCTCAGCAATATAATCAGAGCAAAAAAGATTCTAAAGGCACAAATCAAAGAGGAATCTTAGTTTTCAGTAGGAATATCTTCTCAGTCAGTCCCCTTTCTTCAATCTTCTGGTTTTATGAAAGAGGTGATGTCATAATTTATGATGTTAAGCTGACTAGTGAAATGTCATTGTAGAAGTGATGTTTTAATTGATGATGTTAGGCTGGTTAGCAAGAAAGTATCAAATGTCACTTTTCTGACATAAACTGGCAGTTACGATTATATAATACCAATTATTCTTTGGAAAACTGCATTAGATCAGTTAGAGCTGAACCAATTTAGTTTAAGCAAGTTCATATTTTTTTTTTCCTAGCTGCTCATCCAGTTCTAATTATTAGGAGTAAAATACATTTTGGACATAGTTTAGACTTTGATAATGTTCTCTTTGGAAAGGTAATGGGTGTCTTACATGGCCTTTGTGTTGCAGGAGAGGTATAAGCAAAGTCTGTAATGACCTTCCTGAAAGGAGGCTGCACCTTGAATTGCTTTAGCAAATCATCCTCCTCCCAAATTAAAACTCTTGGAATTATTTTAATTGTTAATTGCAATTTAAGTGAAATATGACATTGTGAAGGAATAGTTTTTAAAAAGTCTTAGCTTATTTTGGTTTTCTATGCATGTCAGCTGCTAAGTTAATTTAAATTTAACCACAAAATACTAAGCACACTTGCCTCTGCCCTTTCCTTTGCTTTATAAGTAAAAAGAAAAAAAAAAGAAGTGAAGAAACATTTTCTCAGATTCTTTCTCCTTTACTAGGACATCATTTTGAAAATGTGATGAGTTAATTAGAAGGATGTAGGAACTCACAACTCAAAAACTGAATGATGAGATTAATATTAATAACAAATACCATGATATCAATAGCTACTATTTGTTGCAATTACTATATCCAGGCACTGTGCTAATCCTGTAGATGCAGTCCCTTATTTATTCCTCACAACAAATCTGTGAACTAGATATGGTTGATATCATTTTGCATAGGAGAAAAAAGGAGGCTTACAAGTACTTTGGCATGAATCAGAAAATAAACATTTTGTAAATGTTAAGTATTTTCAGGAGTATTAGTATTGTTTGGTGGAAGGTAATCATGGGGAAATACGTCAATGCAGGGAGTCACCTTTCTCAGCTTCTGTCATCATTATACCCAAGGTGAAGCATGGCAGCTGAATCCCAGTGTGAAGGTTCAGTGCTAGCAGAAAGAAGAGCAAGGAGAAGTTGGTGAAGCTGGGGCAAAGTGAGGATATGTATGTGTGCAGGTGTGTATGTTTGTACATAAATTTGCACGTGCATGTTTGTGTGCATGTATATATGCACAGGTGTGTGCAAATGTAGACTTGTGTGTACACGTTTGTGCACATGTATGTACGTGTGTGCACCTATGTTTGGGGAGCGGGAAGCAGGATGAGGAGGAAGTATAGAGTAGTGCCAAGACAGGAGTGATATCAGCCTCCTTGAACATATCTAGTGCAACCTGACCATCTGGTACAGATTTAAAGACAGGCCATCCCTCTGGAGCAGGGTCCAGGAGGTGCCATGTTGAGCTTGGCATTAACTATCCAATTTCTGGATTTGGGGCTGGTCCAGTAGGGAAGACTTATGGGGGAGGGGTCAGAGGGACTAAGGCAGGAGGTAGGCTCTGAGGGGGTGGTGTATACTTAACACGTGGCACAGCTGTATTTCAAAAACTGAATAGCAGATACGGTCCTACCATTCAAAGCTGAGGACATAAATTCATAGATTATTGGCCTTCTCTTGTCCTTCCCATATCTCCTATTTCCGGTTCTATCCACACTTACTCCAAAATGAGCTGCCTTCTTTCCACTGCTATAGAAGGGATTTCCTCCAAAACATTGAGCTCATAGATTTTTTTCAAACACTTCAATTCTACAGGACTGCTTTCCTTCTTACAGGTATTATGCCTTTTTGTGGGTGTGTGTGTGTGTGTGTGTGTGTGTGTGTGTGTGTGTGAAAACTAGAAAAAATTCAAACCTGGGGCTGAATGAGTCCACTGGAATCACAGAGGAATGTGAAGTTGTAAGACAATATCAGACATTCTAGAACTTGGGTGAAAGGTTTTCACATTCGCTCGCAGGCTCTGTCAAACCACATAACAAAAATAAATTAATCAATAAACGTGTCAAATGAGAAAACACCACATTCTTGTCCTTGGCAGCATTGTATGGCTTCATGATACTTCTTCATGGCAGATTATTGTATGTGCCTCGGTCCAAATCTCTTCCCTTTGTTCTCTTCTCCTTCTCTACCTTGGTTTCAACTTGGTTTAGGAGCAAAGCCAAACTATTTCATTTGGAATCTGATGAAAAGGCAGAAATGGTTCCTGGGATTTTGAACTTTCCTCTCTTACTCCAACCTACAAGAGAAGCAACTCTGGAGGAGGTAGGACAAATAACAACTAACGCTTGTCTAGTGCTTTCTGAGTTTGCAAAGTGCTTTTATGGATAAACTCACTGTTTCTTACAACAGCTTTGTAACATCATGATTATTGTTTCCCCTGACAGAAAACAAAATGTCTCAAATAAGTTAAGCAAACAGCTTAAAGGTTTTCTGAGATACCATAATGTATCCAATGTAATGTGGGATTTTTTTAACCTATCCTCACTCTGGTTATTAGGAGAAATCCTCAGCACCCATGCCAGGACTCTAAAATCATGTAGGCTTGAACTTTCCTTGAAGTAAATAATGACCACGACTCGCTTGCTCACTCACTCACTCACTCCAGTTCTAATGGGGACTTGAAGTCAGTGGGTTAATGCTTTTTCCTTTTTCCCTTTTTCTATCCCAGGAAATAAATACCTTTTTGAGATACGTTTTATTGAACAAATGCTGATTGAGCATCTATTATGTGCCAAACACTGTCCTATGGCTTGGAATATGATTGTTAGCCAAATCATGCCTTTCTAGAGTTTGCATTCTCATGGAGTGAAGCCTAAAAAAATTTTAATAATGAATTGTGGCACTAGGTGTTCTATGACAGTTCTTTTCATTAGAAACAAGTCATTAGGTTTAGCTCACAAACAAGGAGAGAGGATTACACTGGGCACGTGTACCAGTAGTTGGTGGTCTTTGGAAGCCATTTTAAAGAGATTTCTATCAAAGGATCTGAGAATGCCTCTCAGAGGCCCAAAATATCCTCCCCCAACAATAACATGCTTAATAAATAAAATCTACAAGCCAACTTCTGCCTTCATATGATGATTTTCTGTGTCTCATACCTTCAAGTTCTATCTCTTAATTTCCACTAAGAAACAAGCAACTAAAGACTTGAGGTGTTATCATTTTGAGGGTTAATTCCCTCTCCACAAGGATTTTCCACACCTGAAAATCTTTTTATTAGGTAACTCTTAAGCATCATATCTGATCTTCTAAGCCACACCTATATCCTGTGGCAGCCACTGTTGCCACCAACAGTTCTGTGTAGGCTCCAGTCAGTTTCCAGTAGGTACGGTTTTGCTTCAGGCCCAAAATGCACACCTCTTGCCTCCAGCAGAGGTGGAGTTTCTTTACCGATGTCAATGCATTGAGAACTACAGAAACTTAGTGTTCAAGAATATGCATCCCTGAAAGTGAGAGTGCTTAATACCAGGTTGGAAGAAATGTTCACCAGTGGGGACTGGAAGTCAACGGGTAAATGCTTCTTCATTTGACTTTTCCTGCCTCAGGAACATTTTGCAAAGCATTTCATTCTGCTTCTCAGTTGAGCTCACAGGACTGAACAACTGGTCACCCATGGTGATATACTTGCATGGGCTCTCTCTCCTCCCATGTTTTATTCTGGTTCCCTGGAACTACCTTTCCAAATAAATTACTCACACATGGCCTTCTCCTTGCACTTTGCTTCTTATGGAATCTAGGTGAAAACAGCCTTTAAGCTTTAATGCCTCAAAAAAGACTGAAATCAACACATTACTGATGATGAGATTCTGTGCTATATACAATACACCTAAGCTTCAGTAGTTACAATGGCATTTTATGAGGTATGTGACTTACATGATGTTGCTCATGCTGGGCACTGGAATATTCATTTTCATAATCAGTTACCACACTGGGCTCATGCATTTCAATTATGATAGAGGGTTTTTTAAATTTGAGCCATTTAAAATGAAGATGATAACAACAAAAACAATGAGTAAGACTCACTCTATAATGAGAATCATATGATATTTTGTAAGTATTTATACATATGCACTTATTCTGGGCCAAGTTCTCAGGATGGATGCCAGCAATGACATTTGGTGCAGGCTGAAACTCAGGGGCAGAAGGGTCAGTAAGTCCTGAGTTCTGTGCTCACCCTGCAGGGCTGTGCTTGGCCAGGGAAGCTACTGGATGTACCACGAAGCTATTACTCCATTGAAGGAACCTCAATCTCTACTGTTATCCCTTTTTGTAAGGCTATTGTGTGAGAATACTTAGCTTAGGACCAATGTTTTTAAGGATGTTCTGAAAAAAATATAGATGACCAGCATCTGGAAATCTTAGGGTTTCTGGTTACTTAGGAAGTGATTTGGGTGTAGTCTCTCATGCAGTTTCACACTCCCCTACAAAAGAAGGAGGCCATTAGTTCCAGCTAGGTCATTTTAAGTGAAGCCAAGGTCATTGTCAGAGAGCTCCAAGGTCATTTATTAGAAAATCCTACCCACCTCTTTACAAGATGTAACAGATACACAGTGGGCTTGGGTGATGATTTTCCACTTCCTCACAATTTAGGATTTAGTGATAACCTTTAGCCAGTGTGTTCAAGAGAATATTACTGAACTGCTCCTCATTCTTTATTTGCCAAATTTGGCTCCTCTCCCACATCATTTACACCTCTTGGTTGGGCAAGGTATACTTTTGGTTACAAAGGCTATACAAATACTATTGAGTGTTATTCTTCCTTAGGCCCTTCATAAGAGCAGAGTCATCAAGTTGAGTCCTCATCAAGTGGTTTTCATGGAAAGCTTTGCCTGCATCCATCATCCTCTGTGGACTGCTAGCTGTGGCTGGCTCTAGGAGATTGCTGTACCTCTCTAGCTCTTAAAGCCATCCTGCAATGTCTGCCTTCTCCATTGCTGGATTAATAGGTTCTCCTATGGAATTTGAAATAGGCTTGGTGGGTACTGGAGCCATACAGGAAGAAAAGGACATTAAAACATTTCTTTTACAAAAAAAAAATTTTGCTTGCATTTGGAATTAAAAAGAAGTTCCCTTTTTGTACTATGACAAGGTGCTCTCTATGAATAACACTGTTAAATTCCCTGTCAGCTACCCTGGCATAAGAGGAGATCCAAGGTGTTACCATTTCATTTCATTGCTTTGTAGGTTTCACTAGGTAACATGATAAGCATGTCATGTTAGGGCAGCGATATTGTGGGCACCTGGGAGATCTTCTCAGTTCCTTTGGTAGGAAAGCTTCTAAAATGGCCCCAGTGATCTCGGCCTCCCGGCATCCCTGTCCTTCTGTAGACTCCTTCCCTTGTATGTGGTCTGACTTGCTTCTAATGCAGAAGTGATGGTGACTTCCATCTGGAAGGCACCCTCTCTTTTCTCTTCATTTTGCTGTATTTGATGAAGCAGGCTCCCATATTAGAGCACGTGACATCATATGGCAAAGAATTGAAGGAGGACTCCAACCAACACTCAGCAAGGAAACGAACCCCCAGCCCAACAGCCACGAGGAACTGAATCCTGCTGACAACCGAGACAGTCAGCGAGAAAGCACATCTTTTCTGTTAAAGATGAGAGGACCACAGGCCTGGCTGACAAGTTGATTGCCTCCTGAGAGAGACTCTAAAGCCGAAAACCCAGCTCATCCAGCCCAGATTCCTGATCCACAGATAAATAAACAGTTTTGGGGTACTTCATTACATGGCAATAGGTAACGAATGCAGTGCTGCTCCAATTACAGGGGTTAGGAGGCTGTCTCTCTTTTGTGAGGCATTGCAACAGCATCCTGTGGTCATAATGCCCAAGAAATGTCTGTAATCTATGATCTCCTTTGAATGCAGGCAGCCATTTTCCACTCCTGGATCACTAAGCAACATTCAACCTGTCAGAAACTAGGGCATACAAATTCTATTACAGCCACTATATTTAACACAGGAGCCTGGATAATAAGGTCAGAGACGTATTTTACAGCCTTAGCCTGGCATCACATCTTTTCTGGACTAAGGGCATTTTATATGGTTCTGGTTGAAAATAGCAGTTATTTTTCCCCGTGATCAGTTATCTTTACTGAAAATGTACATTGCTGCTGCTCCTGACAAGGAGGACTTGTATTAGACACCATGGGCTTGCACCTGAATACCCAAGTGATGCATTACATGAATATAATTTACATAATGAGCCAGGCAAAAGGCATGTGTTAGAGTGTACATGCTTGTCAACATTTAAAAATGTTGCCGTGTTGACAGAGAGCTGCCTCTTAGAGTGAAGAAAAGAGTGATACTTATCCCTCCAGCCTTCAAACTCTTATCTGTTGCCATGCCACAAATATTACTCATGGAGGAAATTCAGATAATTCACACCAAGAAATAAACCTGTTATAGGTTCAAATGTTGATAAAACTGGCATATTGGACTTACCTGGCTACCTTAGAGCAGATATTTTTTTCTAATTTTTTAATAAATATGAAAGATTAAATTCAAGCACCAAGTGAATTTTATGGTTAAGTCACAATTTATAAGTGGGCGTTAATTAACATCAGATAAAAATGAGATTCCTAAGGAATTATATTTTGCCTTCTCGTTAGTGGCTGTTTTATCACTATAAACCTTGCTGGAATGAATAATTAAGAAATTATAATAAATAACTATATTATAGGAAGGCCCTGGGATAGTGAAAACTACAGTGTTTGGCACAAGTTTTAGTCAATAACCTCTAGATCTGGGTCACATGCTATCCCTTTGGCTACTTTATAACCTAAAGATTGATTAGGTTCTAACAATTAAACTTGAATTTCAGGATTATTTTAACTTTTTATTAAGTTTGAACTTCTGAGATCAGGTAAAATGAGCTGTAGATATTCAGGTGGAGTTTTCAGATTACTGGTAGTTTTTTTTTTTTTTTTTTTGAGACAGGGTCTCACTGTTTCACCCAGGCTGGAGTGCAGTGACACAATCACAGCTCACTGCAGCCTTGACTTCTTGGGCTTAAGTGATCCTCTCACCTCAGCCTCCTGAGTTGCTGGGACTGTAGGCATGCACCACCATATCTAGCTAATTTTTAAATTTTTTTCTTTCTTTTTTTTTTTATAGAAACGGATACTCACTATATTGCCCAGGTTGGTCTGTAACTCTTGGGCTCAAGTGATCCTCTCCCACTTTCCACCTCGGCCTTGCAAACTGCTAGGATTATAGGAGTGAGCCACCGTGTCCAGCCTACTGGTAGTTTTAAATAAACTTGCTAGTGGACTTGAATCAAACGCATACCACATCAACCGAAAAGTGAAATATCTCCTAGTTTGCTTTTTCCCCCATATTTTGAGATTTAGGGATTTACTTTTATGATATCAAAATGTATCTCCTTGGTAGAAGAAAACAATACACAAAAATGGCTATTTTGCTCCTTAAAAATTCCACCCAACTCCATCTCCCCAAGATATACCTTGTTTTTATTAATTCCACCTTTTTAAAAGGTGATACAATTTATAAAATAAACACTTTTATTGTACCTTCAAAACTTTTAGTTCTTGGACCTAAATAAAGTGTTTAGAGGTATCTTTTGATACTGCAAATACTACTGTTACCTTGATCTAGTCACTAAGTATTAATAAGTGCAGCACCAGACCAGGGGCCACGTCATCAGCTTCCCAGGCTGACTCCTGTACCTGAAATAAGGAGGCCAAGAATGCAAAAGGAATAAAAAATTCTGACATGCTGTGGCATTTATTTGCCCTATAACCTACTGACCTAGACAGATTTTATGAGGTAGGAAAGCATAAGCCAAATGCTAACCTAAATGGAACCTGTCAATCCTGCTCAAACGTTAGCCAGCTAGTAATTACCTTACAGAGTAACGGTTGAAATGCCAAAAGAATCGAAAGGCCTTTCCTTTTGGAATGAAAGGTGGTCACCTGTACTTTCTGGAGGATGTGGCCCTTACCAGTCTCTGGTGCTATCCTGCAAGTGGACAATGATGGCATTGATAAATGGGGCTTCCCCCAGCCTGCTGGCTTTCTCTCTTGACCTTCACTTCCAGTGTCTTCCCACTTCAGGTCCTTGCATTAGAAGTTGCTTTTGCTAGAAGGCTCTTTCTCACTGTTCTTCAAATGATCTTCATTTGGCTGGCCTCTTTCATTTAAGGATCCAGTCAAAGGCTACTCTCTGTGATTAACCGTTCAAACTTTTCAGTTACCTTTGAGTTTTGGGTGGATGCACTTCTTGAGTCTCAAATCCCAAATCCATTACTTACTAGCTACATAAACTTAGACAACTTATTAAGACTATCTATCTGTACTATAATTGTAGATGGATGTATTCATGTTTATCCTTCATTATTCCAAAAATGATTTAAGACAACAAAGTCTGTTTATATTATTTGGGTGTTTCCCATTTGTAGTGCCTTGACATTTCTCTTTTTCTTCTCAATTGCCATAATTCTTCTCAATAACCATAGAGGTTATTGAAAAGGGTACTTTTTCTATCTTAAGATAGAATGGAGAATAAGAGAATTGAGGCACAGCCTTAACAGGTCTGGTAAAAAGGATGTTCTATCTTTGAACTCTAAAAATATTCATTTATCTTAGATTGCATACCTTTCTCTGAATTAAACAGCCCAAACAGTATATAGAATACCAAGACAAAAAAAAAAAATATCTAAACACACAGAGCCAAGAAGTTTCTGGATAATGAAAGAAATGTAGAACTTCTTTTAGGATTAGGATTTTTTTTTTTTTTTAGAAATGCATTGTGATTATGATGTTCAAATTCCCAATTTAAGAAAGATGAGGTAGGTGATACTACTATGTCCTTTGTTCGATAAAGAAAATAGTGACAATAAAAGGATTTTATAATTTAGGTTTTAAAATCCCATTGAGATGATATGGTTTTACCTGATAAACTCAGCTACATATCTGACCAGTTGCGATTATCTATTTCGTATGAGTAAATACATTCCTTCTTTACATTTGTCCCATGTAAGAAATCCCCACCCACTAGAATGATTTTGTGACACAGTGACCTATTCAACAGAGACTCCCTTTAAAACTGCGCATTCCATTGCATGTCTTCAGCCTTTATCTAGGGCTGTCATTGTCTTTGTAGGCTGCACATTAAAGTTACCAGGGGAGCTTTTAAAATATGTCCATGCCTGAATCCTAACCACAGAAATCCCAATTTAATTGTTCTGTGGTAGAATCCAAGCAATGGCATTTTAAGAACACCTCACTAAGGTGCAGCCAGGTTGTGCAACATTTTGTGCACAGCCAGGTTGATGATTTTATTTCTGTTTCTCTCATGGCAGTTGTTGAGCGCCCTCAAAGGACCAGATAGTCTCAACCATGGTCAAGTTCACACATGGGGCTTATGCAACAGGGAGATCACCTACGACCCCAAGTTCTTTCCATCAGAACCCTTCACTCAGCATGAAGAGGAGAGGAGTCTGAAGAGCATTTCCTTTTAGCAGGCTTGGCTTCTCTGTGTTGGCAAGGTGCCCCGGGAGAACTGGCTTTCAGGCATGCATGCAATGGAATGCAATATGGACCTTGACATTAATCAGACTGTGTCTTTTCCTCTTCTCTGCAAAAGCACAGCACAACCATAAGGTGAAAAGATGGGGCAGTTTCATCCCGGCTGGATTCCCTTCTCTCTCTCTGTTGTTGGGGAACATGAAGCCCTGAACTTCAAGCACTTATAATAATGTTTAACAACAAGCAAAGAGCTCTGGTCAAATTTCTGGAGGGAAAATCAGTGACAGGTTGGAAGTCACCATTTTCTTCTTGTTTAGGAAATGAAGGTTTTAATTTTTTTCTAGCTATGCTATCTCTACTGAGTTTTGTCAGGAAATATGCACCTGGTGATAGCCTGTTGCTGAAGTAAACTTCAGGCTTTTTTCCCTCTCTTCCTCTTTCTGGTTTCCTCCTGCAACTTGGGTTCATGACAGCTTGTTGTTGGGCAGGGCATTAGCCTTTTGTAATTTATTGCTTTTAGATTAAATCTAGGGAAACTCAATATTGCAGTTGAATGATTAGAGCAATACCCCTTGGAGTAATAAATTTTCTTTGGTGCTGTGCATCTCCAGATCATGTTTCCCTTCTAATTACATTTACATAAATGATATTCTGTAAAATTAAATTAACATTCAAACGGTTACACTGGCAGGGAGAAACAAAAATTAGTTACCAAGTTGCATCTCTTAAAAAAATCTAGTTCTTTTCATAATATGAATCACTACCCACTCTCAAGTGTCAGCAATCAGCACAACCTCGGTGCCAGAACTGCACAGGGATGTTTGTCACCAGTTAATGGAGATGTTTTGTTTCTTTCTTGGAGATTTAGACTGTAAAGCCTCATTAGACAGTGAGTATAGTGACTTTTCAAACTTGGCTGCTAATGAATTGCTAATTTTTCTTCAAGCTTCTTGCCTTGAAATTCTGCAGTCATCATGGGGAATGTCCAAATTGAATATGCACACAGAACTTTGTTACGGTCTTTGCCTTCCTCGCCACCCACCCAGAATCTTTTTCAAGCTTTGGTTTTCAAGCCTAGGCATTAACGGAAGGCCTGTCACGGATGACATCAGGATCTCCCTACTCTTTTATGATCTCTTTACCATTTCAGGATGTTTCCATTATAAAGAGTTTGGGTTTCTTTAGAAGTTGCACTATTTGGAGGGTTTGAATCAGAATAGTCAAAAAACCTACAGCTTCCTTGACTTGGCTAAGAATGTTACCTCCACCACATTTATCCTCAGAACAACTTCAGAACCATATCCATTATGACTTTCAGTAAAATTAATCAGTGTGCCATGTCTAAATGGACGATCCATCCATTTTATAGCTTGTTGATTGATACAAAATGTCATTTTATTTATGTTAAAACATATACATCTATCTGTAGGAAGATGTTTACCAAAACATTAGCAGTAGCATCCCTGAGCAGTGCATTTTTCTTATTTATTATTGTTTGTATTGTTTGAATTGACTATGTACTATTTTTATTTAAAAAAACAAAACAGTAAGTTACTGCAAAAGAAGCATCTCTTCAGGTCCTTGAGGTTCAGGTGAAGAGATGCTTACATGGAGTGCTGGTGGCACGGAGCTGTAGCTGCTTTTTTCTCCCTGTTAAGCACCAGAACCTGTGATTCCTCATTACCTGGATTTGGCAAGACTTTGGCCACAATTATACCCCTAGATCATAATTACACGCATTGAAATGCCTGATAAAATGTGGCTGTCAGGAGTCTGCTCTCACCTTTTAGTGACCATCATTATAAGATGATGCAATTAAAAGAAGAAAACAAATACCTCTTTTCCAAGAAGACTGTCCTTCCCAGATCCTCGCCCAGATCAGTCTACTTGGATTCCACCACATCTAATGGGATTTCTCATAATCGCCTCTTTCTTGGGCTCACATTCACTTAAGACTCAATTATTCATTTCACATGTTTGTATTAAGCACCAGCAATGTGCCAAGTACTGTGATTGTCACTGGAGATAAAATGGGAAGCAAAAACATATGTAGACTAGGCGTGGTGGCTCACACCTGTAATCCCACACTTTGGGAGGCCGAAGTGGGTGGATCACTTGAGGTCAAGAGTTTGAGATAAGCCTGGCCAACATGGTTAAACCCTCTCTACTAAAAATACAAGACAAATTAGCTGGGTGTGGTGGCATGTGCCTGTAGTCCTAGCTAACCGGGAGGCTGAGGCAGGAGAATTGCTGGAACCCAGGAGGTGAAAGTTGCAGTAAACTGAGATCGGGCCACTGCACTCCAGCCTGAGCAACAGAGCAAGACTGTCTTTAAAAAAAAAAAAAAAAAAAAGTAAATGTAGATCGTTTTCATAGAGATTACAGCGTGCATGAAAAGATGGATGTATAGAAGTTAAATAGTCATATTGATAAATGTTTAATTACAAACTGAGAACAAACACAGTCCTAAGGCAAACATAAACTCAGAGAATCTATCTGAAACTGAAGATGAGGGGTGAAGCTTGAGATCAGGGAAGCCTTTCTAAGCAAGTGAAACTTTCATTGAACTGAGATGTCAAAAATGGGTCTAGGTGAACCAGGAGTCATGGAGGGTAGTCCCAGGAGGGAGGAGGTGACTTTGCCAGTTCAAAAGAACAGCACGAGCTCATGCCCTGCACCAAGAGGGAGCCTGCCATGTTTAATACCAAAGGAGGGCCATTGTGGCTGGATTAAAAGAAGCTTGGGGAGAAAGGTAATGAGGTTAGTGAGACAAGTTAAGTGAGATATACAGCAAGACCCGAGGTCATGCTGATGATTTTGGTTTTATTATCAGAGCAACATGAAACCATGGAAATGTCATAACCATGGGGGTAACATAGTTATATTTCCATTTTAAAAGATCACTCAGTATGGGAAATGGATTGTGGAGTAATCAGAGTGGCTGTGGGGAGACCTCTTAGGAAGAAATTACAGTTCAGTATTCTAAATAGGAGTAGCCACAGAGATGGGAAAAAAGTGAATGAAGTCAAAATATAATTCAGAGGTAAGTTTGGTAATAGTTTGTGGTGGGAGAAGGATAAGCCAGTGGCAAGAATGTCTCTTGGGTGTCTCGTTTTATAAATAAATGAGTAATGGATGATGGAATGATTAGGGAACATGAGAACAGACCTTCCATGCATGACATTGTAGGAAAACTTCACATACTCCTTTGACCCTGCCATTGATAATGACTTACTGAACTTACCATTTCAGCTCCCTCTTCCATCAGCTGCCACAGTCCCATTGTCTTGAATCTTGAGAAGAGCTATGAAGCTATCAAAGATGATGCTTAGCTTGAAACTCAGTTCTTCTATCTGGGCTTTATCTGGGAAAAAGGGCTTCCTGCCTTCTAATTGATTTGTTCATTATTTCTGTTTGTATCAAGAGCTGATTTATAGTATATCCAAAGACATGTACTAATGAACCATGTCATAATGGAGTTCTACACTGTGCAAAAGCATGTAATTCATTTTATACCTCTCATGCAGCACTTATATTATGCCATAAATCACAGTTATTTTCATACTTGCTTTATCTCCCCTATAAGATTTCAAGCTCCTTGAGGACAGGGATGTTGCTTTGTGTAGTTTTTGCTGTGAATAGTACCTAACATAGTGCGACTCACATAACTAAACATCAATATTTACTCACTGATTCTTTCTTCAATGACCAGGGGCTGTGGGCTCCCTAGGAAAAGCAATTGCAGTTATCCAGGTGTAGGGTGATGAGAAATTGAGGTAGAAAATAAAGGAATACCAATATCTAGCATGGAGTAAATATCCAACATATATTTGTTGATTGATTGAATTTTAAGAAGACTGACAGGTAAAGAGGGAAAAGGTCAAAGTGAAGAATGGGAAATATACCCATAGTTAATAAAAAATGCCACTCTCCTTCATACCTCACATCTGGTGTATGCTGTTCCTTTGCCTGCAACTCCACAGCATTGCTTCCTCTGCTTCCTATGGGATTCAGCCCAGTGGTCACACCCTGAATAGCCCTTCCCTCATTGGCTTGTCAGAGACGGCAGTATCTTCCTTTACAATCTCATTGGTCATACAGACTATTCTGTCATTCAACACCTTTTTTCCTATTTAACATATACACCTCTGTGTTCTCATGGGACTTCACAGGGTCGGCTTCTAGCACAGAAGAGGTACAATAACAGGACAGATGGGTAGAAGGATAGAGGCATGAATAGGGATCCGCACATAGTTGAGCTTAATTTCAGCAGTACTTATGATACTATCCTACCTCTGAAATACATAAATGTGATTTTTTACCTGCCTCTGACATTCCTTTTTAAAGAAAAAATAACTTTCAAAAAATTATAGAATTACTTTATTCTAGAATTATGAAGTTCAGGTTAAATGTAGCTACAGCTGGGATATGAGTCAGAAAACAAGAATTCTACCATTTTGTGTCTAAAAGCTCAATGGCTTTGGACAAACCACCTAAACAATGGTTTTAGTGCTATTTTCTTTAAAATAGGCATAATAGTCTATCAGGCAATGCGTGTGGAAGCAAATTATCAACTGGGACTGGACAGACATAATGGAGTGTCACACCAGTACTGGTTACTGCTGCTGATGTGAGGGAGGTCAGTGGTAGTGACCATCAAGCTGTCATTCATCCCATACATGATTACTGGGTGCATAGCGTGCACCTGGTATGGTGCTAGGTGCTTCGGAAAGGAGAAGTTTTAGAAGATGTGGTTGGTGTTCTCAAATTATTTTCGATACAGATAAGAAAAAAAACTAAAGCAAATTAAAGACAAAATATGTGCAAGTGTAGGACCACATACAATCAGATCATTTGTGCCACTGCAGTTTTCAGAAGGAAGTGGGTGAATGAGGGTATGCTTTCATTTTTATATTAGAAGAGGCCTCCCTTCCTTTGCTCTTCATAGCCACCTTTGGGTTTTTCATTATCTGATTTGTGAGCCCTCACATCAGGATCTACTAACAGGTACTTCCCTTCTTTGTCATTCACCTACCTTCTTCACTGCAACTCAGTTCTAAATACCCCATGCAGCTGAGACCTTCAGCTCAATCCCTCCCAACACCACCTGCAAGCTGTGGAGGACCAAATGCTTCTGCAGCCCTGGCTTTCCCAGGTGGGATGCTGGGTGCAGCTCTCAGAGCTGGATCCAGCCTGCTGGCCTCTCAACTGCCTCCATCTGGGCCTGCTATTAGTGGATGGATGCCCAAAGCATGGGCTCACCCACCTGAGGTGAACAAATGGGATCAGTGCTCCAGAGTTCCTTGGGGAGAGCTATGAAGACTGGTCACTGGAACCCTTCATTGTCTGTGACTTATACACCAGGGAAAGTTAGAGAAATTTATGAGCGGGCACCATATGCCAGCCCAACATCTGCTTCCTCATATGGGGCATGAATACAGGACAGTGCTAAGTACATTAAAGATGAGCCTCAGGCATATACACAGAAAATGCAGTTTAACTGCTTAGGGGGATGAGGATTCCAAGGCACTATTAGGAGGAGTTTTCATACTCATTTTTTCAAATTGTAGAGCACAAAATATAAATATAGGTAATGCTGTTCTCTTTAGGGGTGCTGAGAGTCCCTGAATCCTTTCCTTAGTCTTCTTCCAGGGGTCCCTGAGCTACTCCCGTCAGTGCTGTGATTCTAAAAGACACAGTTTCAAAACAACTCTTTTGGTTGGTTGAGAAAGGAGAGCTGACTTTTTTTTTCTTTCAGTATTTTCTGCATTAAACCCTGGGGAAAGACTTACCACATTTAAACATAAAATGTTTGGATGAGGGGTCATCACAGATTGGATCTTGTTTTTCGGTATCTGAATGAAGTCAGTTATGAAATTAACTTGAATAAACAATCAACATTCTTTTGATGAGCTGAATGCTTTGCAGAGGAGAGGGAAGTACAGTGTTGGTATCTTGATGTTGTTCTTTAAACTTTCCAAATCTACTAGACAGCAAAGTCGTGTTTCTACTATAGTATTGCTCAGAGCCAGTTTGTAATATCCAAGTCTTGGTTGATAGTGTCATGCAGGCAGTCATGAGAGCAGGAGGAAAGTGGTGGAACTACAGTGATAGTATCACCCTCAGATTTTACCACTTTGGTTTTAAAAATGATGATGATGGATATCACTTTGGAGCCTAGATTTTCTCAGGACTGTACATGACAGGGTTCTTTGGAGTAATATTATTTAAATATTTGTCAGAAAGGAATAAAAGTCATTGTAATATTTTAGCCAATAAAAACACCTATTCTGACAACCCACTGTTACATAATTTGGATTTGGTTAGAATTTGAAAATTTGTCTTTCTGAGAGTAAAATGACGAGGTAATTAGTAAATGTCCAGGCTCTTTCACTTGTGTGCCATTGGATAAACTGCTTCTCGGGCCTAAGTTTCTTCATCTCTGAAAGGGGAATAACACAGGGATATGGTTTGGCTGTGTCCCCACCCAAATCTCATCTTGAATTGTAGTGCCCATAATTCCCACATATTGTAGGAGGGACCTAGTGGGAGATAATTAAATGATGGGGACAGTTTCCCCCATACTTTTCTCATCGTAGTGAATAAGTCTCACAAAATCTGATGGTACAAGGCGTTCCCCCTTTTGCTTGATTCTCATTCTCTCTCGAACTGTCACCATACAAGACGTGCCTTTCACCTTCCACCATGATTATGAGGTCTCCCAAGCCACATGGAACTTTGAGTCTATTAAACCTCTTTTTCTTTATCAATCACCCAGTCTCAAGTATGTCTTTATCAGCAGTGTGTAAATGAACTAATACATACAGTAATATAACCCAACTTATAGGGTAGTTGGAATGATTAAACCCAAACTTATGAAGCACTTGGAAAAGTGGCACTCAAATTGTAATTATGAATCATTTTTTAAAGCAAGTCACTGTTCAGGCAGCATGGCATAGTGAATTATATTATGAATCAGGCATGTGAGTTCTAATCCCAGTTCTACCACTAAACGTGTCTGTTAATGCCTTGGGACTTTGGTCCCTTGACCTGTAAAAAGGGGTGTTTGGGCCAGTTGAATTTGAAGGTACTTCTGATTCTAACAGTCTACAGAGTTCTGAACTATTTGGGTCAATGGATTGCTAAGAATTTTGGCTTTTGAACTGATTGATAGTCAGCATATGACCCTTTGACATAAAATGGTGTGCTAATTTCCTCTCTTTTTGACATCTCGCTTCCTCTATTTATTCCTGTTGTCCATGAATTCCACCACTTAAAGGAAAATTAAGAAGTAGTTTCACTTGCAATAGAGAAATACTGAATTTTCTTAAAAAGTTTCATTTTTCTGCTATTCTATTTTTTAAAAATTAGTAGCTTAAAGATATGAATCTAATGAGAGGAATAGAGAAAATGGTCAGTTTCCCAGCTCTTCCTAAATTAAGATTTCACAATATTATTAGTTTGAAGTGAATTTCTAGAATTTTAGGCATCTTTATAGTATAAATGTTAGGTTGAACACATTCTAAAACAAAATAAGATGTGTTTAGTCATTTTGATGACTTCTTATTCATTTTTTAATGTTTCTCTTCTATTGATTTGGAAATTCCAAAAATAACAGATTTTGAGGTTATACCATGGGTTTGAGGTGATATATGACAGTATCATCCATCTCAGGACACTTTATATGTTGGAGTCAATATTAAAACTTCTATTTATATGGTTTTTTATCCGATTCTACTGTTATAATTCTGTATATGCTTTATAAAGTACATGATATATTATTGTTATGTACAGTATTACCTATGGCACTGACTGCTCAAACATTGTTTTGGTTGGGGAGCTAATGAAAAAGGTTTGGAGGCCACCTCTTTGGATAAATATAGCATGCAACACTGGTCCCAATGGGCTGCAATTTTGATCAAATAGTTTGATGTTCATAAATTCATAAATTGAGTGTTTATTGAGCACATGCTGTGTGCCTGATACCATGCTAAGCACTTGATGTTCATATGATTTTGTTTATAAGTTGTGCTTCTCAAACTGTAAGTGGTAAGTTTATATGGCACATTGTTAGGACAGATCAAACACATGGCCATACGATAGAGTTTATTTGTGTCAGATTGTCCTGATATTTACTTGAGTGGCTTTAATCTTTTACCTCCACTCTTCATGCATGCATGTTTGGCAAATTGGTAAGTGTGAGACAATCATACACAATGTGTATGTCTGAAAACAAATGACAAGAGACCTTCTCACAGGACTGATGGGGGAAAGTTCATTCCTGCAAAGTTTGGCACTTTGTGGTTGGCTGGCTGACTGCTAGGAGAAGGAAGATTAGAGAAGATTGAAAAGAGGCTGGCTGGAATCAGAAATAATGGGCTAAGTTTTAGAGGGCAGCTGGAGGAGGCTCAGTGTTCCAGCTATTCAGCTACTCTCCAAAGACAGTGTAATGTGTCATCGTTAAGGCTTAGAAGTCATAAGAGAAAGAGTTAAAGTTTAGGGTATCTTAGGACCCCAAATTAATTATACATTTCTTATATGAGGTAGAATGTGTATATGACTTTTCCCAAGGCAGCATCTGGGCTCCTAAACTTACAACATACATCTATCTTTAAGGAGCTTGTATTTTGTTGGAAACATGGTCCTGAAGGGCTGCTGATGCATGTGAACAAGTACAGTCTTGAATTTGGAGTCTAAACCATCTTAAACAAGGTTGGTGGAATTTGTAGGGAAGGTTAGAAAGAGAGAAATAGGAAGGCTAATGAGGAATAGTTTACCTGATGCAGAGCTCAAAAATGCAAGTCATGCACAGATGCAATGATTGAGTTACCAATATGATTTAGACCAATATCAAATACTGTCATGGAGCTCAGTTGAGACTAGGAGTTTATTCAATGCATCCATTTGATAAAACATACTGAGCACCTGCCACATGCTGGGCATTGTTGTTAATCCTTGGGATACATAAGGGAACAAAATGATAACAAAGAAAAAAGAAAAATTTTTTAAATCCTTAACATTTTTTAGCTCATATCCAGTGAGGTGTCAGTGAAGGTGACAATATATTCGTGACATTTTGGGACAGAGTAAACATGAGTCATAGGTGAGAATTAGCAATGTGACAGTCCACTCACTCTATGTGGTACCTCACCATGATGCTGTAAATTCTCTTCAGAACCATCGATGGTAAGAGAGGAAGAGCCAGGTGTAGACAGAGAAATGGTATCAGAAAAATCTGGATTCAAATCTTGGCTCTACCATTTATTAGTAGTCTAATATTGGTCAAGGAATTAAACTCTTTGCTTTAGATTCTTCATCTGTAAAGTGAGGATGAGAAGGCCTATCTCACTTGTCTGTGGTACAGATTAAGTAAGAAACCATATACAAAATGTTCCACAGGAGGTGACTTATAGTAAAAACTTAATTTATATATTTTCCTTTTACTTCGGACAAACCTAGTTATCTATGACAATTATATAACTTTCTCCCATACTCTTAAGAATGGTATGTAGGCCATGTTATTACCTTTTTTACATTTGAGGTAAATCAAGGCAAAGAGCAGTTGGGTGAATGTTTTGACCAGAATAATTCTGATCTCTGTTCATCAGACAGTCTTCTGTAATAATCTTGATTAATCTGCCTTTCTCTTTCCATTTTAGTCAACCATTTGAGGTTGACCATTGAGGTTTCTGCCATTGGCAATCTTTTTATATTTTTCTATTCGTTTTGATCAAAATGCTTCTTAGTGGAATGGTTGGAATGAAACAACCACAAAGACTTATGTGCAAAACATGGAAGGAGACAGTGAGGGTCTGATGTTCTTAAATATGTCTCTGCAACTCTGCAGGCAAAAAAGTAGGTCCTACCTCTGGGTTAGTAGGACCTCTGTGGGTTCAAAGTTCCAGCTCAAGGTGAGAAGACTCGAGTAACTTCATAAAGCTGATGGGACTGTTGAATGAAGTACCATCTAGAATGTCGAGCATTTTGCTTGGCACATAGTAGGTCTGACTTTTCCTTCCTCTGTGCCTGGCAATACCATAAAATAAAACTCAGCTTTCATGAGATTATATGGTAGATGAAGCAACTTTGAATATACATTGTTCTATATCAAGGTAGGAAACATGGTAACTTCATCTGAAAATGAGGAATTTATAGAACAAAAGAACTATGTTCTTCAGTAACACTGGTATCCTTGCAGCTGGAAAGACATTTTTCTTAAGTGGTTGGAGCTTGTCATTTGGCTAGATACATCCTATTTATGGTGACTTTCTCTAAAGCTCATGATTAATGTGGGCTTTTAAAAATTGTTTTTCTTTGTGTTATGTTTCTCTCCAGTATGCCTGAATGCTGGTTTTAATTAAATTTAGGAAGGAAGAGAAGGGGAGTTGGGTAGCCTGACAAAGTTGAAGAGCATCAGTGAAAATCACATTTATGTTTGGAGCATGGCATTTGAAAGCGGAATAAATAATATGAAAGAGAGGACTTCTCCAAATGGGAAAATAATGAATATGCTTAAACTCTTTTCTATTATTCTCATTTTGGCTGAAGATGGGATTCTCGCTTTGGGAAAAAGTTTTTTTATTTGATCATTAACTCTATGTATTTTATACATAGCACCCCAAGAATCACCTTTCTTTTTGTTTTATTTTTCTCTGGAATAAGTCATTACATTGTAGAAGTGAATTTTGCTTTTTAATTAATCATATGTTTACTTATGTGACTTTAGCTATAATGTAATTGAAACTTGGAGCAAGGGTATTCTGCACTGGGCTAAGGTTAATTATGCAGTGATGAAACTATATTACTTTTGGCTAAAATTTACCTTTACTCAGCATACTTTTTTTTTTTTTTTTTTTTAAAAAATACAAATTAGTAGCATAAATAAGATTACTTAGAAAAAAATTGTTTTCAAGCACTTAAATAACCTACCTTCATTTATAACAGCTATGCTAATTAGAAACTAGTCTCATCTATTTCTCAAAGCAGTTCCTTAAGAACCTTCAGTCGGCAATAGCATGAATGGATAGACCTAGATGAGCTGAAATTAATGTGGGTATTTGGGAGTCATAAAACAGTATTTCTTCAAAATATTTCCTTATCTAGATTTTTTAATGGTTTCAGCCTGACCTTCCCCTTGGCTAGTTCAAATAAGTAAAATTGGTCTGCATTCCTAAATCATTCCTGAATGTTCTGAGTCCCAACTTCCAATCAGTGGTGTCTGCCTGGCAGTATACTTCCTTGTGGGCCGCCTCTCACCTGAGGCAGTAACCAAGCTCACTAAGAAGGCTGATTAACCCCCTCTCTGAAATAAGATTAGGGTTTAAAGTGTGCATTTTTTGATGAAAGGGAAAACTCTAAATTTAAGGCAGTCATGCTTCTTGTAGGGAGGTCAAAGAGTGAGTAGATTATGGGGTGAGGGAGATGAAGAAGGGAGGAGGAAGATTTATGCGCTCTGTGGTATTTGAAACCAATTTACAATTGGCCCCTGGAGTCCAGAGATTTACATATTGTGTAGTTTGAAAAAATGGATGTGAAATTTTAGAGTTACACTCAAAAGTGCCTCCTATAAGCTTTCTTGGTCAATAGACTCCCTGATTAATTTTAAAAAGAAAATAAAAAATTGAATATTGAAAAAAATTAATTTGCTTGAATACATAACCATTTATCTGGCAATATTGGGCAATGGTTAAAGGCACAAATTTAAGTATTCATGAAGCTTTGTGAATTTGGGGAAGTTTCTTAGCTTATTTATGCCTCACCAATATAAAAAGGGTAATAATAGTAATGAATTAAACCCTACACACTCAGTGTAAAAGAATTCAACACTATATGTTTGTTAAAAGAGGAGGGAAGAGAACAATAATTTAAATTGCAAGAATGATTCCATCTGCCATTGAACTCAATATGTCTTTTCCCTGGTAAACATGAGACAGGAGATAGCAATCTGCTTTTTCCACATTTTGTCTTATTTCCTGAGGTCCTCTTGTGATATAAGTATTTCAACAAGCTTAGTGTGCTTCTACTGTTTAAAGATACAGTATACACTTTTGTGCAATAGGATCCTAAATGCATAAGCTGCTATCTATACCTGGGGATCCACTGACCAGTGAAGGAGGTCAACTGGCTGGGCCCTTCTTTTTGAGAAATATTTTCTGTCATTAACATACCTTTCTTCCCTACGCCTTTTCAGTAAGAATATAGATGGTTTATGTTTTCTGCTTTACATGTTAACTTTAGAACTTCACTAAGCATGTTGTAACTCCACCTTTATGGCTACTCTTAGGAGGTAGTTGGTTCATAGAAACTGAAAGTAGAAGAGTTAGGTTAGCAAAGGTTGGAGGGAAGGAGAAATGGAAAGTTATTGCTTAATTGGCACAGAGTTTCTGTTTAGGATGATGATAAAGTTTTAGAAATGGATAGTGGCGATGGCTGCATGACATTGTGGATGTACTTAATACCACTGAACTGTATGCTTAAAATTGGTTAAAGTGGTAAATGGTATGTTATGTGTATTTTACCACAATAGCAACAAAAAAGTAGTTGAGTAATTTCCGTGAGAAAATAATGCATAGCAAGCAATTAGCACAAAGTCATGAAGAGCCAATGCAAATTAACTACAATGATTAAGGGGATAATTTGGTTACTATTACTATTCGGCTATTGTTTACACATGAGGACTATCTGCCTGATTTTATGCCTTTTGACTCAATCTAATTCACACACAAGCAGGGATGGGATGAAATGTTTCTCCTGGCCCCAGGTACATTTTGGGACATAAATCTCAGAACTCCTTTCTGGATCCATTAAGTCCTTGCTCTCTCTCTCTCCTGCTGCCCACATCTCCTGTGTTCCTCTGTGTGCCCAGTGTGGGCATGCTTTTTGGGTTTTTGCTTCCACTTCTGTCTCTATAATCACTATTTGGACTTGTCTGTTTCTCTATTATTCTTGATTCTCAAAATCGTTTGGGATTCCTTTTCCCATTTCCCCTACTTCTTTGCCCAGGATCATTTTCTATGTGATGAGCCTCAGTCCTCAATCCTCAGTGCAATGATTAGTGACTCGACTGAATGACCTATGTACCAGGCTCGGTCCCAGCCATCTTTCAAGAAGATCAGACATAGTTTCCAGAGTAGGGACCCAGAGGCCTCAGGAGCTTCGTTTTAGAACCATTTAAGGCTAATCTTCTAACTGGGACACAGTCCCTGCATGTGCCTGGGAAAAGTAAGAAAACAGAGATTGAGGACCTGGTGTGAGGGAAAGCCAGGAATTAGAGAAAATGCGAAGGGAGCCAAGGTCAGAAAAAAAAACTAGTGGAATAAGAATGACAGAAGGTGTTGAGAACATAGAGAAACCACACTGAGGTCAAGGAAATGAACAAACTCCTGTAGACAACTCTGACCTGGGATTCAGTGGCTAATTACCTCTCTGAGCATAGCCAGCTGTTTAAAGTTGCAGACCAATTCCCTCCTCTACCAATCTCCTCCCCTCTTAAAATGGCTGCAGCTGAATCTGCATTACAGTGTGCAGGATCATAGAGAGAATGTAACTCATTGTCTTATTTTTAGATAAGGCATGACCCAGAAATGGGAAATGCTCTGCTCCAGCTAACCCAGCTGTTCAAGTGTGTGTGGGGGGAGGGGAAGGCAGGGGATCTGGACTTCAACTCAAATCTCACTATTTTGAGTAGTCCCCTTGTCCTCCATGGACTCCCATGGGTGAGGGCCATGATGATGGAGTTGTGTAGAACCATACCGAGTATAGCACCATATGCATTGCAGCAAGCAATAAATGCTTCTTGATGGTGGTGGCAATGAAGATGATGATGTTTATGGCATAGAGAAAACTCCATTTAGATGAAAATAAATGATACTGCATGGATGAGAGAGGAAAATGCCAAGCTATTTAATGGCTGACACGTAAGATGAATTTGGTAATGAAGCTCGGGGACTTATCAGGCCAGAAAACTGCATTCTCTCATTATATAGTCCTTAATGACCCACTTATTACTAATATAAAGGGAAAGATATACATATAAACACATGTTCCTGAATGTTTGGCTGCAAGAAAGGAAAACAGTACACCAGCTTGAGGGGTTAGCAACAGACGCTGTTTCTGTATGAATGATCAAATTTGCTGTTTTCCAGCTGGAAAATGACAACTGAAGTAAAAGGGTAAAGGATGATGTGACTATACTTATACAAAAGACGGGAGAGAGTAATGTAAAGAGAGCAGGTAGAGCTGGCTAGCTCTAAGAATTGCTATGAGGAAACTGGAAGAGGAAGTAGATTTATTTGGAAGCATGACTTATGTCTTCTTTTGAGATGTGCACTGCTAAAAGTATTCAATTTTTCACTTATATGGCATTTATTTCTCTGACAAACTGAATTTTCCAAGATATCACTGAAAACTATCAGGGAAACCAAAATGGAAGCCACATCTATTGGCAAAAGCATATGCACTTCACTCTTTAAGAGTTCTTCTTAGGTGCTTGCTCAGAATTCATTCACGCCTAATTTGACACCCAGTCAAAGTGTTACCTGGTTTCCTATCTCATAGCAAATTATAAGTAGTGCAACATAAGGTGTGAATGGCACATTCTTTAGGACCAGAGCAAGTGACACACGACAACTTGAAAATGAGAGGAAAGAAAGAAAACCGTGAAATAAATAAACAAAAGAAACTTAGAATAAAAAAGACCATAGTGATGTGTTGTCATTTACTGCAAAGAAGTTCCTACGTATCACTTTGCTCCTTTGGGGCATTGCTGATTTATATCATAGCCAAAGGAACTTTGTGTCAGTCATGGCATCTGAAGATTTAGAGGGTTAGACCAAACAATCTCCAAGGCCTCTCCGAAAAAAAAAAGTTTTCAAAAAAGATTTTGATGCTATCTTCACTGCAAAGACCATATTCAGACATGATGTAAAAATATGGGCCCCTCCTCCTCCCAAAAATGTTGGTAGTTGAAGCATTCATCTCAGTTATCTGGAAAGGTGTCTTCCTGGGAACACTATACCATGCTGCTGTCCCATTGATGTGGCCTTGTTTTGGCTTTGCCAGAATTAGAATCTCTTGTCTACCATGTATTAGTGAATAACCCTAGGCAAGGTACTACCCATTTCTAATCCCAGTTTCTTCATTTATAAATTGAAGATTATAATATCTACCACATAGAGCTGTTCTAAGTCTTAGTGGCTTGAACCAGTGTGTGTCTAGTGCTTAGATAAGTGGCTAAAACTTAGGAAATGTTCAGTAAATATTTGTTATTGCTGTGTTGTTGGCAGTAATAATAACAATAATTTCCCCTTCTACTTTAGTTTATGTCCATGCTGCACGTATAAAGGGTGAGGTTGTAGGGCAGGAAGTCTTATGACACTTGGACCAGCTACTCAACGGAAATCACAAACAAAATGAGTTTCATGCACATGTTAAGACACTACTATCAACAGAGCTATTTCAGGACACCTATCCTAAATAACTAGCTGTCTCTTCCACTTAAAGCAAGGTATGTATTAGTTTAACCTTATTCGGTTTATATGACAATTTTGCAAACTTTATTTCATTTGGCCTCCACAATAAACTTGGGAAAGAGGTACAATCCACCCCATATCACAGATGAGGAATGAGCTATTTAGGATTTAAATAACTTGTCTATATTTAACCAGCTCTAAAAGAGAAATAAACTTGAAGTTTACACTCTGACTCTAATGGTATCTCCTTTTGGTAGTGCTGCCCACATACTACAATTGATAGCTTACAATAGAGTTGTTAATGATTTGGGAAATAATTGGTCTTGGGACTATGTGGCTTTTTTGCTGTTTTAGAGAATACCTTGAAACTGCATAGAATTGGATGAGAAATTCACAGTAATTCAGAGAAAACTGAATCAAAGCTTTATTTTGTCCAACAAATACTTTATCTATAGATAATTTGATAGTATAAATAAAATAAGAGAATTTTTTCTCTTTAAATAATTGGAGAGAAAAGGATGTTTTCAAGCATCTTTAAACTTATTTGGAAACATCATTTTCATATAAAAATCCAACTGCCAGTTACAAATCAGCCTTCTCTGAGTCAAAGCAAGTCTGCAGAGATCTAAACTGGTGAAGGGCTTAGTGGAATGTATTGGCTTAGTTGGTATGGAGTTTGATATAAAAAAATAGCATATTTTATGTAAAATAGTGCATCTTTTCCCTTTTACCTGTTTTCTTATTAAATCAAATAACCCTTTCTCCCAATTAAAAAAGCAGGAAAGAGGAAAGGAAGAGAGGAAATGAATATTTATTGGGCATCTAAACAGAAACATATATTTTAATAGGCACTTTTACATGTTAACTCATTTAATTCTAAAAATAGTTTTCTGCATTAGGTACTGATTATTCTTTGAATTCAAAAGAATACGTCCTCAGGAATTTGTACAACAGATACTCTGAATGTATTTGTGATCGTATGTGAAGGGTTAGAATCAAGTCACACGCTTCTCAAAGATATGTTTTGTTTGGTCTGCAATATTGTTTTTAAAATTTTGAGCCAATTTTCAGCTTAAAGAAAAGTCAGAAGCTCTGGCAACAGTGGGCCTACATCCAGAATTGCACCAAGTGGCTGGAGTACAGCAAGGACTGCCCTTTCCACAGCCTGTGATACCTACTTTGCCATAGCCATGCTCTGGCCTGTTCGGCTTGGTGATATTTTCTCCCATGTCTTTGTCAGTGTTTTGATGGAGATCCATAAATGATTAAAATCTTCTGCATGGATTGTTATCGAAGAGCTTTGAATGTACTTATTTGTTGACCACATATGTCAATTTTCAGATGAGAGCGAAACTGAATGGGGGGCAGTTGTTTGGAGCATCTTCTGAGGACAGCACTGTCTAATGGAAGTCACTTTACTTTTTGTTTCTGCTGCACCTCAATGACACTGGGGCAGATGTTGAAAGCCCCTGCCACCCTCTTTCATTCCTCTCTGCCCATCTTCAGCAAATATTTACCAAGCAGTTGGTGTGTGCTCAGCAGTGTGAGAGAGATACAGAGGTGACTGATATGTACCTGCCCTCAAGGAACATATAGCCCAGAAGAGGATTAAAACATCAGAGGATATAACTGCAATGTGAGAATCTCTATCTATAACAGAAGAACAAACAAGGGCCCAACATATACAGGAAAGGCTGATTAATTCAGGCTCAGGGGATCTGGGTGGGTTTTTATAGCAAAAGCATTATTTAATTAAGCCAGAAGTCTGAGTAGACATTTTTATAGTGGTAAAATATACACAATATAAAATTTACCAGTTTAACTATTTTCAAGTGTATAATCAGTGACATTAAATACTCTCAAAATGTTGCACTACCATCACTACCATCCATTGGGTAGACTTTTGATGGGTAAAGAAAGTGATATTATCAGGTTCAATCGCTCACATGCATTTGTAGAACAACATGAACCAATTTGCTCATCTGCTGCCTCAACCCAAAGAGGATTCGATGTATATTATAAGAAAACGTAGCATACAATAAATCCAATCTATAAAGTTTTATAGATAATTAGAGCAAAGGAATGAATTGTAAGGCTAGAAGATAAATTTGTTCACAGAAATTTTCTATAAGTTGGAGACAAATTTGTGTCCAAGCTTCATAACTATAAAAGTGAAGGGAATCATGATTTAAAAACAAAATCCTTTAATGTAAAATTGTTATTGTAGAGGTTTTTTTTCTGAAATCATTTGTGCTCCTTTCATATATTTGTTGTACCTTATATTTGCACATACTGGGTTGCTTCTGATTTTCTTATTTAAGAGTAGCTGGGGATTTTTAAAAGATATGCTACTTCTTTGAGATATTTCAGAGCTCAGCACCTAAGTAATTTATTTTAAAAGGAACATTTATATTAATTTTATTTAAAATGATATATTTTATAATTTTTACAGCTACAAGGATAATAGTAATGGTTAAGAAATGCTTACTATGGGCCAGAAACTGGACTAAATATTTTGCATATATGATTTAATTTTATCCTCACAATGTATCTATGATGTAGGTACTTTTTTCCCCTCTGCAAAGTGAGGCATACAGAAACTAACCAGGTCTCATGAGAACTCACTATCATGAGAACAGCAAGGGGAAAATCTGCCCCCACGATCAAATCACCTCTCACCAGGCCCCTCCTCCAACACTGGGGATTATAATACCACATGAGATTTGGGCAAGGACACAAATCCAAACCATATCAGTAACAATAACAATACTCTAGAGCAAGGGGTTGGCAAATATATTCTGCAAAGGGCCAGATAGTAAATATTTTAGGCTTCGTGGACCATATGGTCTTTGTCACAACAACTCAACTCAGTTGTAGAATGAAAGCAGCCCTAGACAAAAAAGAAATCAAACCAAGTGGCCGTGTTCCAATAAAACTCTAGAGAACAGTTCACTGGCCCTTTGTAAGAAGGAATCAAGGCTGTATTCACCCACTTCTCTACAGTTTCCTACAGGTCTTTGCAGTCCTCTGGCTTCTTAATCGAGATTGACTGGGGTTTCCAGATCATGGAGTCTTTTCAAACATATGTCATGTAATTCTCATATTACCCCCAGTGAATGGATTGTTCCCTGGCTCTATGGATGAGAAACTAATATCAGGCACTTACAGGCCCCTGCACAAAGCCAGTAAGTGACCAAGAAGAAATGCTAGTGTGAAGCCACATGTTCTGACTTTGTAGGCAACTACTCCTGCAATGAGTATCTTTCTA
Organism: Hylobates moloch; assembly: GCF_009828535.3. NCBI lineage: Eukaryota > Metazoa > Chordata > Mammalia > Primates > Hylobatidae > Hylobates > Hylobates moloch. Next base: position 57,643,785 of record NW_026652290.1, on the reverse strand, counting down.
TCTGCACAGATCATAACATGAAAAATTAGCTTCATTTTGAATGACTTCGCTGACAGTGCCTATTGACTACTCATACTTTGGATATGTTGTTTACTTATTCATCCATTAAACCAATATTTATTGAAAGCCTCTTTTATGTCAGAAATGAAGCTAGATCTAAGTGATATAAAATCTGTCAAAAACTTATATGAGCCTTTCTCTTAGAGAGTAGCAAAGAAGAAACATTACTCAAATAAGACCAAAAATACTACATGATTACTATTGTAGTAAAAACTGTGAAGGAGAAATATCTGTGAAGGAGAAGTATTCTAAATGTTTGAAGTCTATTATAGGGATATTTTATTCGGTCTATAGAAGTCAAGGAAGACTCCTCCTAAATAAGGGATAATTAAGAAGTAAAAAGAGAGGAAGGATTTAACAGGGCAACAAGAATTGAGGGTGTAAGAGCTAGCTTTCCAGACTGACGAGCCAGCATGTGTAAAGGCACTGTGGCAAGAGGGATCCAGACCAAGGTCAATGTTATGGTTCTGACTGTCATCTTTGAGACCTCCCTGAGAGTACCTCTTTACTATTAAAAACAAAATGTAGTCATTAAAATATTTACATAGAGGAACAATATGATCCTATTTTCATTTTGAGAAGATTGTTTTACTGCACTAGGAAGAGTGGCTTGGACATAAATGGCTTGGTCTCATGGTTATGAGACCTCACTAGGCGTTACGGTGGCAATCACAGTGGATACGGAAGTGGATAGATGCAAGAGATAGCTGGGAGGTAAAATCAGTAGGATCAGTGGTGAACTGAGTAAGAGAGTTGAACTAGTGGAGATAACTAAGAATGCCCCCTGGTTTTCTAAACATGGAAGGCTGGTAGCTCACTCACTGAACTGGAAGCATTCTTCTGGGATCTTTTAAGTAGAAGTAAGAACCGTGTGATTAGCCTTTCACATTTTGAGTTTGACATGCCTTTGAGACATCGAGGGAAGGCGTCAAATAACACTTATAAGTCTTGACTGTTCAAAGGAATAATCTAGAATGAAAATTTCTGAGGGATGCCTGATAGCTGAAATCAGCTGAGGTGTATCCATCTTCTCTTCACATATGCTTCAGTTTTGTTAAGTGAGGAGAAAATGTTTCTTTTTTTTTTTTTTTTTTTTTTTTTTTGAGGGGGTTTCACCTTTCACCCAGGCTGGAGTGCAGTGGCGCAATCTCGGCTCACTGCAAGCTCCGCCTCCCGGGTTCACGCCATTCTCCTGCCTCAGCCTCTCCAAGTAGCTGGGACTACAGGCGCCCGCCACCACGCCCGGCTAATTTTTTGTATTTTTGGTAGAGACGGGGTTTCACCGTGGTCTCGATCTTCTGACCTCGGGATCCGCCCGCCTCGGCCTCCCAAAGTGCTGGGATTACAAGCGTGAGCCACCGCGCCCGGCCGAAAATATTTCTTATAGTCTAATAAAATACAATCCGCAAGTGATTAAACCAACTCAATGTGGTGGAAACAAAGGCTCTCCATCACAAGGGACTTTCTAATGCATATAGTGCAAAAAATATACTTTTAGGTTTGAGAACAAAACTATATTTTCTTAGTTAAGTGGAGATAAATTTATCCCAACTCACATTTGGAATTCAGGAAAAACCATTAGTAATCACCTAGAGCTTGCTGCAAATCTTTGAGACTGTTGTAGCTGAGAACCAGGGTGAAAGTTTTGAAATCTGCATTGTGTAGAAAGCGCTTGTTGCTTGTTTGTTTATTGTGCATCTTTCTCTCCTTATGCCTCCTCTTTGCCTGAAGCTACCATCAGGAATGAGACGTTGCAGTTGCCATTTTCTGGTGAAGAATGTAAAAATAAACATGAGCTAAATGCACATTTATGCGGCGTTTAGAAGAGAGGCACTGCAACTCTACATCTGATTTTATTTCTTCCTTCTTTGCTTTCTTTCCTCGTGGTTTTTGTCTGCAGTTTCTGCTGCAGCCATGGGTGACTGCTGTATGGAATCATTAAAAAAATGGAGTCAGCTAAAAGAGGCAACTGGAAAAAAATAAACACTGCTACCTGGAGGCACAGATATTAGTTCTAACTCTTCTACAAACTGTGATCTCGAAAAATGACTTGACTATTTAATTTCACTATAAAATGCAAAAGGAAGTTGGTTAAAGTATTCCCTAGAATCACGTATCTCAGAACGAGACACTTAAACCAATCACCCCCTACCAGTGTACCTGGCATCAGAAGGATCCTGGGATGGGGGCTACCCACACTCTTAGAACAGTACCTGGCAGATAGACAGTGGGTCCTCAGCAAATATTTGATAAATGGATGGATGAGTAACAAGTAATCATTGGTCTCTTTGAAGTTCTCCTAGGTCAAAGAACTCATTCAATTTTTCTTTCTTCTTTCATTTTAAGACACCTCTCACCACATCTTCCTTGTATTAAAGTCCACTCAAAGTGTGTCCAATAAATGTTTGCTGAATTTCTCTTTAGAAGATATCTGAAATCTTTTTCCAGAATCCCTACAAGTTATTACTAAAGCACCTACAAACTCTAATAGTAGGCTCTGCCAAGGTACTTTAAAAATAAAATCTTCCTATAGGCATTTCCAGTTTTAAAAAACCTTGCAGAATTCTCACAACATGAGCAGCCCAACTCTCACCCTGGAGATTTTGTCTTCTCTTTCTCCTACATACATTTCTTATTATAGTCACTGCCTACGTTATCCCAGAGTCCTTGGTTAGTAGCATCCATGTAGCAATTCACTCCTCCTCACATTATCCAAGAAGCTCGCTAAACTCTCCTCTGGGGAATCAGTGGCCCTGATTGGGGATTAGGAATACATACAAATGAATTCAATGCAGTCGTTCGCCATCCAGCAGTGGGAACAGACCCTAAATAGTCACGGAGTGATGGGAGATGCTATACCAAGTGCTATGCTGCTAAGAGGAGTGGGGTACTGACTGCCCAGGGAGGCAGTGAAGATAGCTCTGAAAAAGGACACTGGAACAGAACATGGAAGGACGAGTAGTAGTGGGTCAAGAAAGGAGATGAGGGAGGTCACCGTGAGTAGAAGGGTGACAGTGGCATGTAAGAGCAAGTATATTCTAGTAATAGGGAGAAGCCAAGTATTGTTGAATCTGGTTTCCCCAGACCACCTACCCAGGGTGGCAAAGCAATGTCTTCATGCTGAGCTCTGGTTTCCCAAGTTCCTGCTCTAATGCCACCATCTGTACCTAGCTCTCCTGGCAAGATGCTTTAGGCTACCCTTCACGCTGGGCATAACAGGTGTTACCAGTGGTGCCTATGCCTAAGGTAAAGCTGACAAATATCCTTGTGCATGAGAAAAATGGGAATCATATCTACCTGGTATAATGAATGACATTTCTTGAGGGAAGAGGTTTTTCTTCACACATTTGTGGATTCTCAAGAGATGGCATACAATCACACATTATGGGGAACTCCAAACTCCGTTAGCCTTCTGTCATGTCAGTCCTTATAGAACTTTTTATTTATATTTAACTCATATCATTGAAGTTACCTAAAATTGAACAGGAAAGAAGCTTCTTTTGGAGGCTCCTTATATTGATTTATTTGATTTGGGGGAAGAGAGCATATTGGTTTTTTTCATTCAGTAGAGTTACATCTTAAAGTGTAAAAGTAACATTCCAAATTTGGGGACTCTCATCTTTATAATTGTATGCACTACTTTTTATTGTTTCAAATGGGCAGTCTTTAATTTTTACCAGATTAAATACTTTGATAATTACTGAATTTTAATTTTCATGTAAAACACCATTGCCACAACACTTTTCCCCTGCTTTATTTTTTTCTTTCTAGAAAAAAAATGCTAATTTTTTAGCACTCTGGCACTTTAGCCACACAGCCCAGATTTGCGGCTTGACCTTGAAAACACTATAGAGTGACATCAATTTCTCAGTCAAGTTACCATAAGGATAGTTTTAGTGCTGGGCAAAACAGGTATACGTCAGCTCACAAGTGTCTCATGCACACTCTCTCTGTTTTAGTTACCTTGGGTTCATACCATTACATTTCCCTTGATTTGTGAATCTGAATTTAAACCAGCCTCATCTTAAGCCAATCCTTCAGCTTTCCTCAGGGAAGACTTCAGCTTGGGTTGAACTGAGCCTTTTCCTTCCCAAGGAGACTTGACGAATGAAAGGCTCCAGTAACTTAGTTCTTTCTGCATTGAGGAATTTGTTAGGATAGTTGCCATGTATTTAAACACTGTAATAAAAAGCCTGGAGCATTTCCAATCTATCGAGTCCCTCCAGTTCTTTGTGCCACTGTGCCTCTGAGATTTACCATTTGGTTATTTAGAAGTTACCTGGACTGGTAATCCTCAAATAAATACCTGGTGCGATGGCTGGTGCTAATCGGCTGCAGAAGAATCCGCGGGAGCTTGGCAAAAGTACAGCGTCTTGGGCTTTACACAAAGCAAATCTGATTCAGTAAATTTATGCTGAGGCCCAGGAATATGTATTTTTAGAAATCTCCAGGGCTTTCTGGAGTCAAGTTCAGTTGCCAGAATTTTCTGAAGTTCTTCGACTCTTATCAAAGATGTCCTGAAGGTAAATGAATCACGAACTCTTTCAAACCATGAGATGCTTTAGTTTTTCTTCTGCTTATGAGAATCATAATGTGCCTCAAATTGTGTTTTGCAATTAATTTCTAGTTTTATTGCATGGTATTAAAAAACAAAGCATAAATAATTATTACTTTGAAGAACTTTTTGAGATTTTCTTTGTGACTAGAATGTGATTTTTTTTTTGTAAATGTACCATTGGCACTTGATAACTAAAAGTTAGATTCAAAGGTCTAAAAATAGTGATGAGATCATTCAAGTCAGTTTATTATTTTATTCCGAGTACTTGTTTCGTGAAAAATTGAGAAAAGCATATACAAATTTCAGTGTCACTTTTGATTTTCTCTGGTTGAACTTGGATTTCTGTTATTTATGTAAGTATATTAATACCGTCATTGAAATTTCACTTGTAATGTGTCAAAAATATTTAATTTTTAAAAGATTATATAGTCTATCAATATAAAATTGTGTGACATTTAATATGTTTTTTCTCAAATGCAACTTTATTTTACATTGCTGTTTCCACCTCTGTATTCTTTTAGTTTGCATTCTGTTGCATATTTTAACCCATCACATACTTTAAAACTTTTATTATCATTTGTTTTGGGCATGTTTACTGCATTGAGAACTAGGCTCTGAGGTTACACCACGTCTTGGATCCTGATTCTAATACTTACTTGCTATGTGATCTTGGACAAATTTCTCAATATCTATAAGCGGTGCAGTGAGTTTAGGTAAGACCTTCGCACATGATACTCAATAAGTATTAGCCATTATACGATAATGGCAATAACAGTAGTAGTCATGGTAGTTGCGTAAAAGTAAGAGTAGAAGTAATATCATCCACTATTTCGTTGTATGCTATTTTATTATCCTCTCTTCTATTTTTTAATGTCTTTTACTATTGCTTGTTTGTCCCTTAAGTTTTCTTAGAGATTTGAAATCTGTATATTCTTTTTATGCTAGTAATGATTTACATATAGTAATTTAAATTCTACATATTTAGAGTCTGACTTAGCTCCATGTTTTCACCTGTCAGAAATGAAAGGTAGATATTGAGCTTTCTTTTGAGATATCTAAAAATAAATTGCTTTTATATTCTTTAATTTCCTGCCTAATTTACAAGTTTTCTTTTTAAATAATCTTAGATCTAAATGGTTGTTCATTTTTTATATGATGTGTATTCTTTATAAACAATTATTTTGACATTTATATTGGCTTATAACCATAATAACATTTATTTAAACGTTATTTATCTTAAATACTCACTACTGTTTTTTTTTTTCACATTTTCCTTTCCAGATACTTTATACTTTCACCAGTGAGTTTAAGCCAATCATTAAGTAATGTTTTCACATTTGGATATATGGTTGGAATATCTGTTTTCCTACATGTTTCTGTTAGTATTGCACACACATAAATGATTGTCTGGATTTAGAATTTCTAGGTTATAGTCTTCCCTGTAAATAGATGTAATTCAATTATCTTTGGGCATTTAGTATTTCAAAGGGAAAATCTGATGATAATTTTATATACATATGTATGTGATATTTACATGTTTATTATAGTTTGTATATTTATATACACATATATGGGTGAGCATTATCTATCTATCATCTATATAATGTTTTCTTTGAAGATAACAGAACAGTAATGGGATGTTTTATCTTCAAAAATCAATAGTTTTGCTCAGCGATTGCTAACTGGGGGATTACTTTTCATTAATTTTACCTAATATTTGATGCATCTTGTTGAAATAATTTTTTAATTTTTTTTCTAAATCAAGAAAGTTGTCTATTAATTCATTGTCTATTGCTTTTCCTCCATTTACTATTTCACCTCTTGTAGAATCCTTAGGGAGTTCTTATATCTGCCCTCAGTCACGCATCTTTTATTTCATCATGTAAATACACTCATGTTTTCTCTGATTTTGGGAAGAGTTCCCCCTCTTACCTTCTAATTCTCTTACTCAGCTTTCAGTAGTATTTAATGTGTTGATCACACAATCCTATGTGTTTTAAATTTATGAATCATAATTTCATCTCCAATGAAACGTTCCAGGTAGTAAAATTTTCCTTTTGCATGATTGCCTGCTCTTGAGATATAAAAGCAACATCCTCACGAGTCTTATTATGAATGCCAATTAGTGCCTTTTTAAACTTGATGGTTTCACAGTGAGTAAATGGCAAAGCTACATTTCTGATCCCAAACCCTGAATTCTTAATCCCTATGTTTTACAGTCCCTTATTTTAATACCTGTAAGTATAAGGTCTTTCTTTACTTTTAAAATTTTTTTTTAAAAAGGCACATTATGTTCAGATGCTCACAGTTTCATTAAATTTGACTGGTTAATGGCAAGCCTTTTTTTACATTGGAAAACTAGGCTCTTTTCCAGTTTAAAAAGGTGTCCTATTACAGCTTGATTATTTCTCTTGTGTATTTGTCTATTTCCTTCTTAAAAAATAGCAGTTGCCCCACTGCCTTGGCTCAGAATTCTCGGAGCACTTCCTTGGTTAACATCCATCAGTTGATAAGCTTTTCTGTGGCATGGATCTTGCTGATGAGGAATTTCATTTTCATAAAGTTAATCACAGGAAATGAAAGTCACCCTGCATCCTGGAAAGAGTGCTGTGCTGGAAGGAAATGTATCACCTTTCTGTGGCCAGTAGATGGGTGCTAATGAGGTACCTCACCTCTCTGTAAGCCTTGGTGGTCTCCTTTCAAAATGGGGAGAATAATAGTTGCCACATCTGCCCACAAGATCAAGGGAAATATGGCATGGGATAGTGCTGCAGAAATTGAAAAATAATCCTTAAACACTCAGAAATTTTAAAAGCTATTTTTAGTGCCAGATCCAGGACAATGATCAATGCATATAAAATATTGCTTGAAAACAAACTAGTCTGAAACAAGTAGTCCAGGACCATCATGTTACAAATGAGAAAGCTAGGGTCTAAAGAATTTAAGTGACTTGCTTATGGTATCCCAGTTAGTAATATACAGGGAGTAAAACCCTGCAACTCTCCAGCAAAGAGATCTGTGTTATTTTTATTTATGCTTGAGACACATTTTTCACCCAGGAACAATGTGGTAAAAGCCAGATCACTTGCTTTAAAGGCTCTTTGAGATTTTTCTGAGACTTTTTTCTATATGTAGATATCTTAGAGAGTTAATCTGGGGTGTAGGTAGTGAGCTACCTTGGCTGGATGCTACAGGCCACTTCCCTGGGTTTTCTGAAATGGTTCTTCCTGGCTGGGCGCAGTGGCTCACTCCTGTAATCCCAGCACTTTGGGAGGCCGAGGAGGGCGGATCACAAGGTCAGGAGATCAAGACCATCCTGGCTAAAACGGTGAAACCCCATCTCTACTAAAAATACAAAACATTAGCCGGGCATGGTGGCGGGCACCTGTAGTTCCCAGCTACTCGGGAGGCTGAGGTAGGAGAATGGCATGAACCCAGGAGGCGGAGCTTGCAGTGAGCCGAGATCACTGCCACTGCACTCTAGGCTGGGCAACAGAGCCAGACTCTGTCTCAAAAAAAAACAAAAAAGGTTCTTCCTGCTGAGGGATAAGAACAGCTTCCCCAGGGAAAGTACAGTCTTCACAGATGAGTGAGTTCCCTAACTTTTTTTCTGGGATACTCCTGTTAGAGCAAAACTTGAGGTAAAGAAGCTAAAAAAGGCAAAATCTTACTCTGTGGAAGAGATAATCAAACAACATAATTTCAGTAATGTTCTAAGATATCCCAAATATTATAACCAGCATTATAACTAACATAGATTAATATGCAGCACAAGGGAAGGATGATAAACTACAGCAAGCCCCCACATAAAAACCCACCTTTTCTTCTTGTCAAAACCCCCAGATGTGCACCAAGTGATCAGTGTTTCCATTAAAAGTTCAAAAGATGGAATCCAGATGTTTCTTTCAGCTCTATGCCCTTTGACCTCTCATGCATTTACTTGCTCTTGGAGTTTTTGGTCACATGACTCTCTGAACTTTATGTTCTACCTAAATAGCTCTGAAATTTACTCTATGATAATGGAGCATAGAGTTGTTTGGGCTGGGGATCAATTTCATGTCTATGAAGTGTTGCTGAAACTTTAAGGTTTTTTTCTTTCAATTTTTTTCAAAAGACTGTCTGTGTTTAAGTCACGTTATCACTAGTCTATCCGGAATTTTAAGTGCTAAACATTTCAAGTGCCAAATGTTTGACCCACTTTGGCAATAAAGGGTTGCAGTGGATGAAGGTACTAGTAGAATATAAATTATCTTTCTTAGTACTGCAAATAGAGCATTCATAGACCTATCACTGTGATGAGGTGGACAAAATGTTCTAAGAAACAAATTGCTTCAAAACGTATTTCTTGGCTTTCAATAACCAATCAAAAAACCATCTACACTTACACAACGTAGCAACAAAAATTGTTTTGAAGAAGATAAACAGCTCTCCACCCTGAACACAAATGTGTTAGCTCCTAGGCATAGGATGGTAATAGGATCCCTTGAAAATTTAAAACAAACGGATGTGGAAAAGTACACACTTCCAGTGGCAACTATTCAATGTGACGTGGAAAGTCAGTTGTAATATACAATGATAACTGAAGAATGCGGCATGGGAACTTATTTTTTCTCTAGCTCTATGAGCAGTTCCCAAATTGATTAGAAGTAGTAGTTATAAATTTAGATTCCTGCTGTGGAAAATAACAGTAAAGCCATGTTCATTTTTAACATTTTTCAAAGGTCCTTAGAAATGCCATTTTTCATACCATAAATCTGTGGTAGTTGAATGTTGGGTTGCTTTCTCAAAGGAATGTTGAGAGTACAGTTGCAGTTTGCTGTGGTCAAGCTTGGTGGAAAGAAAGTGTTACTAACGGGGACCCAAAAGGATTCTTAGAGTATCTGACCAATGTTGTTTTTGACAAAATCATATTGCTACAACTGAGAAAGATTAGAGAAAAAAAAAAAAACAGTTATCTGAGACTAAAATGATTCTTACCAATTATATTTGGCAGGTTTTCACCCTTTAATATTTTGTTCCTGGAAAGGCCTATTCTGGAAAAAGAGAGATGCTGGCTTATCCACGTAGGGCAGATCCAACTAGGGAAAGCAAAACAGCATCTCAACATTATTCCTCTCTGAAAATCTAACTTATTCACTAAGTCTTCTCATACACGGTTTGTTTGGATAGGAGGCAAATGGTTCCCTGGTTCCCTGGTTCCCATGCCCACTGGGGGCAAGTTAGTCCACAGAAGAGGAAAACCGACCTCCTATTTGTTTCCTGGGACTAGGAAGATGACTTTGTCGCTTGAAAAATGAATTATTTTCCTACATTTCTTATCACCTCTGTTATAGGTGACGAATGTAAATTACAAAGTAAAAAATATTTAGCTATAGTCTTTAAAGCTATAAAAACAGTTTTTACAGTACTTTTTTTTTTTACTTTTAGTGTAATAATTAGGTAAGGTATATTGCTACTCAATCTACCTACTTTTCATTTCATCTGGCTCTGTGACTTGCATTTATTTCAATGGCATTAACTAATACAGATGGAGTAATATAACAAAATTGACAATTGGCAAATAAATCAATTTCAAGTAACAGTATTTCTATAGCTAGTGTTCTACCAGCCAGGTAGTAAAATAAGGCAATTATTTGGTAATTTAGGTACAAGTAGAATTCTATTTGTTAAAGAATGGGAATCAAAATGATATGCATAATTGGCTGCATATTTTATTCATTCATTTACTTAATCATTCATTTATTTGACAAATATTTATTAAGTGCCAAAGGATAAAACATGGTTCTTTGTCTTACAGAGCATATAATGGAGTTAGGATGACTGGATACACATGTAAGTCATCATCTTTACGTGCTTATTGTCACTTGGATCTGGCAGGTTGACTATCGAGTAGTACCCGACTGGCACTAATAAAATCGCTAAACTGCTGTATTTCAAGTTACTTCTATTTTGAAACACTTTAATGGAATTATATAATTGTCACATCAGGAAAAACAAATTATTTGGAAATGACTCAAACATAGTAAAAGTAGACTGATCCATAAATTTATTAATAATTAAATTATACATTTATACCTTCATATGTTTCTTAATGTAGCAACTCTAATTTTAACACCAAGTCTGCCTCCTGAAGGACTTTATACATTTTCTCATGAGCCATTTGTGGCTTGGTCAGTGCTTTCATTTTTATTCTTGTGTCTTCTTTTCCTTCTTCTGTCAGACCCTGACTTGCTGTCTTAGGCCCTAACATCCTCGTTAATACAGATATCTTTGTTAATGGTACTGCTGTTGGTAGAATAACTGGTAAGTTGAGATGGAGTGGCAGTTTCCATTCAACTTTATTTCACTTTTTCTGCTCTGAATGAAAACTGGGGCTACTTGCAACAATTCTGGTCACTGTCTAATAATAAAGAGTCATTGGGTCACTTCAATTCATTAAGTCAGAGAACCAAGTCACAAAATAATTAAAAGACCCAATCACATCAGAACTCCAAAGCCTGACTTACCTTTAAGTTGCCTCTCAACTCTGGCTTGTACCTGCTTAAGGCTGAGACCCTGCAACAGTGAGTGTGTGGGAAGCATTTGTCTTTCTATCGTACTCTGTCTCAGCTTACACAGACAGACAGCTTCCCCCACCCTCCACAGACAGCTTCCCCCAGCCTCCACCTGTGGCTTTTCTCCTACCCAGAGTTTGAAGGTAGGAGTGACAGAGAGTGGGGAGAGGTAAGGGGATAGAAAAATGCCACTTTGCTGAGAAGTACCATGCTCTCTGGATCTGGAGTACTGTTAAACTCATTCTTTCCTTGTGGGCACCTATTTATCATATTAGGAGATTCCTCGGTAGAGCTTTTTCTCCTGAAGTTCTCTTAACTCTGGTGGATGAAACTGTATTCCAGGTAGTCACTGAAACTTCTTGAGAAGAAAATTGCTAAACTGCTGTATTTCAGGTTACTTCTATTTTGCAACACATTAATAGAATTATGTAATTGTCACATCAGGAAAAACAGAAATTATTTGAAATTGACTCAAACATAGTAAAAGACTGATCCATAAATTTATTAATAATTAAATTAGACATTTATACCATCACATGTTTCTTAAAGTTGCAATTCTACTTTTAATACCAAGTCTGCCTCCCAAAGGACTTTATTGGCCCCTTGTGGGACACCTGTACTTTGTGGGTGCTGAGTGTGTCATTGCTCCGGGAGATCGTATTGGACAGAACCCAATGCAATGCCACACTGGTCTTCTCTTCCACACCTCCCTCATGTGATTCATGGGAGACACACTTGCATCTCTTGTCTTGCCAACTCAGAAAGTGCAGGCCAGTCTCTCCGCCACAACCTTTCACCACCAACGCAGACAGCCAGCCTTCTCCAGATCACATGAGAGGTGCTGGCATTCCTGCGATCACAAAGGGCCCTCGGGATGCCTGAGGCTACAGACAGACACAAATTCACCATCCCAAGAGTCAGGCATTAGTCAGGGACCCGGCTCAAGGGCTAAGTAGTTTCCTGAAACTCTGCTCACTTGGTTTATGTGAGTACGAACACCCCCTTCCACTCACCCACGGGAAGGGAAGATGAAATGACAACACTGGAAACTCTCTCTCAAAAAAAAAATCCTCCCCACTCTTCTTGAAAAAAATCCTCTTTCCTCTATAATCTCTTTTATCTCCTGCATCTGGTTGAGTGGTCAAAGAGTTCTGAAACAGTTTCTGAGATCATTCTTTTTATCAGTCTTTATAAGCACAGGAGAGGTGGGGGTCCATATCCCATCCCTTTGTGCATCATATCTATCACATTAGGGTCTCGGTGAAGATTGGGGCAGGGAGAGTCCCAGGCCAGCTTTCATTTGTGGTAGTATTTGGAATACGAGAAATGAGTGATTTAATTTTTGTAATATATATGAGGGGCTGCCCTTTCTGAATAAAGTAAATCTGCTACTGATATGGTCCTGTCCCTTGGAAGTCTACCTCACATTTAGTCCATTCCTCTATCTCAGATAGGTAGAGACGATTTGTTCAACTTTATAAACCACAGAATTTGAGGTGCATGGCTTCTAGGTATGGCCCCAAAGCACACTGATGCCTTGGGAAGTCCAGATTCTCTGTGTCCAGTATGTTCCATGGGCTACCTCAGAGATTCCCCTGAGTTTAGCAGATTATTTGCCAATGAATAATCAAAACACTGTTAAGTGTTGAGAGAAAGGGAATGAGTTCCAGGCTGAAGTGACCATAGAAGGCTCTCCTCAGATGGGGCTACTTCTTTTTAGCCATTCTTAAAGCTCCAGGTAATGAGTCGCAACCAATTAGCAATCCTTCTAAAAGGTCTAGGCTAGGCATTCATGATTGACTCTAGAATCAATGAAAGCTTCAGACCTAAAATCAGCCCAATGCTTAAATTCTTATAAAGAAAAGAAAATACAGCTTGGATTTTAAATGTTACACTGTCCTGAACTTAAAAAGAGTACTTAAAACACAAGTCACAAGGATTGACCAGGGCAATTCAAAAAAGCTTATTCAAGGGGCGTTGGTGCTTGCAAAAATCAAATCACTTGTTGATTTCATAAATTGTATAAACTATTTTAACATTGCACAAATACTTTTTGTTAAGACTAGCAATGGACATATCAGGCCTTGCTGCCTTTCCCACATGAAGCAGCGTAAATTAATTGGTCCCAGTTTGCACCTCTGTTGTCGAATCCACACGGTCTGGCCACCTTTTGTGAAATGCCTAACGGATCAAAGCCTCTGGAGAATGACCCCTATTTTCCCCCAAATATGTGTGGTTTTCTGGAAATCCATATCTCTCGCCTCTTAAATGTCTGTGGGTTATTGTGAGAAGACAGTTCCCATCAATTTTACTTAGGCCCATCTTGTTCCTAATTTGCAGCCTGTAAGCCATCTGAGTGTTCCACGCCCATGAAGGTCATGTTTTAGTGGGTTGTCCATGTTTCTGCCCAGTGACATGCATTCTAATTCTGGCTGTCCCATCTCTGTTCCTAGTTCCATCTGAAGCAAGCACAGGTTGGTTCTTTGTGCCTGCCTTAACCTTCCTTACTATACGGGTCACTGTGCAGACCGTCTGCTTCCTAGGAGAAGATGCTAGGAAAGAAAGCACCAGTCAGACATCTCAGCCATATAGGGGCTGAGTTAATATTAATTATTAATATTAACATTAGATTAGTATTATATTGTGAGTGTACATAATATTTATCCTTTTAGCCATTCTAGGTATACAATTCAGTGGCCTTAAGTACAATCACAATGCACTAGAATCATCACCGCTATCAACACCTAACACTTTTTCATCATCCCCAACAGAAACTCTGTACCATTAAATAGTAACTCCCCTTTACCCACTTTCTTTAATAACAATGGAAAGATACCCAGATGGAAGAGGAGACTGTTGAGTCAGGGTCCTCTTAGCACTGCTTAGAAATTCCCATGGTAGACAATGGATGGGAGAGGAAAAAAAATAGACTAAAAATCCAAATGCTGTCTCATGTAGTATATAAGGAAAAGCTGGGGAAATGTGCCTTTCTGTTGATTGAAGTCATTTTCAAGATTTCAGTGTTTTGGTTAGCTTTTATTTTCTTTCTTCATATTCAAGCAAATTAAATATAAGCAAAAACTGGAGGAGACACCACTATGGCCCTGACATGGAGGAGAAAGGGGATGTTCTTGACCACCTAACATATGCCTTGCTTTCAAGACAAGCTGCAAAATAGGTTACTTGGGCAGGCAGTGCACTCCAAAGATCCCGGCTCAGGGCAATGGGACCAGATGACAAGTTGATAAAGACCAGGGCTGGCCTCCACCCCTCTCTCTGCCTCTCAGGAATGACCCTCCCACCAGCACGGCTATGCAAAAGGACAATCCATTTTAACAGGCTGAGTAGCTCCAGGGGCTCAACAAAAGCAAATAAGCTCCATGTCCCACAGTAAATCGTCTCTAGCTGAATGATGTCTGGTTCCTTTCTGGAAAGAATGTTCTTCACTGAGTTGTAGTTTGCCAAGGGTCAAATATGACAGAAATGAAGTGTTGCTAATAGTGATTGAAAAGGATTCCTACTGTTTGTGGCCAGTGCTGGGAAGCAGAAAGGCCAAATTTGTGGGCCAGAAAACAGCAGGAGACAGTAAACTTTCCCCGAGACTTACTAAACTTTAAGTCACCTCTGCTCCCCCAGCCATTCTGTCAGCCCTGTTTGGGGGAAACTGATATTATAATTGCTAATCTCAGAAAGGGCCTAACGTGCAACCTGAAGCTTTTTTCAGCCTTTGGTGCAATTAGGGCGGAGGGCAAGGCCCACAGACACCAGCGGGCTCCGCCCCCTCCTCCCAAATTGCCCCACTTGGGTTTCCTCCACACCCTGACATCCTCTGTAGACAGGTAACTGAGCAGTGCTGGCTCCCAGCTTTCAGGGAGAGAAAATTATTCCTGCTTAAGCTGGCTGGGAGCTATTAAAGGTTTAAATGTCACCTCAAAAGAACTCTTTGCTAACCTTTAAGTGGTGGCGTCTCCAGGGCTGTTTGGGGCAGGATTTGCACCCTCCCAGGGAGTCTGGAGAGCCGAGAACATTTGTATATGCATTTCCTCCACCCCTCCTTTTCTTCTCCTTTCAGGCAATTATCACTGTACCTTCAAAGGGGGAATTTGTGGGACAACTGGCACCTGCTGGACTGGGCTTCCCAATGAAGGCTCTCTTGGCTGAGTGTATAATTTCATTTAATCCTAAATAGCCCCTTTTACCTACTGCCGACAAATTCCCTTTAATCCTAACCACCACTTACGAGAATATTTACTATCAAAAGGAGACAAATCGCTATTTAAATGTGGATTTACTCAAGTCTGAAACTATGACAGTGACATGCAGTAAAATGATAATATGTAAATAACAACTGGAGACAGATTTATCTTCTGAGAAAGCTGGGCAGAGCAGTGGGTTAAAGTCATATGTGATCTACTTTGAGTGGACTCAATTCAGACACAGCGTTCAGTTATGACCAACAGTGCCATTCATTCTGCTTACTTCAATTCATTTGGCCCTAGTTCTCAATGACCCTCTGTTACCACGCATACACCTCCGATAAGTAGGCCTTGATGTTTACAGCACTTTGGAGAAGAATAAATGCAAACTGCACATTATTTATGGGTGTGCACTCTTAGCTTAAGAGGGATTTGTCAGGAGTGTGAATACAGGTAGAATAAGTAGACGTGTGTGAGCACAGACAGCCTGGTTTCCAGAAGCTAAGTAGAAAGAAAGGAACTAAATAAAATATCACCCCAAGACAACAGCTTTCAATTATTGCCCATGATCCTGAATTCCTCCCAATGAATTGAAAGGAAATCTATACCAGATGGCATTTTCCTGAATCAGCCAAGTGCACCAGTCATTCCCGCCTCTTAGTGATGGGCAGCAGTGCCAAGGAAGAGCCGGCCTTTCATTTTCTGCCTCTGCTCGCCAGTCACAGAAAGCAACTTTGCTTTCTAGGGATGAGTTTCCTAATTGCACTGAAATGTAATTAAAACAGTTAGAAATGGAGGGCCTTTTTTTCTAAAAAAGCAGAAATCAAGCAAATTGTGCCCTGTTTTCTTTGGCAGCGGTGGTCTAATGAGCCTAAGCCAGAACTGGCAAAATATAGAACACACATTATGTCACTTATTGACATAGTGATAATCTTCTCAATTGAGAGTAGCTCAAAACATGTAAAGTCACTCACAACTCTTAAATATATGGAAGGTGGGGTATAAAAATCACTGTATTGTAACGCAGCATTAGAATACATTGTATTGAGACCACTCATATATTAGAAGGGAGAGCTGGCCTATGTTAATCGCAGTCTCCCTTAAATTATCTTGTCCCAAGACACCAAGTCTAAGAATGAAGACAAATATATTCCATTGAAAAAGCCAGAATAGATCTGATACCTCTAACTTGAAAAGTACAATATCTGATATTGGAGTGTTTGTAGGTTTTTTTTTTTTTTTTAGAAAATTGTTCCCTATATAATACCCATAGGGTTGGGTCCAATGTATTCTTCGTTCACAACTAAATATGGGGAAGCTAAAAAAAACAGGCGTCCTACATATACTTCCTTCTGCCAAGGAAAATATATTCATGACAAAGAGACAAATATCCAGTTAATTTATCCAACTAATTACTTTTTAAATGTATTTTCTCACCATATAGTATAATTTTATCAGTGGATAAATTATTTTATTGTGTTGTTTACTACCTTGGCAACTAAAGTTGATCCTATTTTAAGCATGTGAAGATCTGAAACACTTATTGGTAAATAAAGGGCAGAATTTTTTTTTTTTTGGGGCAAAGATTCGTCGCTGATTTGGAGAAGAAGCAGGGAAGGATGGGGATGAGGAAGAAGAGAACAGTAATAAAATGCGATTGACTATGAATGACAGATTTCTTTCCAAGCTATGAAACTCTTCCTCAACATGTTATGTAAAGATCACTTTGGTTAGACCCAATACCTTGGTGATTCAAATATACAGCTGTTTGTTTAACAGAAAGTAGAACAAAATATCAATTCAATCTAGGAAGAAACTTGACTGACAGAACAGGCTAAATGTAAATGGTCCATGAAAGATTCTTCTGTTTAACTAAATATAGGTATCCAACAGTTGATGGTTGAGGTAGCGAGGGGCCTCCAGATGGTTGCAAAAAGATAATCTATCAATGTTAACTCAGGGCCTGAGTGTCTTGAAATAATGGGTTTTGGGTCTTGTTCTTGTATGGTAGCTTATAGAAAGCATAGACGTCTCACTTTATTACTTGAGGGTCCTTTTTTTTTTTTTTTTTTAAATGAATCGAGTGTAGCTTTGGTTGCACTGTTATAATTTAGTTCACTTCTGAACTTGACAATGTATTCATCAAAAAACGAAGGAGAGAGTCTTAGAAGGATGCATATTTGCTGCTAATATCCACTTAACCAACAACCATGCATGCTTTGATAACCTTCAAAATGGTTGACAGTTGAAGAAAATAGATCTTGCATGGAAATGTATTAAGAAAAAGTTTTAAAACCCATGCCATCTGTGGGTTTGAACTGGATATAATATCAATTTTTGTCCCATGCCATCTGTGGGTTTGAACTGGGTATAATATCAATTTTTGTCAGAACAATTTTCATGCATCTTCTGGACTCCAAGTTCAGGGAACAAAATGGTATTAATGACACCATGAAAGTAAAATGAGCATCTTGAAGTTCAAGCTTCTCCCCTAATAAAGTAGCAGAGGGGATCTCTTCCCTCAGTTGCTACTGAGAATCAACAACAACTGATGGCCTGAAGTTAACAAGCTAATATTTCATCCATGGATACCAGAGTGTTAATGGCTAAATGTGCCAGTGGAGGAAAGGAGCACATATGCAGCTATTTGCCCGACACAACTTCTGCTGTCATGGCCTATTAAAACCAGTTTACATGTGCATGTCGAATTTGATGAATATGTATGTGACCCTTTTCAGAGCCATCACTCATTGGGCTATGGCCCCATGGCAGGAAAAACAGCACCTCTCATTAAACACAGCATGAGTTACAGGCATGTTATGTTAATATTTCTTCAGAACTTTAGGGGGTTTTCTTCTTCTTCTAATAAATTGTGTGAAGAAAATAATTTAAAAGTATAATTGATTTAAATTAAAACCTTTTTCTCATTTTCTTCTTAACTATTTGATTTGGTGTGTGGGTTCTGGAAAGCGCTTTCCTCAGGAAGTTGTCGGACATGTTTATGAATTGTGCTTTGTATCACTCATTTGGGACTCCCAAGGTAGGCCCCCTCCTCAGTGCAAAATTTAGCAAGGCTAAACAGGAGACCTTTCTGTATAGAACTTGAAAACTCAGGAAAGACAGGGCTCCTTTGGGCCATGAATGAATCGTCTGTTAACTCACAGTTCTTATCAGTGGGTCTGGCACACAGTAAGTTTTCAACAAATGATAACTACCCTGATCACTTTTACTATTGTTATTTAAGCTAGAGTTAAAACAATCTTTGTGCTAGGGAAGATAAGAGGCTTTCTGAACATGCTTTCTAAAAAATCTAGGGAAAAAAATCAGAATAGAGTTTACCTTAAGTAAGTACACATAAACTATTGATGCAGTAATTCCAAAGATTTACGCTGAAAACCCTAAAAGGCCAAACAAGTCCAATTCCTCCCATATCTCTCCTACTCCTACTTCTGTCAAAGTCTCACAATATCCTTTTCCATCTGCTCTGCTCCTCTGGCCCTTCCCTGGTGTCTGCTCAATGGTTAAAAGCTGCTTGAGGGCAGGGATACTCTTCTGTGGCATCCCAAATACCTAGCTCAGTCTCTGGTAAACAGTGGGTGCTCCATATCTGTGGGTCCCTGCTCTGCAGATTCAACCAACCTGGAATAGAAAATACTAAAAAATTATAATAATAACTAATAATAAAACAATAAAAATACACAAATTTAAAAGTACAGTATAACAACTATTTACATAGTATTTACTTTGTACTAGGTATTGTAAGTAATCTAGAGATGCTTTAAATTATTAGAGGATGGGCATAGGTTGCATGCAGATAGTATGCTATTTTATGTAAGGGACTTGAACATCTACAGGAGTTCTGGAACAAATCTGCCTCACCCCATTGATAAGAGGAACAACTGTGTGAATTGTAATCGCCTCCCAAAATTGATCCCCTAATTCATGACCCCTTTATACCAAAACCTTGAAGACCATCTTCTCTAAATACATGCAAGGATGTACTGGATGATTACTAACCTATGACTCTAAATGCCTGGACAGTTTGGCCACTGTCAAGAGATAGTACCTAGGGAAGAGATGATTTTGGTGAGGAAAAGAACATCATTTCAAAAGGAGCTACCCTCTGGAAGGCTGGGCTCCCTAGAGAGCTACAATACAGGAACATTGAAATAAGAGCTTAGAATTGGGGTTCTAATCTTGACTCTGCTTTTGTCTGGCTGTGAGGCCAAGGAACATGTTCATTTTAGATGTCAGTTTCCTTGTTTGCGAATTAGTGCCAAGGTCTTCAAGATCTGAACTGCTCTCCACAAAGAATTTCACTCCACTTTTAAAGAATTGGTCTTGGTCTCTATATGTTCCTATATACTGTGGTATATCAGAGTATTAGAAAAGATAATTACATACTTAACCTTCCATCATAGGTCTTTTCTCCCTGTGGAGAGGAGATGGCACATTCCTGCAATTCTCAAACAAAGATTACAGAGATACTCAAGTTTCTTTTCCCCTTTCCAGCATCATCATCTGCAAGCCTAGAATCTGGAGCTGGGCTGCTTCCTGTGCTATCTGTTTGTCCATTTAAAATATCCAGGCAGTACGGAAGATCCCCTTTGAAATTCCTCATTGTGGTCACAGGTCTTCAGATTGACTCCTAGAAGGTGGAAAACCAAACCATGCGAGAAGTGGGAAAGTGCATTTGCCGAAGTAATAGTAGCCAAAGTTCAATGCGTATTAAGTCACCATTGGCTATGTCTTGTTCTAAGTGCTTTACATTTTTGCTTCTTATTAACTCATTCAATCTGTACAACTACATCATGAGATAAGTGCTGTTATTATGCTTACTTTAAACAGAGAGAACTGAGAGGCAAAGAGGATTAAAAATATGTCCGAGGTCACACACAGCTGGCAAGGGAAGAAGGCTGTATTCAAGTCTGGCCCCAGAATCCTGGCTGGTTTTTTTGTTTGCCATTCTGCCACAGTCTGTATGAAATTTCTTCTCCCAGGTGTATGCCTCCTCTGGATAATAGATTTGGAAGCAGATAGAGTAATGTTCTCTGTAATAGAAAAATACAAACTCAAAAACAAATAACAAAACAGACCTAGTTTCTCACCAGAGAAATATTTTTCTTGCTCCAGCTTTGCTGGAACCAGGTTTTATTAGTATGGTGTGCACCAGAGAAGAGTGGCTTGAAATTTGGAGACTGCTCCATGTGTGAGGCCAGTCTCATTGGGACCAGCTCTCCAGTCTGAAGCAGGAAGCTGAAGATGCCAGTGGGAGTGCTTAGGTGGAATGCTCTCTCCCAGGATTCACGCCATTACTCTTCCCCCATTTGAGAGGCCCCCAGCTGGCTAAGCAGCAGGCTCAATCGCCAAAGCCATCTCCAACTCACTGTATAAATCTAGCACCAGAGCTGCCAACAGACAGTGCTGGATAAAGTCTGTTCTGCTCCCTGCCAACCAAATGGCCCCACAGCATAAGGTTCCAAGTTTTCTCAGTCTCATAAAACTTGGCTGAATGAGGCAGTGGTGCCATGAAATTTGCATTTATCTTGTGCACCTGACACTTCCCATCATAATGATGGAGTGCTCCCCTCATGTCAGAGTGCTTTTGGCTCTTAGGGAGGACAGGAAAGCAGAGTGGAGGTTGGTTGTGGGATAGGCTAATCAAAGCCAGGAAGAAAAGTAAATCCGTAGGCATGAAGAATGAAAAACAAGGTATGGAAGAAATGGAAGACTGGGGAGCACTGGGGGACTTCAGATAAAAGAGCATTCCAGGGCCCCTTGTGCATTTGGGTCATCAGTCATCTGTGCTTTTCAGGGACAACCTTGCTGGTGACCTCCAGGCCCTGGCGTACAGCATCCACGCAGCTGCCCCAGGGAAGCTGATCTCCTCTTTCATAGTACATTATTGTGTGCACATTTAGAGCTACGCTGCAAGAAGATTGGCCTACAGGGTCTATAAGTTGTTGTAATGAAATGGTTTTGTTGCATTTGTATTAAGGTTTTGAATGGGAGAGTGGGTGGGGGAGACTTTAGAGTTTCAGCTGAATGTGAGAACAAAAATAAAGAAAAAGGAAAAATAAAATTTGTACTCAAGTGAAAGTTCCCTTATCTGCCTCTTTGTTCATCTTGCTTAAAAGTTCTCAAATTTGTTTTAGTTAAAAAAAAAAAAAAAAAGGGAAAAAAAGGCTCAGTGGCTAAAGAGCTTGGACTATACAGCAGAGGTCTAGGTTCAAATCCCAGATCAATCATTTACTGGTGGCCAAAGTCTGAGTCTTTCTTTGCCTCTCTTTCCTCACTGATAAAATAAGGATATTAGAAGGAGTATTTTATAGAGTTGTTTTGAGGTTAAATGAGATGATGTGTGCTATGTACTTGGTGCAGGTGCCTTGTAGGTATCATAGGTGTGGGTTAATACTTGACCTCAGGATTTTGGAGGGATGATTCAGGGTTTTAGAAACCATGAATCTCAAGTCTGTCATTTATAACTCCACCATGAAAATTATTGCCTAATGTAGATCTATATTTTAATGTCTTATTAAGATTCATAATGTCTGAATAATTGTTGAAGTTAGGCTTGGTAGAAGGCCACCCATCAAAACAATTATATATTTTCTCTATTGTGCTCTTGTCTATTAGTCAGATTTTTCCCTACTAGATCTGAATTTTTGAGAATCAAGTTCCACTACTGCCTCAACTCTTTGCCCCCTTCTCAGAGACAAAATGTGAACTAGGCATTTATGATACTCTTTTTCACTAGAGGAACTGGCCTAGATTCGCCCAATATGACTACATGGATGGTGGGCTTGACATTTCCTGTGTGCTTGGAAATCTAGGGCCATGTGATATTCCTGTGGTCAATGAAAGTTTCTTCGCCACTCTTTGACCACCACTAGCCTAATTCAAGGCTGAGTGTGGTGGCTCATGCCTGTAATCCCTCCAGATTTTATTAGCAGCAGTAAAGAAAGGTGCCTTCTTTTGGTAAGAAAGCCAAAATTAAGAAATGGAAAATTGATTCTGAAAGTGAATTGTTAACTTGAATCATTCATTCATTTATTCACTTTTTATCAAATATCTATTGTGTGCCAATTTATATTAAACATGATTCTGTTTAATTATTAAATTGCTTATATCTTCCAGAAAAAAATGTGTATGTGTACATACAATACATAAAGTTATATATATATATAAAGTAAGATACATATGTATGTGTGTGTGTATATATATAAGACATTTAAGTTGATATGTATGTGTATATATACATATATGTGTGTGTATATGTATATATATATACACATATACATATAAAGTCAAATGTTACAGTTTCTGAGCTGGCTCAGTGAATACAAATAAATAAGCATACAAATAAGCAAACAAATGAATAAAAACTGTCTTTGTTAAATATCCAGTGAATTTCTAAGTTCCAAATTTTTTGAATGAAACAGGCCAAAAATGGCAAGCAAATCTTTTCTGAAATATACGTGCTAACAATTACTTTGTCGATTTCCTCATTGTTTAGGAGAGTCTTCTCTTATCTTCAAGAAGAATAAAAAATGAAGCTGACATTACTTGGAAAGAGAATAAACAAAATCTGTCATAGGGATGAATGACACAAACCAGCCATTTCTTTGAGAGTCAGGAAGTATCTAGTTTATACAATAAGCTGATCTACCAATGAAATACAATTGGTGTTGAAATATATGGCTGAGGAAAGTCCTCATGTTTCAAGGTTCAAAGTTATTCCAAAGAAGTCCTCGCTCTACAATTGTAATATTGAGATGACGTATTATATGCTTATCAGAATAAACTAAAGGAACATCAGTTCAAAGATATTTTCACTCTAGAAATATATGTATAGGTTTTGTATGTGTTTGAGTATATATGTATGTATATTTTGTACATATATATTCATATGTACAAAAATATATACATTAATGTTACATTTAGATAATATATAATACTAAGATAGTATAAAACATTATTACTTCAATGTCATTCATTTATAGTTTTTAAGCCTTTCTTAATTCAAATCTAGAGCATAAATTATAATTATAATAAAAGGCGGAATTTATACTAGTATTAAGAAATCATAATTTAGAATATGCCTTTGTGGGCAAAGTAAGAAGAGTTAGTAATTATTTATGAATCCTTTCCTGAGAATAAACACTTATTGCTGCTCTCATGAATTAGACTGATTTCAAACAAAAACCTGTTAGAAGATGTAATGAAAGAAAATGTCCCATTTATAAGAGTAATGAATAAGATAAAATACCAAGGAATAAACAGAACAATAAATAAGCCACTCCCACATGAAGAAACATTTTAAATATAACTAACAGCCTCATAAAAGACTTAAACAAACAAAAAGGCATAGCATGTTCTTGGATAGAAAGATTCCAGGTCATAAAGACGTAAAATTTCTCTAAGTTAATTTCTAAATTTAATGTGATCCCAATCAAATTGACATTTTATAAATTTATAAGAAAAAAATAACAATGAAAATTGTGAGAACAAAGAAGCGTGAGGACAGATTAGCCCTCCCAGATGTTAAAACATATTATAAAGACTCAAATATCAAAATTGTGTGGTGTTGGGGTATAAATAGAAAAATAAAAGAGCTAAATGGAAAGTTCAGTAAACAGTGCAAACATATATGGAATTTAATAAATGGTTAAAGTGACATCTTAAATCAATGAGGAAAAGGAGATCGATACAATAAATGATGCTAGAGCAATTGGAAAGCCAAATGAAAAAATAATTTTTACATATACTTCATATTTTACACCAAGATAAATTCAAAATTGATTGAATATTTAAATAATGAACCCATAAAAGTTCAAAATAGAAACATGAAGAAATTCCTTCATAATCTTAAAGTAGAGGAGGAATTTGTAACTGTAACTCAAAATCTATAAGTATAAAAGATACTGATAATTTTGATTATATAATATACTAAGAAATTGATTTATGGCAAAACAATAAAATACCTAGAAATGAAAGACTTGTATGCTAAAAACTACAAAACATTGATGAAAGAAATTAAAACCCAAAAATGGAAAGATAACCTGTGTTCAAGAGTGAAACACAATATTATTAAGATGGCAATATTCTCCAAAGCCATCTACAGATTCAATGGAATCCTTATCAAAATTCCAATAGCCTGTTATTTGAAGAAATGAAAAACATCAATCCTCAAATTCATTTGAAATTACAAGGGACCCTAAATAACCAAAAAAAGTACTGAAAAAGAACAATGTTGGAGAACAGATATGTTATCAATTTCAAAACTTTCTATAAACTACAGTAATCAAAAGGTTGTGGTACTGGTAAAAGGATAAACATGTATCCTTTTATCGGTTTATTCATGGTTTATTTTATTGATTTAAATTAAATCAATTTATTGGTTTATTCATGGAAAAACCAGTTTATTGGTTTATTCGTGGAAAAACCAGCTTATTCATTTATTCATGGAAAAACCAATTGGATATCATTGAGAGTCCAGAAAAAAAATCCATAAATCTATGGCCAATTTATTTTTTAAATTGATATATAATAATTAATTTATGGGGTACATAGTGATGTTTTGATATGATGTATAGTGATCAAATCAGGGTAATTAGCATATCCATCATCTCAGACATTTATCATTTCCTTTCTTGGGAACATTCAGGATCCTACTTCTAGCTCCTTAAACTATTTATTATATTATGGTTAACTTTAGTCATCCTACCACTGTAGTATGTCTTTAACACTAAAACATTTCTTCTACCTACCTGTAATTTTGTATCCTTTAACAAACATCTCCCTAACTTTCAGTTCTCCTTGCCCTTCTCAGCCTCTATTTTTATTTCTATGAGATAGACTTCTTTTTAGTTTCCGCATGAGTGAGAATATGCAGTTTTTAACTTTCTGTTCCTCGCTTATATCACTTAACATAATGTTCTCTAGTTCATCCATGTTGCTATGAATGACAGAATTTCATTTTTAATGGCTGAATAGTATTTCATTGTATAAATATATACCAATTTTTTTTACCCATTTATCTGTTGTTGGACACATAGGTTGATTTCATATCTTGGCTATTATGAATAGTGCTGCAATAAACATGTGGGTGCAGATGTTACTTTGATATATTGATTTCCTTTCCTTTGTATAAATTCCCAGGAGTAGAATTCCTGGATCATATGGTAATGTATTTTGGGGAACCTCCCAAAATACAACCTCATCATAGTGGCTATACTAGTTTACATTCCCACCAACAATGCATACGAGTTCCCTTTTCTCTACGTCTTTTTCAGTATTTGTTATTTTTTGTCTTTTTGATAATAGATATCCTAATTGGGATGAGATGATACCACATTGTGGTATTGATTTGCATTTCCCTGATGTTTAGTGGTGTTAAGCATGTTTTCATGTATTTGTTGGCCATTCATGTGTCTTCTTCTGTTAAATGTCTGTTGAGATAATTTACTCATTTTTTTTTCATTCTGTTGATTATTTCCTTTGCTGTGCAGAAGCTTTTTAGTTTGATATAATTCCATTTGTTTATTTTTACTTTTATTGCCCATGCTTTTAGGTCTTATTCATAAAATCTTTTCTCAGACCAGTGTCCTGATGTGCTTTCTGTATACTTTCTTCTAATAGTTTCATAGTTTCAGGTTCTACATTTAGGTCTTTAATCCATTGTGAGTTGATTTTTTGTATAGGGTGAGAGGTAGGGATCTAGTTTCCTTCATCTGCATATGGATATTCAGTTTTCTCAGCACCATTTATTGAAGAGACTGTCTTTTCCCTGGTGTTCTTGGTGTCTTTGTCAAAAATCAGTTGGCTGTGGATACATGGATTAATTTCTGGGTTTCCTATTCTGTTCCATTGGTCTATGTGTCTGTTTTTATGGCAGTACCATTGAGTTCCCTCCACTTCAATTAATTTTTGATAAAGTAGCCAAAATTTCTCAATGTAGAAAGAATCATCTCAACCAAATAGTGCTGGATCAACTGGATATCTACATGTGAAAGAATGAAGTTGGACCCCTACTTTACATCAGATAAAAATTTAACTCAAAATTGATCAATTACCAAAATATAAGAACCAAAACTAGAAGAAAACATAGGGAAATATATATATATATATTTGCTTCAAATACAACATTAAGAAAGTTAAAAGACAACCTACAGGATGGAAGAAAATATTTGTAAATCATTTATATGATAAGAATCTAGTATCTGAAACAAACAAAGAACTCCTACAGCTCAACAACAAAAAGACAAACAACCCAACAAAAAAAGTAGGCAAAGTATTTGAATAAATATTTCTCCAAAAAAGATATACAGTACAAATAGCGAAAAAGGATGTGAAAAGATGCTCAACATCATTAGTCACCAGGGACTCAAAACCATGAGATACTACTAGAAAAAAATCAGCAACAGAATATAACAAGTGTTGGTGAAGGTGTGCAGAATTTGAAATGTTGGTGGTGGAAATATAAAATGGTGCAGCCACAGTGGAAAACAGTTTGGTAGTTCTTCAAAAATTTAAACAAATGTCCATCAATGGATGATGGAAAAACAAAATATGGTAATACATACAATAGAATATTAGCCAGAAAAAGGAACAAAGTACTGAGTACTGACACATTCTGCCACATAGATAAATCTCAAAAACATTACACCAAATACAAGAATCCAGAATCAAAGGTCACATTTTGTAGAATTCCGTATATATGAAACATTTAGAATAGGGAAATCCACAGAGACAAAAATCAGATTGGTGGATGCCAGTGTCTGAAAAGACAAGGGAATAGGGAGTGACTTCATAACGGGTATGAGGTTTGTTTTTGGTTGGTGATGGTGCGTTAGGACTAGATGGAGGTGGTGGTTGTACAACACTGGATAAGTTCCACTGAATTATACATTTTAAAATAGTATGAAATATCTACTGTGAAGGATCATTGGAAGATTCAATTGGCCATGTATGTAGAACACTGAGTAAGTGCTTTGTAAATAGTAAATATATCATTTTATATAAAGAAAAATATTGCATTGCTTATTTCAGTTAACATAATCACTGAGATGTTAATGTACAAAAATGTAACCATAATTAAAATAGAATAAAATAAAATAGTAAATTTTATGTTACACAAGTTTCACATCAATAAAAACGTTTTAGCAAAACAAATCAGCATAAAATATGAACTTCAGTTAATAATAATAATAAAAATGGGCCATACTAACATAAGATGTTAATAATGGGGAAATCAAGTGTGGGGTATATGGGAATTCATTCACAGAACTTTTTGGAAAAGTAAAACTGTACTAAATTAAATTTTTTTAAAAGACAAAAAATTTTAAAAAACAAAATTGAAAACAGATGACAAAGTTGGAAAAATCTGC
Source organism: Hylobates moloch (assembly GCF_009828535.3). Lineage (NCBI taxonomy): Eukaryota > Metazoa > Chordata > Mammalia > Primates > Hylobatidae > Hylobates > Hylobates moloch. Next base: position 57,616,028 of record NW_026652290.1, on the reverse strand, counting down.
AACTCACGACAAACTAAAGGCTAATTTTCTCAATTTTAAGGACTCCTAGAAATTAAGAGAATGTTCACACATCCAATAGGAAAATGGGAAAAGAAAGGTTTATCAAAAGTAAGACAAAGAGTTCATTAAAATATCTTATTTAAGCATATGAAGAGATGTTTAACTTCTTTTATAAAAAGAAAGAAAGGTACATTTAAAATGACCCTATTGTAACATTGTTACCCACCAGAATGACAAAAATCTAAAAGTTTGACAACATATTCTTTGGTAAGGTTGTGTAGAAACAGGCATTCATAATGATATGTATATAAACTGGTATAACTCCATGAAGGATAATTTATCAATATCTATCAAAATTACAAATGAATATACTCACTGACTAACAATTTCATTTGCAGTAATCTATCTTACAGATACACTACATACATAAGAAATGACATACGTACAAGTTTATTCATTTCAGTGGTGTTTTGAATAGTAAAAGACTAGAAAAATCCTGAAAGTCCACTGGGGCTGGACAAATATTATTTATGGTACATTATTCATATAATGACATACTATACAGCTTCAAAAAAGAATGAAGTAATTCTCTATGTGCCAGCATAAAATGAATCTGAGATTTAATGTTAAGTGAAAACAGTAGAATAGTATGTATGAATGCTATTTTTTTGTAAAAAAAAAAAAAAAAGGAGAAAAATAACAAATCCGTTTTCATTCATTTGTGTATGAATCAAGAAACTCTAAAAGATATACAATAACAGTGGTTATACCATTATACCTTGAAAGAGAAGGAGTGTTCTCTGGGTGAGTAGGGAGGCATTGGGTGGAATGAGTTGAGGGAATGCATTTTATTAAGTACTTAAAAAAAACTTGAACCATGTGAAAGTATTACCTATTTAAACTAAAGAATACTTAAGCAACCAAGTCAGAAAGAATTTGTAATGTACAGATTGGTGTAGACCTTCTCAAAGGAAGACATTCAACGAAGCCATTGTTTCTGAGGCTTCTCGTTAAAACAAGCTACAGACTTCCACGTATATGAAAATTGTTATGGAAGACAAAAGTGCCCCAACACCTTGTCTTCTTTGACCTTGAAAAGCAAAACCATTGGTTTTTCAGGGAGTGTTTCTGGGCTAGCCTCATCATTCAGGTGGTCTTGCCTTCCTCAGACTCTGCCTCTGGCTCTACCTCCAGTGCCAAGAACAATGCTTGACACCAACTCAGTGCTAGTTAGTATTTATTGAATGATTAAATTTAGGGAGCGTCTATCACTGTGTAAGTAGCTTTAGTCATAAATATTGAATCAGTGGTCAAAGGAGAATGAGAATTTTTTAAATGAAACATCCACTTTAACTTGACAATGTTTTGGAACCTAAAATCAGAAAGAACCTTTTTTTTTTTTTTTTTTTTAATCCAACTGGAAATCAGGTGTAGCTCCCTGGGTCAGTTTTATTTTTATTTTTTATTTTTTAGAGATGCGCTCTCCCTGTGTTGCCCAGGCTGGTCTTGAACTCCTGGGCTCAAGTGATCCTTCTGTTTTGGCTACCTAAAGTGCTGGGATTACAGATGTGGGGCACTGTACCCAGCCTTGGGTCAATTTTAGAAAATACTCCCTGTGCATCACAGACTCACCATAAAACAAAAATCATGTTTCTTCCCAGAAGAATGGGAGGAACTACTTGCATGTTTTTTCTATATTCTTTTCAGTGTGCCACATCTCAGGGGCAGGAAAATATTCCTTGAAGAAGACATTGACAGTCTCTTGGTGGAGGAGCAAATGAAGAAGGGTTGCTTCTACTGGGTGACTTTTATCCCTGAATAGACATATGTTACTTTAAAAAAAATTTTAACATTTGAACAATTTTCATATGTTTTTCAAGCCTTGGGAATGCTGAGTATATCAGAATATGAAATTAGAATGAGAGCAGAAAAAACAGGCTTCAGATTTCCAAAATGAGAATAGAAAACAGAAGAAAAAGAAGTGTGTCCTTATGCAAAAATTAACTCAAGATGGATTAAAGACTTAAATGTAAAACCCGAAACCATAAAAACCCTAGAAGAAAAAGTAGGCAATATGATTTAGGACATAGGCATGGGCAAAGACTTTATGACTAAAACTCCAAAAGCAATGGCAACAAAAGCCAAAATTGACAAATGGGACCTTATTAAAGAGCTTCCGCACGGCAAAAGACACTACCATCAGAGTGAACAGGCAACCTACAGAATAGGAGAAAATGTTTGCAATCTACCCATCTGACAAAGGGCTAATATCCAGAATCTACAAGGAACTTAAATTTACAAGAAAAAAACAACCCCATCAAAAAGTGTGTGAAGGATATGAACAGACACTTCTCAAAAGAAAACATTTATGCGGCCAACAAACATGAAAAAAAGCTCATCATCACTGGTCATTAGAGAAATACAAATCAAAACCACAATGAGATACCATCTCATGCCAGTTAGAATGGCAATTATTAAAAAGTCAGGAAACAACGGATGCTGGTGAGGCTGTGGAGAAATAGGAACACCTTTACACTGTTGGTGGGAGTGTAAATTAGTTCAACCATTGTGGAAGACAGTGTGGCAATTCCTCAAGGATCTAGAACCAGAAATACCGTTTGACCCAGCAATACCATTACTGGGTATATACCCAAAGGATTATAAGTCATTCTACTATAAAGACACATGTACATTTATGTTTACTGCAGCACTATTTACAATAGCAAAGACTTGGAACCAACCCAAATATCCGTAAGTGATAGACTCGATAAAGAAAATGTGGCACATATACACCATGGAATACTATGTAACCATAGAAAAGAATGAGATCATGTCCTTTGCAGGGACATGGATGAAGCTGGAAGCCATCATTATCAGCAAACTAACATAGGAACAGAAAACCAAATACCGCATGTTCTCACTCATAAGTGGGAGCTGAACAATGAGAACATAGGGACACAGGGAGAGGAACAACACACAGCACAGCCTGTCGGGGGGTGAGGGGTAAGGGGAGGGAGAACATTAGGACAAGAAAGTAATGCATGTGGGGCTTAAAACCTAGATAATGGGTTGATAGGTGCAGCAAACCACCATGGCACATCTATACCTATGTAACAAACCTGCACATTCTGCACATGTATCCCAAAACTTAAAAAAAGGGAAGTGTGTTTGAACTTGGTTTACTATTTCAATTTTAAGCATCTATAAACGTAATGTGTAAATCTCTCCCATTGTCAGTTGCCAAGAAAGTACCTTTGGATTTTATATTTAAGCATGGAGACTTATAATTTATCACTAGGTCAAGAGATGGCTAGAAATACTTTTATCATAATTTGCTTACATTAATTATTTTCTCTAATGGTTTGTGGTTTTGTAGCTGAAGGGTTTTACAAAATGTTCTACTTTGGGATGAAAAGACATCTTAAGCAGCACGCTTGTCGATGGGAACACACTTCTCTTTCCTTCTCAGTACAGATTTTCTAGGTATGATGAAAAAGTTCTAGGTGGGATATCTGTGTGTCCAGGTGTCACCTGGGTCTGTGAGGCAAGAATGTAATAAAGTTAACTTTCTGGGGAAATTCAGCTCATTTTATGAACCCTGAACTCACTTAGGGATTACAGGCAGGGAGAAATGACTATTAAATATCTCCATCCATGGTATATACTTACATAGAAAAGTATATCAGTTAAAATATGTTAAACCAATTTTGCAAGTAATGCCAAAAAAGCTCAGCAACATTGACAAGTGTGTAGAAATCACTCCTCTTGACAAGTGATTATGTAGATTAGGAAAGATGCAGGAAGTGTACTATATGGCTGAGGAATGAAGACTCAGAATACATCCCCTGTTGACATAATAGCAGGTGTGTTCTGTTCTAGGTTAACTCTCTCAGAACTTACATTGAGGCCACAGTCAGCCATACAAAGATGACAAAATGGGAAAGGTATGAGTAATGCTTTGAGGTCCCAGGTATTTTGGTCCCCAGAAAAGTTGTTCCAAAATATGTAAGATTTTCAGGTCTCCTAAATCGATATCATAGTCTCTTAGACTTTCAGGCTTTTAAACTCAGATCTCAATCAGACCTTCTGAATTATTTCATTCTGGTCAATATTCACATTTTTACGTCCACATTGAAACAAAGTTGGGAGATAAAAAGTAGACTGTATTTCTTTGCCACCTTGACTCTGAAGTTTATCCACTACTCCCACCTTCATTATGCCTGTCCTCTGGATCCCAGGAGAATTTCTGACTGTGCACTTTGATATTGTCCCATCATATTTGCTGAGCATTGTTACTGTGCGATAATGAGCTCTTCAAAGGCAGAGCCTCTGTCTGACACTTCCTGTGTCCACTCAATTCTTGACCCAGGATTCTGTATACCGTGGAACTGGGCAAACAGTCATCATTTTAGATGACGTCTGACCACAATGACATCTTACAAATATCTGCATTTAGGAATGTGTTATGAGCAATGTTTCAGCAATAGAGCCAAACATCTCCTGTGAACCAGAAATTTTATGTCTCACACTTGTCTTTTCAATGAGTTGTATATTTATGTGTGAAAATGTATGCTATTTGTTGCCACCTATCAAAGGAATAGACTTTGTATAATTTTCCACATTGGACAATTTAAAAGTATTTGTGAAGCAAAATTAGTTATGAGTGAAATAATGATTTAATTTTCTACATGTTTTTTTTTTTTTTTGGAAATGGAGTTTCGCTCTTTTTGCCCAGGCTGGAGTACAGTGGTGCAATCTCGGCCAATTGCAATCTCTGTCTCCTGGGTTCCAGTGATTCTCCTGCCTCAGCCTCTGGAGTAGCTGGGATTACAGGCGCCCACAACCGGGCCCGGTTAATTTTTGTGTTTTTAGTAGAGATGGGGTTTCACCATGTTGGCCAGACTGGTCTCGGACTCCTCACCTCAGGTGATCTGCCCTCCTCGGCCTCCCAAAGTGCTAGGATTACAGGCATGAGCCACCATACCCGGCCTATATACCTGCTTAAAATCACAGAGAAAGGAAAAACTAAGAAAACAGTATACTACCGGTTCTTTCGGGAAAGTCCCTAACATCAACCACCTAAGAGTACATAGTAAGGCTCATAAAATGCTTCTTTTCTCCAGAGTCACTGTTATTTAATACTAACTTGAGTTCAATAATGAGCTTCTGGGGGTCCTAGAACCTCCAGAAAGCATTTGCAAAACTTTGTGTTTACACACATTTTACTAAGGAAGGGCAAGAGCTTTCATACCATAGTTCCACGGGGGCCAATGACCCCAAAATATTAAAAGCACCAATTTAGAATCTTACAATCCACTTATGAATAATTTCAGATGGATCTCATCATCAAATTGTATATGGATTATAATATTTCAAGTTATTTATTCATTTATTTAGTACACACAAGGTACTGTACTTCCAGATGCCGAGTACTGTCCTTGATGCTGGGAAGATAAGAACAATAAGCTCATAGAATGAGAATGTTAGAAATATTTCTCAAGTAAATAAAACCAAACAGAGTTAGGCCAAGGTGACTCTCCTTTAAGTTTTCTGGTACTGATCTGACACTTTGTTCTTTCAAAGGTTGGTTATCACTACAAGTATATATTTTTAATTGAGTTTCCATAATAACTATAAATCACTTCAATTAACATTAACTTCTATTGTGGCAGATGTAATTAAGAATACATATGTGACTGTTTCTGCCTTTTGTAATGAGCTTTCATAGTAATCACTATTGGAACTACAGTATTAAGTATAATTACTGAGTAATCTACTAGAACCCAGAATTACTTTATAATTATATGATATTTTCCTAAGCATATAGCATGTAGTTACTTTGAGAGTAAAGCGTAAGAGTGACATTTTAGCAATCCATTATGTAATTGATGAAATTTTGCTAATAAATGTGAGTTAGCATTCATAAATGCTAGACATTTGATTTCCAAAATAAAGCCAGTGATTCATTCAGCTACTTTTTGAAAGGGAAGACACCTTATTTTAAAACCCTAATTCCAAGGGGGAAAATTATCTGAACACACAAATCATGTGGTTTTAGAGTCCAAAAGTAAAGCAGATGGCATTAATTGTCTATATTGAAAGTAAGTGTGTGTTTAATATGCTAGAATAGGATTCTTAAAAACAGTTGTATCTTTGTCTGCAGCTCGTTTTTTTTGGCATGTATCTCTAAAAGTTTCTAATAGAAGCTGGGATATATTTTTCAAAAAATTATTTTCAGCTTAAAAAATGTATTTTCTGGCAGATGCAGAACTCATATTAAATTCTAAAAAGTTGAGGGGAGGGTGATTGTGTTTTCTCAAGATCTGTGACTTGTTACTTAACAAAGAACCCATTGTAAAATTTCCAAAAACATCGTAGCAATCTAAGACAGAAAGAAAATATGGCACATAGCAATGATCCTAATTTTTAGGAGCACAGAGAATTAGAAGACAAATTATATAATAAAGTGTATTGATTACCCAGGGCTGCTATAACAAATTACCATAAATTTGGTGGCTTGAAACAACAATTTATTCTTTCACAGTTCTGAAGGCCAGAAGTAAAGAAAAAAAAATCAAAGTGTTGGACAGGTGGGTACCTTTATGGAGGCTCTGAGGGAGAATCTGTGCCATGCCCATCTACCAGCTTCTAGTGGCTATCAGCAATCCTTAATGCTCTTTGACTTGTAGACATAACAGTAGTCTCTGGCTCCATCTCTACCTGGCCTCTTCCCTGTGTCTTCTGTCTCCTATCTGGACACCTATTCTTGGATTTAGGGCCCACGCTAATCTAGAGTTTTATTATATCCAGAAAGACTCTTATTTCAAATAAGGTTACATTCTGAGGTTCCAGGTGGACATATCTTGTGGAGGACACATCCAGCTACTACATAAGGTATGAATGTACATGTAACTTTCCAAAAGGAGTCAGAGCTGTGAGGTGTCCAAATGAAGCAGAATCTTAGAGAGCTCTTAGACCAGGAAATGATCTCTAGAGAAAAGTAGGACTCCTCCTTCCATTCAACTTGTAGGAAATTATCACTACTTAAGAGAAAAAACAAGGAATGTCAAGAAAACTAAATGGTTTAACAAGTAATATCATCCAGGAAGTGACCAAAGAGAGCCAGTATGTGTCACTGGCTTCCCACAGAAGTGCTGTTTTCACTCCACTTCATTCAGAGAAAGCAGCACTTAAAGGTGGCCTTAAGGGGTAGGTAAAGAGGAAAGAAAAGGAGAAACCTGAAGTTATTGTAGGAGAAGGAAAATGGGCTCTGTTTGGTGGAATTTCTTGTGTCTGACCACCGTAACATCTCAGCGAGGTTATAACTACTACTTTATTTTATCCACCGAACTATCACCTTTGCCTGTACTCATTGTATCACTGCCCATTTAGCCATGAGAAAAGTGTTAAGTAAATATTTTTGGGTTGCAGTGAACTAAATTGATTCAATTATAGGTGGGTGCCTTGGGACTCTGCCTAGGTGAGGTTAATATATGCATAATTCATTTATCAGGGGATTTGTTTTGAAAGCAAGTCTATCTCAGTTTCAGAGTTCAGCAACATCGATTAATTAATTGAACATTTTGAAACATCCTTCCACCCTTTCAAGAACAGATAGAGGGCTCTCGCTGCCACTAGAGGCGTAGTGGCTCATGCCTGTAACCCCAGCACTTTAGGAGGTCGTGGCAGGCGGGTCACTTGAGATTCAGAGTTTGAGACCAGCCTGGCCAACATGATGAAACCCGATCTCTACTAAAAATACAAAAATTAGCTGGGTGTGGGTGGTGGGCACCTGTAATCCCAGCTACTTGGGATGCTGAGGCTCGAGAATCGCTTGAATCTGGGAGGCGGAAGTTGCAGTCAGCCAAGATCGCACCACTGCACTCCAGCCTAGGCAACAGAACTAGGCTCTGTCTCAAAAAAAAAAAAAAGCAGATAAAGGACATGCACATGGAATCCAAGGTAGTAAGCAGGGAAAGTATTGGAGGCGTGTGGGTTATATTGTCTCTATTGCAACTACTGAACAATGCTGCTGTAACAGGACAGAAGCCATAGACTATATGTAAGCCAATGGATGTGGTTGTGTTTCAGTGTAACTTTGTTTATAAAGATAGGTGGTCGACCTGGCCAGGTCTGTGGACTGTAGTTTGCCAAACTATGTGGTGGGATACTTTCTAAAATTTTCAGTAAATAGTACCTCCAGTCCCTTAGCTGTGCTTCAACTACTGACATGATCTTTTTCAACTTTACTGGCCATAGCTAGGCAATCTCTACCTATTATTGAGCACATTATTTCTACTCCTACAACCATCTTCTTGGTTCAGAGAAGTCCCCATTATTCAAACTCTTCCTCAGGAATCTTTCTTTTTTTTTTTCTGCTTTTTTTTTTTTTTTTAATTATACTTTAGGTTTTAGGGTACATGTGCACAATGTGCAGGTTTGTTACATATGTATCCATGTGCCATGTTGATTTCCTGCACCCATTAGCTCATCATTTAGCATTAGGTATATCTCCTAATGCTGTCCCCGCCCCCCCCACCCCCCACCCCACAACTGTACCCGGAATGTGATGTTCCCCTTCCTGTGTCCATGAGTTCTCATTGTTCAATTCCCACCTATGAGTGAGAACATGCGGTGTTTGGTTTTTTGTCCCTGCGATAGTTTACTGAGAATGATGTTTTCCAGTTTCATCCATGTCCCTACAAAGGACACAAACTCATCATTTTTTATGGCTGCATAGTATTCCATGGTGTATATATGCCACATTTTCTTAATCCAGTCTATTGTTGTTGGACATTTGGGTTGGTTCCAAGTCTTTGCTATTGTGAATAGAGCCGCGATAAACATACGTGTGCATGTGTCTTTATAGCAGCATGATTTATACTCCTTTGGGTATATACCCAGTAATGGGATGGCTGGGTCAAATGGTATTTCTAGTTCTAGATCCCTGAGGAATCGCCACACTGACTTCCACAATGGTTGAACTAGTTTACAGTCCCACCAACAGTGTAAAAGTGTTCCTATTTCTCCACATCCTCTCCAGCACCTGTTGTTTCCTGATTTTTTAATGATGGCCATTCTAACTGGTGTGAGATGGTATCTCACTGTGGTTTTGATTTGCATTTCTCTGATGGCCAGTGATGATGAGCATTTCTTCATGTGTTTTTTGGCTGCATAAATGTCTTCTTTTGAGAAGTGTCTGTTCATGTCCTTTGCCCACTTTTTGATGGGGTTGTTTGTTTTTTTCTTGTAAATTTGTTTGAGTTCATTGTAGATTCTGGATATTAGCCCTTTGTCAGATGAGTAGGTTGCAAAAATTTTCTCCCATTCTGTAGGTTGCCTGTTCACTCTGATGGTAGTTTCTTTTGCTGTGCAGAAGCTCTTTAGTTTAATGAGATCCCATTTGTCAATTTTGGCTTTTGTTGCCATTGCTTTTGGTGTTTTAGACATGAAGTCCTTGCCCACGCCTATGGCCTGAATGGTATTGCCTAGGTTTTCTTGTAGGATTTTAATGGTTTTAGGTCTAACATTTAAGTCTTTAATCCATCTTGAATTAATTTTTGTATAAGGTGTAAGGAAGGGATCCAGTTTCAGCTTTCTACATATGGCTAGCCAGTTTTCCCAGCACCATTTATTAAATAGGGAATCCTTTCCCCATTTCTTGTTTTTGTCAGGTTTGTCAAAGATCAAATAGTTGTAGATATGTGGCATCACCTCTGAGGGCTCTGTTCTGTTCCATTGATCTATACCTCTGTTGTGGTACCAGTACCATGCTGTTTTGGTTACTGTAGCCTTGTAGTATAGTTTGAAGTCAGGTAGCGTGATGCCTCCAGCTTTGTTCTTTTGGCTTAGGATTGACTTGGCAATGCGGGCTCTTTTTTGGTTCCGTATGAACTTTAAAGTAGTTTTTTCCAATTCTGTGAAGAAAGTCATTGGTAGATTGACGGGGATGGCATTGAATCTATAAATTACTTTGGGCAGTATGGCCATTTTCACGATATTGATTCTTCCAACCCATGAGCATGGAATGTTCTTCCATTTGTTTGTATCCTCTTTGATTTCATTGAGCAGTGGTTTGTAGTTCTCCTTGAAGAGGTCCTTCACATCCCTTGTAAGTTGGATTCCTAGGTATTTTATTCTCTTTGAAGCAATTGTGAATGGGAGTTCACTCATGATTTGGCTCTCTGTTTGTCTGTGATTGGTGTACAAGAATGCTTGTGATTTTTGTACATTGATTTTGTATCCTGAGACTTTGCTGAAGTTGCTAATCAGCTTAAGGAGATTTTGGGCTGAGACAATGGGATTTTCTAGATATACAATCATGTCATCTGCAAACAGGGACAGTTTGACTTCCTCTTTTCCTAATTGAATACCCTTTATTTCCTTCTCCTGCCTGATTGCTCTGGCCAGAACTTCCAGCACTATGTTGAATAGGAGCGGTGAGAGAGGGCATCCCTGTCTTGTGCCAGTTTTCAGAGGGAATGCTTCCAGTTTTTGCCCATTCAGTATGATATTGGCTGTGGGTTTGTCATAGATAGCTCTTATTATTTTGAGATACGTCCCATCAATACCTAATTTATTGAGAATTTTTAGCATGAAGGGTTGTTGAATTTTGTCAAAGGCCTTTTCTGCATCTATTGAGATAATCATGTGGTTTTTGTCTTTGGTTCTGTTTATATGCTGGATTACATTTATTGATTTGCGTATGTTGAACCAGCCTTGCATCCCAGGGATGAAGCCCACTTGATCATGGTGGATAAGCTTTTTGATGTGCTGCTGGATTCGGTTTGCCAGTATTTTATTGAGGATTTTTGCATCAATGTTCATCAAGGATATTGGTCTAAAATTCTCTTTTTTGGTTGTGTCTCTGCCTGGCTTTGGTATCAGGATGATGCTGGCTTCATAAAATGTGTTAGGGAGGATTCCCTCTTTTTCTATCGATTGGAATAGTTTCAGAAGGAATGGTACCAGTTCCTCCTTGTACCTCTGGTAGAATTCAGCTGTGAATCCATCAGGTCCTGGACTCTTTTTGGTTGGTAAGCTATTGATTATTGCCACAATTTCAGAACCTGTTATTGGTCTATTCAGAGATTCGACTTCTTCCTGATTTAGTCTTGGGAGGGTGTATTTGTCGAGGAATTTATCCATTTCTTCTAGATTTTCTAGTTTATTTGCATAGAGGTGTTTGTAGTATTCTCTGATGGTAGATTGTATTTCTGTGGGATCGGTGGTGATATCCCCTTTTTCATTTTTTATTGCATCTATTTGATTCTTCTCTCTTTTCTTCTTTATTAGTCTTGCTAGCGGTCTATCAATTTTGTTGATCTTCTCAAAAAACCAGCTCCTGGATCCATTAATTTTTTGAAGGGTTTTTTGTGTCTCTATTTCCTTCAGTTCTGCTCTGATTTTAGTTATTTCTAGCCTTCTGCTAGCTTTTGAATGTGTTTGCTCTTGCTTTTCTAGTTCTTTTAATTGTGATGTTAGGGTGTCAATTTTGGATCTTTCCTGTTTTCTCTTGTGGGCATTTAGTGCTATAAATTTCCCTCTACACACTGCTTTGAATGTGTCCCAGAGATTCTGGTATGTTGTATCTTTGTTCTCGTTGGTTTCAAAGAACATCTTTATTTCTGCCTTCATTTCATTATGTACCCAATAGTCATTCAGGAGCAGGTTGTTCAGTTTCCATGTAGTTGAGCGGTTTTGAGTGAGTTTCTTAATCCTGAGTTCTAGTTTGATTGCACTGTGGTCTGAGAGACGGTTTGTTATAATTTCTGTTCTTTTACATTTGCTGAGGAGAGCTTTACTTCCAACTATGTGGTCAATTTTGGAATAGGTGTGGTGTGGTGCTGAAAAAAATGTATATTCTGTTGACTTGGGGTGGAGAGTTCTGTAGATGTCTATTAGGTCCACTTTATGTAGAGCTGAGTTCAATTCCTGGATATCCTTGTTAACTTTCTGTCTCGTTGATCTGTCTAATGCTGACAGTGGGGTGTTAAAATCTCCCATTATTATTGTGTGGGAGTTTAAGTCCCTTTGTAGGTCACTGAGGACTTGCTTTATGAATCTGGGTGCTCCTGTGTTGGGTGCATATATATTTAGGATAGTTAGCTCTTCTTGTTGAATTGATCCCTTTACCATTATGTAATGGCCTTCTTTGTCTCTTTTGATCTTTGTTGGCTTAAAGTCTATTTTGTCAGAGACTAGGATTGCAACCCCTGCCTTTTTTTGTTTTCCATTTGCTTGATAGATCTTCCTCCATCCCTTTATTTTGAGTCTATGTGTGTCTCTGCACGTGAGATGGGTTTCCTGAATACAGCACACTGATGGGTTCTGACTCCTTATCCAGTTTGCCAGTCTGTGTCTTTTAATTGGAGCATTTAGCCCATTTACATTTAACGTTAATATTGTTATGTGTGAATCTGATCCTTTCATTATGATGTTAGTTGGTTATTTTGCTCATTAGTTGATGCAGTTTCTTCCTAGCCTCGATGGTCTTTACAATTTGGCATGTTTTTGCAGTGGCTGGTACCGGTTGTTCCTTTCCATGTTTAGTGCTTCCTTCAGGAGCTCTTTTAGGGCAGGCCTGGTGGTGACAAAATCACTCAGCGTTTGCTTGTCTGTAAAGTATTTTATTTCTCCTTCACTTATGAAGCTTAGTTTGGCGGGATAGGAAATTCTGGGTTGAAAATTCTTTTCTTTAAGAATGTTGAATATCGGCCCCCACTCTCTTCTGGCTTGTAGAGTTTCTGCTGAGAGATCAGCTGTTAGCCTGATGGGCTTCCCTTTGTGGGTAACCCGACCTTTCTCTCTGGCTGCCCTTAGCATTTTTTCCTTCATTTCAACTTTGGTGAATCTGACAATTATGTGTCTTGGAGTTGCTCTTCTCGAGGAGTATCTTTGTGGCGTTCTCTGTATTTCTTGAATCTGAATGTTGGCCTGCCTTGCTAGATTGGGGAAGTTCTCCTGGATAATATCTTGCAGAGTGTTTTCCAACTTGTTTCCATTCTCCCCGTCATTTTCAGGTACACCAATCAGACGTAGGTTTGGTCGTTTCACGTAGTCCCAAATTTCTTGGAGGCTTTGTTCATTTCTTTTTATTCTTTTTTCTCTAGACTTCCCTTCTCGCTTCATTTCATTCATTTCATCTTCCATCAGCGATACCCTTTCTTCCAGTTGATCGCATCTGCTACTGAGGCTTCTGCAATCTTCACGTAGTTCTCGAAACTTGGCTTTCAGCTCCTCCATCTCCTTTAAGCCCTTCTCTCCATTGGTTATTCTAGTTATCCATTCTTCTAATTTTTTTTCAAAGTTTTTAACTTCTTTGCTATTGTTTTGAATTTCCTCCCGTAGCTCAGAGTAGTTTGATCGTCTGAAGCCTTCTTCTCTCAACTCGTCAAAGTCATCCTCCATCCAGCTTTGTTCCCTTGCTGGTGAGGAACTGCGTTCCTTTGGAGGAGGAGAGGTGCTCTGCTTTTTAGAGTTTCCAGTTTTTCTGCTCTGTTTTTTCCCCATCTTTGCGGTTTTATCTACTTTTGGGCTTTGATGATGGTGATGTACAGATGGGTTTTTGGTGTGGATGTCCTTTCTGTTTGTTAGTTTTCCTTCTACCAGACAGGACCCTCAGCTGCAGGTCTGTTGGAGTTTACTAGAGGTCCACTCCAGACCCTGTTTGGCTGGGTGTCAGCAGCGGTGGCTGCAGAACAGCGGATTTTCGTGAGACCACCAATTCAGCTGTCTGATAGTTCCTCTGGAAGTTTTGTCTCAGAGGAGTACCTGGCCCAGTGAGGTGTCAGTCTTTCCCTTCTGGGGGGGTGCCTCCCAGTTAGGCTGCTCAGGTGTGAGGGACCCACTTTAGGAGGCAGTCTGTCCGTTCTCAGATCTCCAGCTGCGTGCTGGGAGAACCACTACTCTCTTCAAAGCTGTCAGTCAGACAGGGACGTTTAAGTCTCTGGAGATTCCTGCTGACTTTTTGTTTGTCTGTGCCCTGCCCCCAGAGGTGGAGCCTACAAAGGCAGACAGGCCTCCTTGAGCTGTGGTGGGCTCCACCCAGTTCGAACTTCCTGGCTGCTTTGTTTACCTAAGCAAGCCTGGGTAATGGCGGGCGCCCCTCCCCCAGCCTCGCTGCTGCCTTGCAGCTTGATCTCAGACTGCTGTGCTAGCAATCAGCGAGACTCCGTGGGCATAGGACCCTCCGAGCCAGGTGCGGGATACAATCTCCTAGTGTGCCGTTTTCCAGGCCCGTTGGGAAAGCGCAGTATGAGGGTGGGACTGACCCGATTTTCCAGGTGCCGTCTGTTACCCCTTTCTTTGACTAGGAAAGGGAACTCCCTGACCCCTTGCGCTTCCCGAGTGAGGCAGTGCCTCGCCCTGCTTTGGCTCGCGCACAGTGCACTTCACCAACTGTCCTGCACCCACTGTTTGGCACTCCCTAGTGAGATGAAACCGGTACCTCAAGCAGAAATGCAGAAATCACCAGTCTTCTGTGTCACTCGGGCTGGGAGCTGGAGACCGGAGCTGTTCCTATTCGGCCATCTTGGCTCCCCACTCCTCTGAGCTCCTCAGGAATCTTTCTTGCTCTCTTGTTTTTAGTTTTTTCCTCCTTTGACCTCTTTTACAAACCATAGGTAGAGTTACCCTTCTAAAATATTTCTCAGAAACTACGTTCAGTAAGTGAGGATTCCATGGAGTACTATATGTTCAAGCAGTGAAGTGCTAGAAAAATATGAGTAACATAGTCCATGGTGGCAAGTTAGCATATCTATTCACTCGGTGACTGATGCGTATTCTTTGGACTTTAGGTACCAATGCTTTCTTTCAACTTAACATATCCATTATATTTCCTGCTCATTGTATTATGTGAATTTATGTTTTGAGGAGGCTTGTCAAAAAACAAAACAAAACAAGAGAATAACATTCAGACCAGTTAGCCTGTTATTCTTGACTCTCAAAAGCCTGGCTGTAGCTGAAGATAAGTCAATTGAACAGACATGCATTGAGCATGTAGCAAAGTGTTGAAGAGGGTGTGTTGTTGAAGCAGGTCATTTACTTTCAAATCTCAGCTCCATAATTCTAGCTGTGTACCTTAGATGTGTTACTTACTTAACTTTTTCTCACCTGAAAATGGGAATAGTAACAGTTTCAATCTCATAGGATGGTTACAAAGATTAAATAATTTTTTGGGAGGTGGTGGAAATACTGACACATAGTAAGTGTTAATGTTTTCTTTATTATCATTGTTATCATCATCATCATACCAATCACATGCCAGTCCCATTGCTAGTGCTAAATATCTATTGAATTCCTTGTACAAACTAGGCACTGTTCTAGGTGTTGGGGATGTAACAGTGAAAAGATAGACTAAGCCTCTGCCATAATTATGTCATATTAGTCATTGGTTTATTCAACAAATATTCACTGAGGGCCTTTGATGTGCCAGGCACTTCTAGGTACTATGACAGCTGTTTATTAAGACTGAAAAATCCCTGCTCTCATAAGCTTATGTTTACTCATTTAGGTGTGGTCTTTTCATCTAAACTATGTGTTTCTTGGGGCCAGTAACTATATCTTAATTATCCTGTATCCCAAGAGCCGACAAAAGGATTATCACATAGAGACTTATTTCATAAATATTAAATTAGTAAATGCATGAATGAATGAAAAAAATGAAATGAACACCTATGTTCACTAGGCACAAATAAGTTAGCATTAACTAATTTTGAATGAAGTTGAAATCAATCATCCTGGTCAGATTCACGTCACACACCATTCCATGAGATTCCTATTGAGGAATGTAACACCAACCCTACTTCTGAATTTGGAAGCTCAGGTTTCACAGGCAGCGTGTATGGCAAGAGGGAATAAAATCCTCACAAGAAACAAGATTCCAAAGGAATATATTAAACAGAACATTAGGACTCTGCACAATTTGCAGCAATAGAGATTCCAGCTAAATTTCTCAATTCAGGTTTACTTTCTATTCAAAGTAGCAATGAAATCATGAAAAGTGTAAAAGATGTGGAATGATAAAAACAACCTGGAGACCATGTCTAAAAAACCTTTAGAAGTCTTTGCAAATTAATTAACAATGATTTTGTTCTGCTTGAAATAAAAATGGAGAGATTATATCCAATAACACTTTGTGATATGTATAAAATAAAGAAGGACAATAACCATGCCCCCTCCTTGAAAGAGCACCTATTGTAATTAGGTGAGATAATAAAGTTTGCGCAGGATGAAGGCTATGTTCAGGTATTGGGAAGAGCAGGAGAAAGGGGAGAAATTTGGGATTTTTCTCAGGCCTGACTTGAGGAAAACTTGAACACTTCAGATGCTTTATGAAAGCCTAGAGTATATTGCTCAATGTGGAAGATGTTTCTTTAAACAGCTTCAGAAATATAGTCTGACCCATTTTCCTCCGCCATGCTTATGGGAAAGCTTATCAACAAAACGGTTTTATAGGGAAATGTTTCAGAGATCTTCTGGCTGCCCCCACATGCAAATCATCAGGCAGCATGCACTTGGAGACCAAGAATATAATCAATTGCACAATGAAACATTTCCATTTCTCCTCTTGAACAGAAAAGAAGGAGCTAAAAATGTTCCAAATCCTAGAAACCTCGCCAGTAAAGTAAGAATCATGTAAAGTTTTTGCTAAGGCTTAGGAAAGATGTTTAATCACGTTAACCTCTATTGATACAGTGCTTGGTATAAAATTACGTTCTATAATATTGTCCTAAATTTCTAGAGAGGAAAAAATAAACCCAATCCTGGTTGCTATTTTTCCTTAGGTAAATAAGTTAAGGTCATGTGGATAAGTACAAAATGAGAAGCTTCGACCATAGCCTAGTGAATATACCGTGTGTGTGTGTGTGTGTGTGTGTGTGTGTGTGTGTGTGTGTCTGGTTTGGAAGATGCTTTAAGATTCAAATACTGATTATGGGAGCTATAGGAAATTCTTTACATGTAGTCAGGTTGGAAATGTGACAGACACTGTTTGGGTAAGACAATACAGCTAATATGTCCCTACGGTAAGATGGTCACAGCATGCAAAGTTTGAATTTTGGGGCTCCATCTTAACCCAAGGACCAAGCATATATTGTGCTTGCTGGTCAGAGAAAAACAAACAAACAAATAAAAAAGAAATTGCCTAAAAGGAAATCTACCTCATCCTGAGATAAAATGTACATGAAATAGGGTTATAACAAGATTTACATTCTATAATCATTAGGAATAAAGGGAATATTTGCAGATCTATCTTCCTAAAGAACAAATTGAAAAACTTTTCTGATAAAATCTTTCCACACTGTGATTTTCAGTTCTGTCAGATACCATAGAAAAATGGTGGCAAGTGAGCCTATCTATCCACTCAGTGACTGATGTGTATTCTTCAGACTTTAGATACCGATGTTTTCTTTCAACTTAATATATCCATTATATTTTCTACCCATTGTATTATGTGAATTTATGTTTTGAGGAGATCAGGAAAAAGTCCAGAAAAACAGTTTGTTTGGGGATATCATTTTTAAAATGACTTCTGGAGAGAGGATATTGCTATCTGGGAATTAATTTTGTGCTGATAGTTTTAAACACATATGCAAATATACACACAGAGCAGAAAAAGGATAGATTTGATTGTTGCTATTAATATTTAAAATCATCCACAGACTTAATTGACTTACCATCATCTTCTTTTTGAGCCACTGTGCCACTGATATTCAGATATGTCAGTTATTTCAAGGGTTTTTTTTCATATGCATTATGGCTTATACGTAAAAACAAACGGAAAATAGTTGTCTAGGAAGATTAATATAATTAAGCGGTGATGTATGTGAGAAAAATCTACTGGTCCAACTTTTTCAGCATGGAGGTATAATGACTCTTTTTGCTTTCTTAATAAGAAAGAAGACATTTGTGATTTTGGGTGGATGCTGATTGCAAACTCTTCTAGTGAGAAAGCATCATGCCAGCTGGGAAGTACTCCCATTGGACTCTGCTGCTACCTGGAAAAGAAAGCTCACAATGGATACATGAAGATCAAAGTGGTTGTGTTATCAAATAATTATAGACTAGTCAGAAAGTGACTTTGGAAAAAAACTTGGATTTAGAAATGGGGAGTCATTAGCAAAGGCTGCCTGAATCATCCTGATGTATCACAGGCAGAACAGAGCCACTGCTGCTGACAGCACAAGAGGTTTCTTACAACAATCTTTGGACAGAGTACTATGGTCAGAAAAAGATAATAAAGAGGCTAGAACATGCACCATCTGGTCTAACAGAAGGGAAGATGGAAAACATCAACGGGGAGTTAGAATTGTTATGGAAAGCCAGACGGTGAAGCATTGATTAAGATTATTTCGTTGATTAGGTGATATCTCATGATTTATGCCATGGACAAGGAAAAGCAAATCACTTTTATGTGTGTGTGCCTGTGAAACCAGGGTATGCTATAGAGCTACAATTGTTTGAGACCCTGGGAGCTTCAGAAAAATCTCCCTGTCAAGGTATAGGAGGCCAAACTAAGAACCTAGGCTCCCTGAAAACATGAGAACTCTTTACTGGTGTGGTAGAAAAGGTGTGGTGATCCAGCTGGTTCTAAAGTGTTGGCAGACGGCTGGGTAGCAGTGGGGTAGGATATTACAGAGGGGCTTCTTTTTTTTTTCTTCCAAAGAACTCATCATTGCTGACTTTATAAAGGAAAACCAAGCCAATCAGGCTAAGAGGCTAAATCTAATGAAACCTACCAGACTAGGTGCCATTTGGGGCATTTCTTACTCAGATTAGAAGCCAGTGTGTGAGAAAATGTATCAGATGCTTGCCTTCAGAAATTTCCAAGGTTTTTTAGGATAAGCCGAGTCATAGTCTCTCAAGTTCATTTCTTTCTTTTTATTTTTTTTTCTTGAGATGGAGTTTCACTCTTGTTGCCCAGGCCGGAGTGCAGTGGCACATTATCAGCTCACTGCAGCCTCCACCTCCCCAGTTCAAGCAATTCTCCTGCCTCAGCCTCCCAAGTAGCTAGGACTACAGGCACCTGCCACCACGCCTGGCTAATTTTTGTATCTTCAGTAGAGACAGGGTTTTGCCATGTTAGCCAGGCTGATCTTAAACTCCTGGCCTTAGGTGATCTGCCCGCCTCGGCCTCCCAAAGTGCTGGGCTTCCAGGTGTGAGCCATCACACCTGGCCTAAAATGGATTTCTTATGTGCAGTTTTCATAGTGCTCTGTCTCCTTTAATCCCTCTCTCTCTCAATAGTATTCTCTGTCCTTATCAATAGAAGTATTTTCTTCACAATTGCAAAGGGTCATGATGTTCATTTTCAATCCCCAGGATGAAACAAAATACCTTAGCACTTAGCGATTGTCACATCCCTGTGAAACGTCTTCCTGTTTACTAAGCACTTGGGTGTGACTTCTTCCCTGACATCAGAACCAACCTTTGTTATAGGCTTACCATGGGCCAGGAGCTTTGCAAAACTTTTATATACATTAGTCTTTATTTAGTTTGATCTCAAAAGAATTCTGTGAGAAGGAACTATGTTTTATGCCCATTTAAAATATACGTATAAGGAAACTGAGGCTTTCCTTAAGACCATCAGCTAATATGTGGTGGAGTCCAAATTTTAAAAATCAGTCTGATTTCCAAGCCTTTACTCTTAACCACTGCTCTTTGATGCCTTGAACATTTACCTCAAATATATTATCTCAGTCTTAAAGCTGAAGGAGTGAAAGTTCAGAAAGCGTGGTGTTCTTGATTAAGCATTGAAATGGGACTTAACTCAAAAGCTTGGGCTGAAAATCCAGCTTCTTCCCCCTCTACCATCCCGCTGCTATACATTTTCCCAGCAAATAACAAACATGTCCTCTGAGAGGGAATATCAAGCTGTGTCTTCTCTCTCCCTTGGTTATCTCATTTTATGAGAAGGGAGTTTCTTCATAATTCAAACCTGTCCTTTGCCATTTTACAAGAGATTTGTCACATGGAAATATTTGTAAGGTGTTAACTAATCATTAGAAGGTATTTGAAACACCCATTTTGCTTCTTGATG
Organism: Hylobates moloch; assembly: GCF_009828535.3. NCBI lineage: Eukaryota > Metazoa > Chordata > Mammalia > Primates > Hylobatidae > Hylobates > Hylobates moloch. Next base: position 57,595,987 of record NW_026652290.1, on the reverse strand, counting down.
ACAGAAAATACTAACTTCTTACACTAAGTATTACATATTTTGAATTGAAAGCTGGAGTTTGAGTATGGACAACTGTGTCTTTCTTTGACTGGAAGTTCAATCTGGGCAAGAATCATGAAGGATGCACTTATGATGTCATGGTTTAAGTATCTCATCAATGAGAGGGCACATGTAGGTATATACATTTGCTTCCCCATTTCATCCCAAACAGTTACAAAAGGATAGTATGGGGTATCAAAAATGTTACCTTCTGTAATTCATAAAGTTGCACTGAATAGAATTATCACCTTGAAATTACAGGGTAAAACTCCCTATACAAAAACAGATTAAAGACAAATTAGACTGTGGGCCAGGTCACTCTGATTGTTAATTAGTGATAATGGAAATACAATTAGCATAATGAGTTCCAATTACTGTATATGGAGAAATATGAGCATACTGCTTTCATAAATCTTGGTTCCAGGAAAAATAAAATGCATCTGGTTTAACAAAGCATGTCCTTCTCTTCTGCAGAAAGCTTCCTGGTAAATATCTTTTTGTGAAGTTAAATCCTTCTTCTGATGGGTTGTGATTTAAAAAAAAATGTAAAAAGGCGACAGAATGGATTTGCCCCGTCTGATAGCTGAGCAGTTTTGTATTAGCTCAGCTTCTGTTTTAAGCTTCCTAGAAAATCTAACCATCTGTTTCTCCAATAGCGGGTTAAAAACATTGAGGAGAATCATAGACCATCACATCAAATGTGCTTATTGTCTTTGAAATGTTGGTGAGCCCCCCTTTATGCCTTTGATAAGCTGTGAAATCTGAAAGCCAATTACAGTCACATATTTACACAAATCTGAACAGCTTTTTGAAAACTCCGTGTAAGAATGAGTGGATGAGAAACAACAGCTTTACACCGAGCTTTGGTAGCATGCCTGTGGTGTGTTAATGAAGTTATTTTTAAGAGTTGCACCACAAGGTCTGTATATTTACTTTCACCTTGGTCTTACACTGTCTCAACTTTTCACTGCAGGCACTGATTAGTCTTAACTTTTGCAGAAGGTCCATCAGCTGATAGCACAATATGCCAGTTCTGTTGTCTTCTCTCTTCTATTCTCTCCTGCTACCTCTCATGCGATGAATGCTCAACTGTTGACAGATTACATTCCAAGGCTGGTTAAAACTCAGGCCATTTGGACAATGAATGGTAATGAATGTGGACTGCTCAGCCCACACAGGTGACATTACACCTTACACTGGGGGAATGTGCCATCTTCCTTGTTGTACCCTGTAAATCTGATAGATGCTATTAACCTTTTCAGTGAATCCCCATGGATCACTGCAATGGCAAATCTCAGTAGTAATTGCTAAGACAAAAATGCCCCAGCATGCCTATATTCTCTGTAAGGATCTATGAAATAGGCAAGTTGGCTACTCAAGTGCCTTTTCCCCAACTGCTGTCTTGATTTACTTTCAGCTGTCAGTCTGCACCCAGGCCACGGTGCTTCCGAATCTTTCAAACAAGCACAAGTAGCAGATCTTGCAAAGTACTTAGAGAAATTCAACTCTCTTCTCTTTTACTTGAACAGGATTTTGCTATAGAGGAGAACAGTGTATATCTTGACAAGGGGATCTACTATAATTAGCTGAGTTCATTGAGGAGAAACCTCCCTGTCCTAACCTTATGATTCACAGCACAGTTCCCATCTGGGCTTTGATTGTGGTTGTCATATTTTCAACCTAGTCAAGTCTCCTCAGTCTGTCTGGATGCATTTGTAAACTGGATTATTCAATAAAAGAAATGCTTGTCAGGCATCATTGTCCGTCAGCGGTTTGAGTTGCTTCCTCTAAAAATGGCTTTCACACTACTACTATCTCTCCTTGAAACAGACACACATGCGTGCATGTGCATGTACACACATAGGAATGGAATCAAAATGATCACTGACTCTCTGTCAGCCCATATTTATTATGGAGGCATGGTAGAGCTTAAAAAGACAAGCTTCTCTCCCTAATTTTTTAATATTAAAGTATATATTAGATCTGTACTACTTTATACATTTTGACAAGGAAAGGCGATGCATTTAGAGGCACATTGGGTATCCTGGAAAGAAGACGGATGTCCTGGGTCCTGGAAAGTGTTGCATTGACAGGCATAAAAATGTGTACTTGATAAATTCTGATTATAATGGATACTTGATAAGTAACTCTGGCAGGGTCTCTCAGGCAATCATTGAAACTCTCTGGGCCTCTTCCTACTTATAGTAAGAGGAATTTTGCCTAGATGTTCTCTGAGTTTTCTTTCAACTCTAACATTTTATGATTCTAAAGGACAAACCCACAAACCAGGAGATATAACATAAAGTAATACCCACCTGTATCATTTAGAATTAGATTTAGATTTAGCTATTCCTAACAGAAGAGCCCCATATAGAGTAGAGACTCATATCTCTAGCAAGGTTTGGTAGTCCTCAAAAGGCTTCCAGCCTCAAAGACTCCTCATTGTTCAAGATGGCAGTAGGTGCTCCAGCCATCACACGTATATCCCACACAAAAGGAGACAAACAGGTTGGGGATAAAAGAGTGAACCACTTCCATACTCAGTGTTTTAAGGAACTTTCCAAGAATCCCGACCCAATGACTTCTGTTTATATCTTATTGGCATACATAGTTGTGAAGAAGGCCAGAAAATGGAGTATTTTAACTGGTACATTGCAGCCCAGAATAAACCCAGGTCCTATTAGTAAGGAAGAAAAGAGGAATAGATTCTAGGCAGACAACTAGTAGTATCTGCCATGTAATCCATTTCTCCTTCATTTAAAATATTTTTGTACTACGGTCTCTTGTCCTAGAAAAGAGTCTCTCCAAAATAAAGAAAAAATTTATTTCATTTTGTGACCATGGCTGTGATGATGGATGATCAAGTCCCATCCAACCTGACACTTACTCCTTGAAAACCAAGTAGGAGGAATTCTGTTATATAGTCTATCACAATGCAAATTTAGAAGTTCATTTATATTTTTAAAAATAATCCCCTTTTGTAGGTGACATTAAAAGTGAAAATAAACATTTTTGGTGTGTGGTTTTTTTTACACAAAGTTAACAAGGAAGTCATATTTAATTGAAAATCAGTAAGTTCAAAAGTTGGGTCTTTTAAAATTAACTGTATTTATGAAAAACCAATAGATTTTATCACAACTAATGTTTTTAGATTAAAAAAGAAAGCAAGGGGTTTATTTTGCTATTGTCAACATCTACTTGGATGAAAAAGTTTAATGAGCTTTCACTTTTAACACAAAAAGATTCTTATTGTTTTTGTATGCAATAAGAAAAATTGAAAGTGGACTTCTATTACACAGCAGTCAATCTTCTACCAGAAGACTAATTTTTGTTCCCCCAAACTTGGCGATGTCATATTTATTTCAGAAATATTATTTTAAAGTGTGAGCAGGCCACCCAGGCAACAGCTTGCCAGTCTCTGAATTTCAAATTAATTTTACCTCTTGATGGTTGATTTTTAAGGGTTCCCACTGATTTTTACCCCATTTGTCATTCCCAGGTATATAGCAAAACAGAGAAGAATAAATGTGAATGGCCACACCTAGTGGAATTATTTTATAGAGGTCGAACCTTCTGGGGACTTAAGTCTCTTGAGGTTGTATTGATAAAATGGGATGGCATGGAAGATTCTAAGGTGATCTTTTGTACTGGCCTATAGTGCCTCATAAATCAGTTTTCTGAAAACAAAAAAAGCTTTCAGAAAACAAAATCACAATCAGCTTTTTGCCATGCAATGAAAAACTACATTTAGTGTCCTTAAATATTTTGGATGAGTCAATACAGAATATCAGTTAAGGATTTAGGTTGCAAACAAAAGAATCCAAGCCTGGCTAACGTAACCAAAAGTGAATTTATTGGAAGGATAACAGGTAACTCACAGAATTCAGTGCAGGAATAGAGAACCAGGCTCCTAACACAGACAAATCTAAGAGTGAAGAGATGGTGGCAGCAGAACCATGCACCTGTCTCATCTGCTACCATCATTGAATGAATGAACTTCAGCTGTTTTTCAATGTGTGCTTTCTTCCATTTGGAGATAATGTCTAAGGACAGAGAATCTGCTTGGCCTAGCTAAGGGACATGTCCACTTCTTGGCTGAATGAGGACTTTATGGTGCACTTTGATTAACAGCAACCTTTGTACTACACAAATGGAGTTGAGGCAACTCCCTCGAAGGGTACTGCTTTTGTCTGAAATGGGATGAATTGGTGGTGTGGTTTTCTGTAAAAAACCAAAGCTATTATAACCATACTTCTTAGACTTTAATGTGCATATGAATTTTCTGGGTTTCTTATTAAATTTCACACTCTGACTCAATAGGTTGGGTCTGAAGCCAGATTCTACACTCCTGGAAAACACCCAGGTGATGCTGCTGACAGCTTTGTGGCTCACCATTTGAGTAGTAAACCTTTATCATCGTGAGCACCGGGAAGACAATTAGTTTTACATTTCCTAATCCATATATATTTATCTTTGTTTTAATTGGGGTATAATTACATAAATTAATGAATAGATAAAATGAGTTGAACTTAAGTCCACAATTTAACTCGTCTATATGAACCCATGCAAGGAACAATAAGCATCCCTCCCAGGGGATTTTCCTCCTGTCTCTTTTTTGTGTCCCCCTCTACCCTCAGAGAGAACCACTATTCTGATTTCTATTACCATTGACTAGTTTTGCCTGTTCTTGAACTTTATTTAAATAGAATCACATAAAGATGTACTTTTTTGTGTCTAGCTGATTTTGTTAAACATAATGTTTGTGAGATCTATCGATGTACTTGCATCTATGATTCATTCCTTGGTATCGTCGATTAATATTTCATTCTGTGAATATGCTGCCAGGTTTACTACTTCTTTTGATGGGCATTTGGTTCCCATCCAAATTTTTGCCATTATAAATAAAACTGCTATGAACATTCTTGGACAAGTCTTTTTTGTGAACATATACTTTTCATTTCTTCAAGGTAAGTACCCAGAAATGAAATACTTGGGTCGTAAAGTATGTGTGCATTTGGCTTTGTAAGAGACTAGAAAATAGTTCTCCACAGTGGTTGTACCACTTTACACTCCCACCAGCAGTGTCACAGTGTGTGAGAGAATTCTAGTTGTTTTGCATTTGGTGTTGATGGTCTTTTCAATTTTAGCCATTCCAGTGTAGTGATAACTCATTGTGGTTTTAATTTGCACATCCTTGATGACAATCCATGTTGAGTCTCTCAGCACAAACATATTTTCTTTTAATCTTTTACTGAATCTCATTTCCACCTTTAAAATACAATCTGCCTTTGAATCTAAGAAACATTTTGTTTACAACCTCACCACATGATGGAATTTCAGCTTGATTCTTACTTGCTCTTTTAGATTATGCTTACCTCTCACAATTATTCCTAACTGAGAATTTTGGTTCTGAGTATCTGAGCATGGGCTGGCGGACATAGTAACAATATTTTCTCATGAAATAATGCTCAGTTCTTTCTCTGATGGTATTTAAATTTGCCATCCCAGGCTCTTGTACTCAAATATATTGATAGTGGCCCATGTGTGTTCCCTGACACTTGGGTGTAATTGTGGTGAACTTTGAATTCCCATCTCAAGGTCAGTTATTAACTATTGATGGATTCTCCTTTTCTGCACTTAATGCTAAAGTATTCATACTAACCAAGACAGATGGGAATGGCTAAGGATTTTTTCAATGCCATTGCTGTGTAAGCTGTCTTTTGCTTCCCTCATGTGAGAAACTCAAAGCACTTTTGTAGAGAAGATCACTTACTCAAGGTAAAGGGGGAAAAAAAAGAAAAGAAAGAAAGCTCCCACATATATTCTGAAAACCCCCCAGTTTTCAAAGCCGCATACACTTTTGCTGGAACAGAGTTTTCTGGTCATTAAAGATGAGAAAATGGCATCTTTGACAACAACGTTGGCTGACCTACTTCGGAGCCAAATGGGATCCGGGTGTAAGAAGGATGGCCAGGACTTCAACATCCTGGACAAGTCACCCTGACAAACAGCGGCACCGTTTTTGGATTTCCCAGGAGGCAGAAGAGTGCCCTCTGAGATTTATAAACACATTTATAATAAATGGGAGGCTGAAGTTTAAACTGTTATGGAGCCTCCTGTGCTGTGCTGCTGAGGTCTCCTGTGATTTAGAGAGGTGACATTTACTGTGTGCAGACCTATTATTCAGAGTGACTGTTTGTGTATAGACAATATTTTTAAATGGCTTGCTGTAGATGAAAAATTCTTATTAAGTCAGAAAAACAGTTTAAGTAGGTAACACTCTCTCAGTTTAGTCTGCTATAAGTCTTACTGTCTTGCCACATGGAAAGTGCTTGGGGTAGGAGGTAGTGACACCTCACAGGTGCTGGCTAAAATACTATTTCTGGAGCAAACAGAATCAAGGAATCAGCTGGGAGCAAGGCACTAATTGCACATCTGAAGTTAAACTCGGAGGCATTTTTTTCAGGTTTCTTCCCTTCAATGCAGTTTTCCTTTAGTACTGATGCAATGCCATGGTTCAACCAATAGTGCATGGTAGAAAGAGCACTGAGAGTCTAGAAACTAGAGAAGTAGGTTCTGCCACACTCTAGTAGTGTGTTCTCATAGATGTTCGTTAACTACCATGATCCTTGGTTTCCCTAATCTGCAAAATTAAAGGATTGGGTAAGGTAATTTCTAAAATCTCTATAAGACATGTCTCTTTCGTGTTGCCTCCTTTTAGAGAGGAGTGCCTGCCAGCCTCTAGTGGCTGTATAGTACTTTATGGGCCAGCAAGAGCATTTCTACATCATCACTTTTTCTCATTTAAACTCCATGTAGTCCTGAGAAGGAGGCAGAGAAATTATTGTTGTGCCATTTCTTCAAGTGAGAAAACTGAGGCTCAGAGAGTTAAGGTGACACGGCCAAGATCACATGGCCGGAAAACCCCCCAACCCCACAGTTCGCCTCTTAGTCCAAGACTCTGTGTCACCACGTTTCTTATACTTCTGCCTGCCATAAGAGCTCTGGAAATGGTTGCATGTGGTTCACCAGGAGAAAATAATTGCTGCAATAGAGATATGAATGGAGAGGGGTAAGAGGACAGACATAGACCCTCTTTTCAGAAATCTTCCAGGACAAACCGAAATGTTTCTGCCTAGTCAAACTCCACCTATTTTTCCTTTCATTTTAGATTCAGAAGGTACATACATATGTAGGTTTGTTACATGAGTATATTGTCCAATGCTGGGGTTTGGGCTTCTATTTACCCATCACCCATATAGTGAGCAAAGTAACCAATAGGCAGTTTTTCAATCCTTGCCTCCCTCCCTCCCTCCCCTATTTTTGAGTGCCCAGTGTCAATTGTCTCCATCTTTATGCTCATGGTACCCATTGCTTAGGTCCCACTTATAAGTGAGAACATGCAGTATTTTTTTTCTGTCCCTGTGTTAATCCACTTATGCTAATGACCTCCAGCAGCATCTATGTTGATGCAGAGGACATGATTTAATCTTTTTTTTTTGGTGACTACCTGGTATTCCATGCTGTGTATGTATCATATTTTCTTTATCCAATCCACTGTTGATGGATACTTAGGATGATTCTGTGATTTGCTATTGTGAATAATGCTGCAATAAAGATATGAGTACAGGTGTCTTTTTCATAAAATGACTTATTTTCCTTTGGGTATGTACCCAGTAATGGGATTGCTACATTGAATGGTAGTTCCGTTTTTCATTCTTTGAGAAATCTGTATACTGTTCTCCATAGGAGTTGAATTAATTTTTATTCCCACCAACAATGTATCAGTGTTCCCTTGTCTCTGCATCCTCACCAACATCTGTTATTTTTGCACTTTTTAATAACAGCCTTTCTGACTGGTGTGAGATGGTACCTCATGGTGGTTTTAATTTGCATTTCTTTGATGATTAGTGATGTTGAGCATTTTTTCATGATTGTTGGCTGCTTGTATGTCTTCTTTTGAGAAGTATCTGTTTAGGTCCTTTCCTACTTTTTTTTTTTTTTTTTTTTATACTTTAGGGTTTTAGGGTACATGTGCACAATGTGCAGGTTTGTTACATATGTATCCATGTGCCATGTTGATTTCCTGTACCCATTAACTTGTCATTTAGCATTAGGTGTATCTCCTAATGCTGTCCCTCCCCCCACCCCCCACCCCACAACAGTCCCCGGAGTGTGATGTTCCCCTTCCTGTGTCCATGAGTTCTCATTGTTCAATTCCCACCTATGAGTGAGAACATGCGGTGTTTGGTTTTTTGTCCTTGCGATAGTTTACTGAGAATGATGTTTTCCAGTTTCATCCATGTCCCTACAAAGGACACGAACTCATCATTTTTTATGGCTGCATAGTATTCCATGGTGTATATGTGCCACATTTTCTTAATCCAGTCTATCGTTGTTGGACATTTGGGTTGGTTCCAACTCTTTGCTATTGTGAATAGTGCCGCAATAAACATACGTGTGCATGTGTCTTTATAGCAGCATGATTTATAGTCCTTTGGGTATATACCCAGTAATGGGATGGCTGGGTCAAATGGTATTTCTAGTTC